>NC_133376.1:25351029-25381401 GCF_049309525.1 Garra rufa
CTGTGAGCTACGTGTGCATTGTTTGACAGTGTGAGCTTTCAATCGCAGTGTTTTACTTTAGATATGCCTTCATTTCTGCTGTTTGTAATGCAGTACTATAAGATGCACTAAACTCGCGCACTGACGGACTTTCACTTTCTCTTTGTGTCTGTTCGTCTTAAAAAGCTTGTTTGCAGATGAGGTTAAATGCACATGGATTTTCGAATACTTTCGATGTACACACAGTCAGTTATGTTTTTAGAGCAGGACAAAACATCTGATACATCGAAATAAATCTGTGCATTCGTTTGAATGCAGCCGGTTAAAGCAGCAACTGTCGGTGATCTCATCAGTAATAATCAAACGAAAAAGACAAAAACAATAACTATTTTCTGTAAACTTGCCGACACTTAAAGAACGCTTATTTTAAATAAGTAAATGTTTAAAAAAAGTAGCCTGCTTATATAATTAAAAAAAAATAAAGTAAATTTTGCTCAAAATAAATTTTATATAAAATGTATATGAAAATGGTGCCAGGTGCATTGAAAACTGAGAATGTGAGGCATGGTTATATTTAGTTAATATTGAAAATCGTAATTAAATTGAATCGTAATTTTAAGATGGCAAATATAAACAAAAAGCATAGAACCTGCAATTTGACCTATTGTTAAAATGTAAAGATGACAATGAGTCCATTTGTAACATCAACTAAGATTAATGAAAGCTGTAGAATAGAAGTGTTGTTCCTTGTTAGAGTGTGTTAATTTCCACATTTACTAATATTTTGTTAACATTAATGAACTATGAAATAACTTTAATTATCAATATATAATAAATAATATTTTTATTCATTTACAAAGTATGGTTTAGTATTAAAAAAAATAGTAGATCACTATTTTTAATGCTGTTCAGTATCCATTTTCAAAAACTATCGGTTAATTAATCGGTATCGGCCAGTGTGGTCCAACCTAGCTATCGGTATCGGTAAAAACCAATATCGGTCGACCTCTATTAAACAATTTCAGACGGACTGAAACACAGACAAATGTGTTTCATTAATTTAATCATACCCCCCATAGGGCCCCAAGAAGTCCAGGATCGGCACTGAATATGTACCTGTACCAATGGTCAGATATTGAACGTGTGCCACTCTCTGGACATTTTACTTCGAAACTGCCGCGAAACTTTCAGTAAAGTATGTAATTACAGTATGTATGTAGAGACACGTATTTCCAATGCACCTGTGTTGTTTTTGTCATGATCGGGGCTGTGGGTCTCCCCTCAGCCTCCTGAGGTCGCTGTTCACACTGCACTTTCGGATTGCATTCACCTGTCTTTGTCATTTGCACTGATTACACTCACATCTGTTCACAATTATCATTTGGACTATAAGAACTCTTCCTGCTCACTCTGGATTCAGGTCTGCATTGTCTTTTGTCCTCTGTGTATTTTTGTGTTCCAGTTCTACTCATGACCTTGCTCTTGTTTTGTTCAGTTTATGTTTGAGTTTATGTTGAGTCTGCCGTGTTGGCTTTTTGGTTTTGTTTTGTTTGTTATTATTTTCATTAAAGAAACTACTTACCTGCATTTGGACCCAGACCCCTCTATCAAACGTGACAGAATGCAGACCTCACAAATGGGTCCAGCAGGGAGGAATTTTTTTTTTTGAGGCGGCGACCATTCCCTCTGCTCCAATGACGGAGGGGATGTCTTTTGAGGCGGCGTCGGCAGCTCGCTTTGAGTATATCTATGCCTGCCTGGCGATGGATGCCCGTGGGGGTGCGGTGGGGGTGGAGACGGAGTTTCGTGGGAAGGCGGCGGCTTCCACTTTCTCTGTTCCTGACGCAGAGATGACTGCGCTCTCTGTTCCTGACGCGGAGACGACTGCACTCTCTGTTCCTGACGCAGAGACGACTGCACTCTCTGTTCCTGATGCGGAGACAACTGCGCTCTCTGTTCCTGACGCGGAGACGACTGCGCTCTCTGTTCCTGACGCGGAGACGACTGCGCTCTCTGTTCCTGACACGGAGGCGACTGCGCTCTCTGTTCCTGACGCGGAGGCGGCTGCGCTCTCTGTTTCGGACGCGGAGACGACTGCGCCTTCTGTTCCTGACACGGAGGCGACTGCACTCTCTGTTCCTGACGCGGAGACGACTGCGCCCTCTGATCCTGACAAGGAGGCGACTGCACTCTCTGTTCCTGACACGGAGGCGACTGCACTCTCTGTTCCTGACGCGGAGGCGACTGCGCTTTCTGTTCCTGACGCGGAGGCGACTGCGCTCTCTGTTCCTGACGTGGAAGCAACCGCCGTCTCTGTTCCTGACGCGGAGGCGGCTGTGCGTTCTGTTCCTGACGCGGAGGCGACTGCGCTTTCTGTTCCTGACGTGGAAGCAACCGCCGTCTCTGTTCCTGACGCGGAGGCGGCTGGGCGTTCTGTTCCTGACGCGGAGGCGACTGCGCTCTCTGTTCCTGACATGGAAGCAACCGCCGTCTCTGTTCCTGATGCGGAGGCGGCTGCGCTCTCTGTTCCTGACGTGGAAGCAACCGCCGTCTCTGTTCCTGACGCAGAAGCGGCTGCGCGTTCTGTTCCTGACGCAGAAGCGGCTGCGCGTTCTGTTCCTGACGCAGAAGCGGCTGCGCGTTCTGTTCCTGATGCGGAGGCGACTGCGCTTTCTGTTCCTGACGCGGAGGCGACTGCGCTCTCTGTTCCTGACGTGGAAGCAACCGCCGCCTCTGTTCCTGATGCAGAAGCGGCTGTGCGTTCTGTTCCTGACGTGGAGGCGGCTGCGCTCTTAATCCCTGACGCGGAGGCGACTACGCTCTCTGTTCCTGACGCGGAAGCAACCGCCGTCTCTGTCCCTGACACGGAAGCGACCGCGCTCTTTGT
Source organism: Garra rufa (assembly GCF_049309525.1). Taxonomy (NCBI): domain Eukaryota; kingdom Metazoa; phylum Chordata; class Actinopteri; order Cypriniformes; family Cyprinidae; genus Garra; species Garra rufa. The sequence continues at coordinate 25,353,896 of NC_133376.1, forward strand.
TCCTGACGCGGAGACGACTGCGCCTTCTGTTCCTGACACGGAGGCGACTGCGCTCTCTGTTCCTGACGTGGAAGCAACCGCAGTCTCTGTTCCTGACGCGGAGGCGGCTGCACGCTCTGTTCCTGATGGCGAGGCGGCTGCGCTCTTTGTCCCTGACGCGGAGGCGGCTGCGCGCTCTGTTCATGACGCGACGGTGACTGCGCTGCACGGGCCTGGCCCGCCATCCCTCCCCCTGAGTTGCCTTCCTCCGTGCCTCCTCCCTCCAGACTTTGGGAACGTCTGGGAGCCGTTCCGTAGGGAGGGGGTACTGTCATGATCGGGGCTGTGGGTCTCCCCTCAGCCTCCTGAGGTCGCTGTTCACACTGCACTTTCGGATTGCATTCACCTGTCTTTGTCATTTGCACTGATTACACTCACATCTGTTCACAATTATCATTTGGACTATAAGAACTCTTCCTGCTCACTCTGGATTCAGGTCTGCATTGTCTTTTGTCCTCTGTGTATTTTTGTGTTCCAGTTCTACTCATGACCTTGCTCTTGTTTTGTTCAGTTTATGTTTGAGTTTATGTTGAGTCTGCCGTGTTGGCTTTTTGGTTTTGTTTTGTTTGTTATTATTTTCATTAAAGAAACTACTTACCTGCATTTGGACCCAGACCCCTCTATCAAACGTGACAGATTTTATTCGAAATGTGGTGTTTCCATTAATAATTTCTGATGCGATACTTTAAAATGCACATAAAAACAGGGTGATGGAAACATAGCTACTGATGCGCTTCACTCAGTATCGGCAAAACTGGCAGCACATTTGCCAAAAACCCACCAAAATAAAAGCTAGCTAATTTGAGGTTTAGAGGTTAGAATGAGCTTTATTCGGCAAGTGTGTGCAAACACAAGGAATTAGTTGTGGTTTTACAGGAGCTCTTGAGATATATATATATATATATATATAACATAACATTCATTTTTGAATGATGTTTTTTTTTTATTATTATGAATGGAAAACAAAATCCAAACCCACATGGCCCTGTGTGAAAAAGTGTTTGACCCCTAAACTTAATAACTGGTTGGGCCACCCTTAGCAGCAACAACTGCAATCTAGCGTTTGCGATAACTTGCAATGAGTCTCTCATCCACTCATCTTGGCAGAATTGTTGTAATTTAGCCACATTGGAAAGTTTTTGAGCATAAACCGCCTTTTTAAGGTCATGCCACAGCATCTCAATAGGATTCAGGTCAGGACTTTGACTAGGCCACTCCAAAGTCTTCATTTTGTTTTTCTTCAGCCATTCAGAGGTGGATTTGCTGGTGTGTTTTGGATCATTGTCCTCCTTCAGAACCCAAGTTTGCTTCAGCCTGAGGTCAAGAACAGATAGCCGGACATTGTCCTTCAGGATTTTTTGGTAGACAGCAGAATTCATGGTTCCATTTATCACAGCAAGTCTTCCAGGTCCAGAAGCAGCAAAACAGCCCCAGACCATCACACTACCACCATCATATGTTACTGTTGGTATGATGTTCTTTATCTGAAATGCTGTGTTACTTGTAAGCTAGATGTAATGGGACACACACCTTCCAAAAAGTTCAACTTTTGTCTTGTCAGTCTACAGAGTATTTTAAGTCTTGGGGATCATCAAGATGTTTTCTGGCATACTGAGATGAGCCTTTATGTTCTTTTTGCTTAGCTTGGCAGTTTTCATCTTGGAACTCTACCATGCAGGCTATTTTGCCCAGTCTCTTTCTTATGGTGGAGTCATGAACACTGACCTCAACTGAGACAAGAGAGGCCTGCAGTTCTTTAGATGTTGTTGTGGGTTTTTTGTGACCTCTTGGATGAGTCGTGGCTGCGCTTTTGGTGTAATTTTGGTCGGCTGGCCACTCCTGAGAAGGTTCACCATTGTTCCATGTTTTCGCCATTTGTGGATAATGGCTCTCACTGTGGTTCGCTGGAGTCCCAAAGCTTTAGAAATGGCTTTGTAACCTTTTCCAGACTGACAGATCTCAATTACTTACTTTCTCATTTGTTCCTGAATTTCTTTGGATCTCAACATGATGTGCAGCTTTTGAGGATGTTTTGGTCTACTTCACATTGTCAGGCAGGTCCTATTTAAAGGTCCCATATTGTCAAAATCAAAATTTCCTGGCTTTTTTCATGATAACTGAGGTCTAGGGGCTATGTAACTACCATATGAGTTTCAAAACAGTCAATCCACAGTAAACTGCACACAGCCTGCTTAAAGTAGCTGTTCATTTTCACAAGCCGCTGTGACTTCCGTAACGATGTGACGTCCGATCTACTCAGTCACCGCCTTCAGTCACCACTCCGAACACCAATCACGTCCCACCCTCCTTTTGTCAAACCCAGACAACATCGCGTCCATAACATTGCTAAGCAACAACAACACGGAAACTAATCTAGAAAACCCTGTTCAGTCTATAGATGTCGAAACTACATCATTGCACAGGCTTCAGAACTTCAGAAGAACGTGAATATAAGAGACCAGTGGCACGTCAACTTCAGCCTCTTTCACACAGTGATTCCGGTAAATACACGGATAATGTTTCCGATGATTTGTTCCGGAATTGTTTAATTTGGTTCATTCACAGTTGTTTTCTGGAATCTGTGCGTGCTTTACACACAACCCATAAAGACATGTGACGTTTGGATGTGAAGTGTAATGCGACGCGTACGTTTCACTAAACTGAAACTAACCTGAACAAACTGTGCTTCAGCGCTGATAGTGAGGAGCTGGCTCTGCCCAATCGCCGCTTCATTCTACTTTGCACGTATTTTTTCGTTGTGAAGAGTCGCAGGGTAACGTGCATCATCACTACATCACTGCCTTTATGGTTCTGGCTTTTGTTCACACAGCGCTCGTTCCCGTAATTTTCCAGAATCAGCGCGCATTGTGAAAGGGGCTTTACTAAAGCAACAGTTATGTAGCTTACTGCATTCGGTGTTTGAAAAAGAAAAAAACATTAATGATCATTCTGAAATACCCTGTTGAGTATCAGCTCTCTCTATGGCTCTGGGTTCGGCTACAACGTTATATGATCGTAGTTACCTGTGATTGGCCTGGCTGTGCGTCACTCAGAAAACAACAGGCCAATCAGAAGAGAGGCTCATGAATATTAATTAGATGGGCCAAAATCGACCTGTTTTTGACAGAGCTCCTAAAAAAGGAGCTGTAAAAATATATTGAGATGGATTTTGGCACTTATACCGCAAATATATATTCTTAAGGACATCAACAACTAAAATAAACCTCCAGAAATGTGTACAATATGGGACCTTTAAGTGATTTCTTGATTACGAACAGGTGTAACAGTAATCAGGCCTGGATGTGGCTAGAGAAACTGAACTCAGGTGTGATAAACCACAGTTATGTTTTAAACCCTTCATTTTAAAAAATGAATGTTGTGTTTACTTGTGTTATCTTTGATTAATATTTAAATTTGTTTGATGATCTGAAACATTAAAGTGTGACAAACATGCAAAAAAATAAAATATCATTAAGGGGGCCAACACTTTTTCACACCACTGTAGTTCGTCGTCGTCGGCATCCGTCTGCCTCTGCACACAATGTACCCTGCCTGACTGCGAGCCTCCAGGCTGGTCGGTCGTCTGCTTGACTTTCCCATGAGTTGTGGTTGATGGAAAACTGCTTCATGTCCTTCTTGCAGATGTCTTTGAATCGAAGTTTCGGACACCCTGTATTCCTTTGGCCCTCAACCAGCTCGTCGTAGAGGAGGTCTTTGGGAATGCAGCCTGCGTCCATTCTCCTGACATGGCCGAGCCACCTGAGACGTCTCTCACTAAGAACTGTGTACAGGCTTCTCATGTTGGCTCGCTCCAGCACCTTGGTGTTGGGGACCCTATCCTGCCACTTGACTTTCAGTATGCGCCGCAGGCACCTCATGTGGAAGCTGTTGAGTTTCCTTTCGTGCCTCGCGTAGGTGGTCCACGTCTCACCGCCATAGAGGAGAGTGCTGAGTACACAGGCTCGGTAGACACACAGTCTGGTCCTCTCAGTGAGGCTGGAATTGTTCCACACTCGCTGGTTCAGTTTGGACATGACTGTGGCTGCCTTGGCAATCCTGCTGTTGATCTCCGAGTCGATGGACAGCGAGCTAGAAATTGTGGACCCGGGGTAGGTGAAGTACTCGACAGCCTCCAAGGTGTAACCGTCAATGACGATGTTCGGAGGAGACTCTGTGCCCTGAGCCATGGTGTTGGTCTTCCTCAGGCTGATGGTCAGACCAAACTCTTTGCACGCGTGGGATAGGCAGGTGACAAGTTGCTGAAATCCGACCTCGGTGTGCGATGTCAAGGCTGCGTCATCAGCGAAAAGCATCTCACGGATGAGTACCTCCGTGACTTTGGTCTTGGCACGGAGACGGGCTACATTGTAGAGCCTGCCATCGGACCTGGTGTGGATGTAAACACCCTCGTTGCAGTCCTTGAAGGCGTATTGGAGGAGCATGGAGAAGAAGATGCCGAAGAGTGTAGGCGCGAGGACGCAGCCCTGCTTTACTCCGCTGCTGACTGGGAAGGCCTCAGAGGTTACGCCGTTGTAGCAAACCGTGCTATGCATGTTATCATGGAAGGACTTGACCACTGCAAGCAGGTGTGGGGGGCAGCCAATCTTCTGCAGCAAGCTGAAGAGTCCACTTCGACTGACCAGATCAAATGCCTTTGTGAGGTCAATAAAGGTGATGTAGAGTGGCATCTGCCGCTCCTGACACTTCTCCTGTAGCTGACGCAGTGAGAAGATCATGTCCACTGTTGATCGACCAGCCCTGAAGCCGCACTGGGATTCTGGGTAGACGCGGGAAGCGAGTGCTTGCAGGCGGGCGAGGGCGACACGAGCAAACACCTTACCAACGACGCTGAGGAGGGAGATACCCCGGTAGTTGTTGCAGTCGCTCCGGTCTCCTTTGTTCTTATACAAAGTGATGATGTTGGCATCTCTCATGTCCTGGGGGATGTAACCCTGTTCCCAGCAGAGACAGAGGAGATCGTGGAGATCGTAGCAGGACTGGTTTCCCGCTCCTCAGGACATCAGGAGGGATTCCGTCGCTCCCAGGTGCCTTCCCACAGGCAAGGCAGTCGATGGCTTTGCTAAGCTCTTCCACAGTGGGTGGGGTGTCTAGTTCCTCCATGACTGGCAGGTCTGGTATGGCATTGAGAGCAGTGTTTGTTACGGTATTCAACGTTGCGTACAGCTCGAGGTAATGCTCGGTCCACCGCTTCATCTGCTTTTCCTGGTCGGTGATGACCTCACCTGTCTTTGACCTGAGGGGGACGGTCTTGGAGGGAGTTGGGCCTGTTGCCTTTTTGATGCCCTCATACATTCCTCTTGCATTGCCTGTATCGGCAGCTGCCTGGATGCTTCTACAGAGGTTCAGCCAGTAGGTGTTAGCACATTGGCGGGCGATCTGCTGGGCTCTACTCCTGGCAATCCGTAGGGCTTGTAGTGTACTGGGGCTGGGCTTGGCCTTGTAAGCCAGTAAGGCTTTCCTGTTTACCTTGATCACGGGTTCCATTTCCTCCCAGTGGGCCTCGTACCAGTCAGCGTTCTTCCGCTCTTTCTTCCCGTAGGCGATAATAGCGGAATTGTACACGGCGTCGCGGAGGCGTGACCAGTCGATGGTGTCGTCTGCTGTCGCTCTCTCACTGAGGGCATCTTCCAGCCTGCTGATGAACTGCTGAGTTCTCTCTGGATTGCTGGCACAGCAGGTGTTTATACGTGGACGACCTTTCTTCTTTGAGTGGTGCAACCTCTTTGGCGTTATGCGCACCTTGCTTGCCACGAGGGCATGGTCCGTGTCGCAGTCTGCACTGTGATAACTGCGGGTGAGGAGAACGTTGCCAATATCCGCTCTTCTGGTGATGACGAGGTCAAGCTGGTGCCAGTGTCTGGAGCGCGGGTGTCTCCAAGACACCTGGTGAATCTCTTTACACTTAAAGAAGGTGTTGGTCACGCACAGGCCGTGGTGGCACGACAGCTCAAGCAGTCTCTGGCCATTTTCGTTGATCTTTCCCCTCCCGTAACTTCCGAGGCAGGTGGGCCAAGCCTCCTGGTCAGCTCCAACTCTTGCGTTGAAATCTCCAAGAAGGTAGAGGCCATCAGTGCTGGGGATCCTGGATATCGCTTCATCCAAGACCTGGTAGAACTGATCTTTCTCTTCGGCAGTGGAGCTGAGGGTTGGGGCATACGCGTTGAGAATGTTGACTGGGCCAGAAGACGTTGACAGCCGAAGGGTGAGTATTCTCTCTGTGCCTGCTGTGGGGGGCTCCGTGGAGCTGACAAGTGTGTTCCTCACCGCGAAGCCAACACCGTGCTGCCTAGGTTGGTCTGAAGACCTCCCTTGCCAATGGAAGGTGTAGTTAGCTTCTCTAATGGTGCCGTTGTCAGCCAGCCGGGTCTCTTGTAGAGCGGCAATGTCCACGTTTAGGCGTGAGAGTTCCCTATCAATGACGGCAGTCTTCCTTGCATCGTCTAACTGCTGAAGGTCTGCAGTGAATCCGGGACACATGGTTCTGACGTTCCAGCTAGCGAAACGAAGTGCTGTTGGCTTCTTTTGTGTTATATTCTTAGAAATGCCTGGTGCGAGTGTTTTGTGGCCCACTTTTTGAGAGATGCCTCTCTAATCCCCACGCACCCAGTGGGGCAGGTAAGCCATGGCGGGACAGCACCTAACTGGCTGGGGGCTGCCCAGCTTAAGGCGGGCGGTAGCTGTCCAATGAGGCGCGGTGACCTCTCCCACCGTCGAAGGGGACCCCTGGCACTCGTTTCCTTCGCCAAACGGATGAGCTTATAACCGGTGTCTGCCCCCTCCCGTGTTTAGTCAACATCTTGCGATGACGCTGGAGTGTCCTCTCCAGTGAAGCTACAAAGCCTGGGCAGGGTGATATGGAGGGCCAGCCGTTGCCCATGCAGCAGTCCCCCCCTCTCTTCGCAGCTGAAGGATCCAAGGGAAGGACAGAGTTGATACAGCTTGGCTTCAGTTGCGCCTCAGGAGTTGCCGGTGTTGACGATACAATGTCAAACCGCCTTAGGGACTCCAGCTCCGGATTTTCTGTCGGGGTTTACTCCCTTAGCCTGTGCAGGAATTAAATTTAAGTGAGAACGTCTTTGCACAGAGACAATCCCACTCTCTCGGCATCAGAAGCCTTTGTCCGATGGCACGAAGATTCTTTACACATGAAGACTTCATCAGCTGCAGTGGGTGGCCGCACTACCTTCCGTGCTCCAGCGCGCCCTTCGCACTCCACAGTGCGTTTCTGCTCCGCCTACCTGACCGTTGAAGCTTACTAGTGCTTTCTTCCGCTCAGTCTGCCGAGAGCAGTCTTCACATGCTGGGTGAGCAACTCCCGAAATCACCGTGGATGAATGATCCGACGGACTTGAGAGAGTCGGACTTGTAACCCAAAGGTTGCAGGTTCGAGTCTCAGGTCTGGCAGGGATTGTAGGTGGGGGGAGTGAATGTACAGCACTCTCTCCACCCTCAATACCACGACTGAGGTGAGACCCTTGAGCAAGGCACCGATCCCCCAACTGCTCCCCGGGCGCCGCAGCAATGGCTGCCCACTGCTCCGGGTGTGTGTTCACGGTGTGTGTTCACGGTGTGTGTGTGTGTGTGTGTGTGTGTGTGTGTGTGTGTGTGTTCACTACTGTGTGTGCACTTGGATGGGTTAAATGCAGAGCACAAATTCCTAGTATGGGTCACCATACTTGGCCTCACCACTGTAGTTATAGATATAGTAAATGGGGATACACATGTTCAGTGAGAACCAGACCAGAAGACTTATGTTCACCCCTGGTTATTATTAATTTAATGTATTTTACTTTCCTGAAACAAGCCATCTGCAATCAAATCAAGCAAAAGAAAGAAATCTCAAGTGAAAAATGAATATTTTGAACTGTTTGTTTAAATCAGATGAATGAAATTTTGTTTAAAAGCCATTTTATGTATTTGAGTGCAGTTGTACCCAGTAGCATTTGTAGTTGGGAGTAAAGGAAGTAAAAGAAGTATATTTTAGGAAAAATAAAACACAGAAAGGAAAAGAGAGCAAAGAATATATTTAGAAGCTGTGTGCTCAGAATGGTGAGTGCTGGCATGTCATGGAACGTGATTTATTGTCTGAAAGATAATTCGGCAGCGTTCAGCGCTCACTCAAGGCCATAATACCCAGCGTCCCAGAGGGGGCCGGTCCTGGCCACACACACACATAAACACACACACTCTGATGTCCAGGTGGCTCAGGCTTGATTACTGGCTAATTTATGGTCAGGCCCCTGTCAGCCCCCGGCTCCCAGCACACAACCAGTACTGACACTTGTATGGAATAAAACCCTTACAGCTGCCTTAGTCTATTATTCTCTCTCTCCTTCTCTCTCTCTCACTCACCCCCTGAGTTTAACTGAGCAGAATTAGTGCAAAAGCAGGAAAGTCGAGGCCTTGGAGCCACACATCAACTCCAATTAAACTTCAGAACAACACGGGGAAAGTGAGAGAAAGACAGCGCTGCAGTTAAAACCCTGTTTACAGCGTATTTACAGCATAAACGCACAGGAAGTTCAGAGTTATTTAAGAAAGACACTTCCGTTGTGGGCTTCAGCTGCGAATGTGGATACATTTCTTTTTAGTGAATATGTGCCAGAACCTTTCAGAGCGAATTGGTTTTATGAGCATATAAGAAGATTGTCCTTTAATAACCCCTATCTAAAACTTTTTTCTATTCTCTTTCTGTCCAACTTTTTCCTCTTTTATCTTCCATTCCACTGTCTATTCTCTGCAGTGCGCTAACCAATCCTGTTAGTCAGGTCACATTGGCATAAAGCGATTTGAAATGTTTCATATTAGAATGCATTGACTGAGCCGTGGAGTTCTGAGTTCTTCCAGTAGACAGTCTTCATCTCATCGATATTGATGTGAACAAGATTTCCCTGAGCACCCAGGTCCCCACTCGCACATTTTTACATTAAAGAATATTTACCGTTTTTTCAGACTTTAAATGCATCTCTATCTTTCTCAAATACCTCACGCCCAGATGAAATAGCATATTGAATCGGATTTCTGGCTATGGATCCCGGCATTTGATGGCTTCGCTTCTCTGAATGTGTCATTGACACCTGCCTATGTACCCAGACTAACTTAATTAGTGCTCTTTCTCTGCTTCTCTGAAACTTTATCATGGCACAAAGCATGTAAATTACATTCTAGGACTCTTTTAGTGACTCTGGTTACTGCGCTAATGACATAACCGGCAATAAGAAAAGCAGCTTTTGAAAGCAGGTGATTCAAATGATCCGGACATTTCACAAGATTAGAAGAAAGGTAATCATGAGAGGGTTATTTAGAAGAAAAGTGGAGCTGAGTAACAGCCATGAGCACCTTTTACCTTCAGTTCAATAACTCAGCGCGTCTTTGGCCAAAAGACTGAAACACGCTGCGGAAAATAAGAAGAAAAGAGAGAAAAAAGCTCCTGTAAGGGGCGGCTCGTCTATGACTTAGTAGACATGTCTTGACCTTGACCGTGTGGACAAAACTCGAGCTGAGTGCTGCTAATGAAGTGTCAGGACTCATAAGACCTTATGAAAAACTAGGCCATGGTGTGAGAAAGGGGGGAAACAGGAACGTTCTCTTGTTTCAAGCGCTCTTCAAGGTGAATCGCTGTACTCTCTTAGTGAGGATGGTTTTAAAAACGTTTTATGTGACCTCTTCTTTTCCTGTCTCATTCTCTTTTTCTCATTACCGGTCTTTAACGCACATACATATCCAAGGGCACATGCAATACACTGTTAAAAAAAAAAAGTAATTTTAATGACCAATAGAACACACCGTGCAGTGTACCTTGACATATAAAGTGCAAATTAAATTTAACAAGAACATATATGTTTTTACTGAAAATGTTGTTTGTAAAGGTAAAAATAATTACTTGATGCCAGCTCTTTATGTTCTATTAAATAATAAAATATAGAAAACATTTGTTCTTAGGGTAAGGGTTTATTAACAATGTTTTGCTTTATTTTACTACTACTTTTTAATTATTTAGTTATATGCTTTGCATTTAAAATGCATAACAGTAAAGACATTCTTAATATTACAAAATGTTCACAAAAATATCAAGCAGCACATCTGTTTTCAACATTTCAATCAGATTTCTGAGAGATCATGTGCAACTGAAAACCTAAAAAATGGCTGCTGAAAATTCAGCTTTGCCATCACAGGAAATTTTTTTTATATATATTTAAATAGAAAACATGTATTTTAAATTAGAATAATATATCGCAATACTGCTCAGTCTCATTCATTAATTCAATTCAATTCAAGTTTATTTGTATAGCGCTTTTCACAATACAAATCGTTGCAAAGCAGCTGTACAAAAGTTTAGGCTACTACAATATATTAATAATTGTGTGGAATATTTGTACATGTATGCACAGGAAAACTTTTCATGGAAAAATTCCCAAGACGTGCGTACACACAATAATTTGTTCTTAATCTCATTTTAATGTTAATGAATTTGGATTATTCAGAATAAATACTGCGGTTAGTCATTTGCAAACCAAAACCCATCCAAACCATCTCTATATGAGGGCTTTCCACACAACCTTTCCTTTACAGTCTTACTCCACGCTCAGTAAACATAAGATGCTTTCTAGAGATGCACTCTTGCCTCATTAGCCAGTGGTACAAACACATATCTGCACAGCTTGAGCTGTAATGCAGATTTTCTTACTTTTTTGCTGTATATGATGACATACTGTATATTTAAGATGAAATATTTGTGTATAAAATTTAAATTTAATGTAATTATATAAGGTCACCCAGAGTATGTGGCTTTTATTTATTTGATGAGCACTAATTAAGTTAGTGTGGGTACATGAGTGGCAGGTGATGCATTCGGAGAAACAAAGCCATCATATATATATATATATATATATATATATGAATGAGACCCAGTGTTTGCACTGTATTTTCGATCAAATAAATGCAGCCTCAATGCTTTTAAGAGACAAAACCATTAAATAAAAATTACTTACCCCAAACATTTGAGAGATATATGAGAGGAATGTATGAGATGTGAGATATGGCTGTATATCGGCACTGTGTAATTTGGCTGTAGTTAATCACAGCGTGCCGATATACAGCCATATCTCATGTCTACAAGGGTGAAATTGAGCTTATTGATGGCAAGAGTGTGTAAATACATGAAAAAAAAACATCAACGGAGTGTCTTTAAAGTCCCTCTGTGGAGCAGAACTATTTCCCTTAGCCACAGTTTCAAATCTGACGTTGACAGTTTAACGGCTGAGGCCTTTGTTACTAATTCGAAAACGTCACTTTAGAACCAGTAACGAAGTTGCTTCATTGAAAGCTTATTGTATTACTGCATTAAAAGCTCACTGTATTATGTGTAGTAGAGTATTATGAGAGCAAGATAGACTGAGAGATCGTGATTACCTGCATCTGATACAGCATTTATTCTTCATATTCACAATATATCTGCTGAGGAAAGCATTGTCGTAACGTTAATATCCTTTCATCTGTTAAGGGTGATTTCTGATGACATTGCTGCTCAGTGCATTTGTTAGCCGTGTCAAGCTGTTGTTGAAACTAAAAATAACTTTAATTTCTAGCAGTGTTTATTTTTCTGTATAAAAGTCTTTACTGCTGACTTTTAAAAACTATTTTTTGCCATTTAATGGCAGAACAGTGTAAAAAAAAAAAAGGGGAGACGGAAATGTTAGGCAGGGATGATTTGGGAAAAAAGCCAGTCGGACCTCTCAGACAGCGCAAAAGTACTGAATTCAGAATTATCGACACAAAATGATGTCAAATTGTCTGTTTTGATGAGTATTTACCTAAACACACTGAGTGACGTCTTCAGCGAACCGAAGAAGTTGGGAGAATATCAGATGTGTATCAGTATATTGCATCAGTTTATTCCATTTTAAAGGGACAGCAGCCTAATTTAGTTGCTGTAGTCTGTGTCATTAATAATCAAACAACACAGAAATGCGAAAAATCACTTACTGCTCTTGACTGAATCACTTCAGTCACCCTAATTAAGGTTACATTTAATTTATATAAATAAATATGTCTGCTTTAAAGAATAAAATGTGTTGTAAGCAAGTTGTTATAAATAATCTATATTATATAACCATTGGTATTTCATCAAAAAGAAGACCATGTTCTTGTTTCTTTATATATATATATATATATATATATATATATATATATATATATATATATATATATATAGATATATATAGATATATATAGATATATATAGATAGATATTGATATTGATATTGATATATGAATATGAAGGCATGCTGTGTGTCAAAGAGGTTAAATCTGTGTCTTTATTGGATGTTTGAACCTTAGTCATTCATATTACAAGGTTTTCTCCACTAATATAAAATGAGTTTGTACATTTTAGAGAAATGCTTAATAAATGCATTACACTATAACAAAACCCATTAGATTTTAGGCTTATATTTTAGATTTAGATTTTTTAGACTTATGATATAAATTGCTGTCAATGTAACACTGCATCCCATGAAGCCTAACATGCTATCACTGTAATTTTAAACACAGATGCTGGGTTTTTACCATAAATTAACTGAGTAAAAAAAAAAGGTGCATGTTGATTGGTGTATGTTGATTTCAGGTTAGGTGTGCTGTTTCTTTGGCATTCTAAACCAGCTTGAATTCCAAACAGTAGTCAAAATAGTCTCTAAAAGTGAGGAAAATTATAAAGAGAGAGAGAACAAGAGAGACAGGAAGCGAGCAAACGAGAGAGAGAAAGTAAACTCATTTGCAAGCAAGTACACATATAATTAAATTTCCAGCTAAAAGCCTTGTTTGTCATGCATTCTCATTTGCATTGCTTTTAAATATTCATGGCTTTATTTGCATGAACTGGGACAGTGTCTGTGCACGAAACGTCATCCCGCGTTCCAAAGATGTTTTAGTTTGACATTCCTCTCAGTGCTATAAGGGACACTAATGTGCTCATCCAACATCACACACACACACACACACACACTTAAATTTACAAATGTAACAGTGCATACTCCCCTTTCAAGCGACGAATGCCCTTATAGCGGCACACCAAAAGCTTTTGAGGACAAAAATGATAAAAGCAACTAAATCTGTCCCATTCATTTAGTTCATCTTATGTTGTTTAAACTATCCCAGCTTTTTTCCAAAACAATATTCACAAGGCCACATTAGTAAAAGTCTATAACTCAAATCAGGTTGGACCGAGTCGTGTGACAGCAAAACAGCCCTCATCACTGACTAGCCGACATTAGCCTTGGTGTTGTATGATTCGGCCTCGTTGCACGTCTAAGTGTCTCGATGTGTTTTCTAAATGCACGTTCTCATTCCATTACTGTCAGAGGCTGGTGCCTGTCACAGCCGGAGTGGGTCGGTCCTCAGAGATGGAGGAATTCTGTAAATATTTAACTGTGAGCTATAGGGGGAGGCAGAGAAAGCTGAGGGCTACAGAGGTGTAAATAAGTAAATAGAAAAATGAAAAGAGGCTAGTTGGGAGCTAAAAGGGTAATAGTGATTCACTGTATGCATAATGTAAAAAAAAAAAAAAACCACTTGGAGACACGGGATCGTATGGGTGAGGCGGGTTGTGGTGGAAGCCAATTGAGACATCAGACCACTGTGGGCTCTTTTACACAAACTCTTAAATAAAACACACTCAGGGCTTGGCCCTGTTTCCGCACATCACACTGCGTGTTTATGGCAGGACTAACGGGGCTTGAATTTTAATTGCCTTCCTCCCTCTTGTTCAGCACACACTCATCTCTCAGCAAACTTTCTGCATCCTCGTCTGGGTAAACCGAGGGGCCGGACTGTAACAATACATTACGCTCGGAGAGAAAGATGGCTTTTCAAATTTTAACTCAAGCTAAAGAGCAGGTTTGGCTCTGGCTGCTTCAGTTAGCGTTGAGCGGTGCTGATGTTAGCTATCTCCCTTTGCGCTCTCTCTCTTCCTTTGTCTTGTTCCTCTCTCTCGTCTTGCTGTCAGACTGATGGTGTGTAGGTTTGACACAAGCAGACGGTTGGTCTCTGAGGCGGATTAGAACTTGGAGGTGAAGGAGTGCACAGACCGAGGTCAGCCTCTGACAGCACGCAGCTTCAAAAGACCCTCTCTAATTTCACTCCTTGCAAATCAATAGTGATAACTTGCTGATTACGACCGCACTTCTTTTGAACAGGGTATCATATACATGCAGCAGATGCCACAGCACATACGGCATGAATTACTTTACTGTGACTCTACATGATTCGCCTACATGAAATAACATGTTGTATGCATTTTCAGGAGTAAGATAAACATTGTTCTTTTCTGAATTTGATTGGATTAATTTTATGGGAGTATTGGTTTTCAAGATGTTTATCATAGTGGGTGTGTATACAGTGGCATGCAAATGTTTAGGAACTCCTAGCAAAATGCATGTTCTTTTTTATTTAGTACTGTCCTGAGTAAGATATTTTACATAAAAGATGTTTACATATAGTCCGCAAGAAAAAAAAAGGATGAAATTATTAAAATAACCCCATTCAAAAGTTTGTGAACCCTTGCTTCTTAATACTGTGTGTGGTTACCTGGATGATCTACGACAATCTTTTTTTTTTTTTTTTTTGTGATGGTTGTTCATGAGTCCCTTGTTTGTTCTAAGACGTTAAACTGAGCACTGTTCTTCAGAAAGATCCTCTACGTCCTGCAGATTCTTCAGTTTCCCAGCATTTTTTGCATATTTGAACCCTTTCCAGCAGTGACTGTATGATTTTGAGATTCATCTTTTCACACTGAGGACAATTGAGGGACTCAAACACAGTTATTAAAAATGGTTCAAACATTCACTGATGCTCCAGAAGGAAACACGATGCATTAAGAGCCGGGGGTGAAAACTTTTGAACAGGATGAAGATGTCCAAATTGGTCTTATTTTGTTGTTTTTTCCATTTAGTACTGCCCTTCGGAAGCAACAGAAGATACTTGCATGTTTCCCGGAAGAAAAATGAAGTACAATTTACCTTGATCTTCAAATTCAAAAGGTTTTCATACCCCGGCTCTTAATGCATTGCGTTTCTTTCTGGAGCATTGGTGAATCTTTGAATGTTTTTTAATAGTTGTTTTTGTCCCTCAATTGTCCTCAGTGTGAGAAGATGGATCTCAAAATCATTCTGTCGTTGCTAAAAAGGGTTCAAATTTGCAAAAGATGCTGGAAAATGAAGAATCTGCAGGACATGGAGATTTTTTCTGAATAACAGTGCTCAGTTTAACTGTTCAGAACAAACAATGGGCTCATGAACATCCATCACAGAGAGTGTCCCTTTCTTGTGACAAAAATAGTGTCCATTTTGTCTTGTGGACTATATATAAACATCTTTTCTTTAGAATAACTTAATAATGACTAAAAAAAAAAAATAACATGCATTTTGTATGATCTCTTTTATTTTGTTAAAATTATTCACATTTTCATAATTTGTCCAAGGGCTTCCTAAACTTTCGCATACCACTGTATGTGTGCTTATGTACATATACAGTATATTTAACAGTATTAGTTAGTTTTAGACCGTTTATTGTAGTGTGTACATATGTATATATCCAAATTATTTATTTATTTTTCTTTACTTTATTTTCTAACTTATTCACTTGCCATACCCTTGGGTGATTTTATGGAACAGTCTTGTTTTCTATAAAAAAATATCTAAATATATTTAAAACAAATATTAAACAAAATGGCCTAAAGTATTAAATCTTGTTTTCAAAGAATGTTTCAAATGTCGATGTATTTTACTGCTTCATTGATGTATTTCGTGTGTGCATGTTTAAATGTTAATATCTCACTTAATAGCCAAAAAAAAAAGAGCAGTAAACAAGACAAAGAAAACTTTTTCTTAACTTCAAATTAAAGGGATAGTCCACCCAAACATGACAATAATATCATTAATTACTCACCCTCATGTTGTTCCAAATGCGTAAGACCTTTGTTCATCTTCGGAACACATAGACAGCAATGTAACTACCACGTTAATTCAAGGGCAAGAAAGGGGGTAAGGACATTGTTATAATAGTCCATGTGACATCAGTAGTTCAACTGTAATGTTACGAAGCTACAAATATACTTTGTGTGTGCAAAGAAAACAAAAATAAGGACTTTATTGAATTTTATCTCTTCCGTGTCATTCAGCGCACGTTCAGGAGAGTACCACGACGCCAGAAAATAACTGTTGAATACAGTTTTTATTTTTGTTTTCTTTGCACACAAAAAGTATTCTCATAGCATTAAAAATTATGGAACTGAACAGTTTTTTCGATGTCCTTGCTACCTTTCCTGGGTCTTGAATGTGGTAGCTGCATTGCTGTCTATGCAGGGTCAGAAAGCTCTCAGATTTCATCAAAAATATCTTAATTTCTGTTCTGAAGAGGAAGGAAGGTCTTACAGGTTTGGAACGACATGAGGGCGAGTAATTATTGACAATTTTTGTTTTGATAAAAAAAAAAAGTGTTTTTATATAGTGCAGCCAACAAATTTCAACCCTGCATTTTAGGTCCTGTCTCCCAGGAAACAATGTATTTAGTGTGTCTGTATGTGCCTGGGTTTGTGTATCTGTTTGCGATTGTGTGGATGTCCGTCCGTGCGTGCGTGTGCACGGGTATGTGTGTGTCAAGGGCTGGCAGCAGCCAGACCCGCTCAGCCTCAAACGGGCAGTGGCCCAAACCTCGCCGGGGTTGGTGCTATTTGAGTCGACAGGGCTCTCACATCCCTCTCTTCCTCCATCTACCTCTTCTCGTCTTTCCCCCGCCCTCCCTCCAGCCCACCCCTCACCAAATCACAGCTGACATGTCAAGCGCCTCCTGGGGCCTCCGCCAGGCTTAGCTCATTTGGCCACTTGTCTTTATTTGTCTGACTCCAGGGGAACATTTATACATCCATTCATTCATCCTTCCCTTTCTCTAAGCCTCTGAATGCATGTTTTTTTTCCACACTACTTATACGCTGAGAAGAAATCATAGACTGCGTTTGGTTCTTTTATTCCTGAACTGTGTTGTAGAGGAAACTGGGGCTAGTTATCATAACCGATTGTAGTTATTAGTTTTGAATTAAATGTTTAATGTATTATTTTGTGTTTCATGTTAATTTAACAGGAAATGCTTTAATAGGCTTTTTAATGACAGGTTCCAAACCTTTGTAAGACCTTAGTTCATCTTCAGAACACAAATTAAAATATTTCTGATGAAATCTGAGAGATTTCTGCATATTTCCTGCATATACAGCAACACTGCCAGGTTCAAGGCCCAGAAAGGTAGTAAGGACATTGGTAAAATAGTCCATGTGACATTAGTGGTTAAACCCTAATTTTATGAAGCTACAATAATACATTTTGTCCGCAAAGAGAACAAAAATTACAACTTTAATCAACAGTTTCTCATTTCAATACTAAAGCTGAATTTCAAAACTAAGAAATATAGTCAAACTGTCTAACAGCTAACCTTAGTTTCTGCTACTGTTTGAGTTCTTAAAGGGATAGTTCATACACAAATTAAAATAGTTTCATTTACTCACTCTAATGTCGTTCCAAATCTCTATGCATTTCTGTCTTTTGTGGAACGCAGAGAAGATTTTTTTATGGCGAACTATCTTTTAACACAAGCAACATCTTTGTGTGATAAGATCTCTTTTATGTTGCATTAATACACATTAAAGTCCAAGACAGAAGTGTTTTGTTGTGGAGCGTCACTTCACCAAGATCAGTTTTGTTTTCCCATAAGACATGGCTTGTTTGTCCTCACATTTCTCCCTGCAAGAGCTTGTATAGATTTGTAATTTTCTCTTTGGCATTGATCTTAACTGTATTTTCCCCTAATCTATAAACAGAGAGAGAAGGAAAGAGAGCGAGCAGCGCACAATCGCTCATACTTCAGATAATTTTATCTTAATTACCGCAGGGAGCAAGCAAAGGCAGTTTAAAAATGAAATGGGAAAATAAATACTAGCTGAAGAGTGATAGCTTGCGGCTCTGAATCATAACAGGTCAGAGAAAAAACAATCGAAACACGTCCTTTCCCACATCTGTTTGGCCCCGGGGCCTCATATGCGCTGTAACCTCTGTGACACAGCGCTTTGCTGGCTACAGCTGGAACAAACCATAAGGGATTCTTGCTTTTTTTAAAGCTTCAGATGAATTCTAAGATTGTCTTCATCTTTTTTTTTTATCTTTTTTGTAACTTTTTACTAATTTTTTACACCTGTTAAGCTTGATTTTAATTGTTTATAAATACAGGAAAAGATATTATGATGAACCTTGACCTTTTCTTGTCAAGATGGTGACATTAAAGGGCTCGACCCAGGGGTCTAAGCCAAGATCGGGGGAAAGGGGACAAATGACAAGACGTATCAAAACACACTCATGTCAGACTTCATCACACTTCAGCTCTGTATAAACGAACCTGTGGAGGGTAAAGGACAGTAGGTTAGTCTTGATTTAGGCAAGGTATGTAATACACAAGGGGTCAAGGTTTGGCTGGTTATTGATGTTTTTTTCTTTTTTTGTTTTTATTCTGTTGCAGCAAACATAATCCTAAATATTTAATTGTATTATAATAGAATGTTTTTTTTTTTTACTTCATATTTTCATTATCTGCTAATTTCGGAAATGAGAGCTCAAATTTGCGCAGTGAAAGGGATAGTTCACCCAAAAATGAAAATTCTGTCATTAATTTCTCACCCTTATGTCATTCCAAACCCGCAAGACCATCGATCATCTTCAAAACACAAATTAAGATATTTTTGATGAAATCCATTAGAGATTTATGACCCTGGATAGACAGCAACTCAACCATGTTCAAGGCCCAGAAAGGTAGTAAGAACATAATAAAATAGTCCATGTGATCTTAGTGGTTCAACCATAATTTCATGAAGCTACAAGAATACTTTTTGTATGCAAAGAAAATAAAAATAATGACTTCAACAATTTCCTCTCTTCTGCTGTCTATGCAGGGTCAGAAAGCTCTCAGATTTAATCAAAATATCCTACTATGTTTTGAAGATGAACAAAGGTCTTACCAGTTTGGAACAGCATGAAGGTGAGTAATTTATAAAAGAATTTTCAGCTTTGGGTGAAGTGTCGCTCAAAATATCCAGTATTAACAATCAATCGATCAATGGAAATTTTGTCTGATAATTGATACAGTATCAATATAATGTGCATTTCTAATTTAGATGAAAGGTAATACTAACAGATATTATAATACAATACTAACTCTCTAAGTATTATAAAACTCATTTTACATAACTTTGAGGATTCTAAATGTTGAAATATCCAATCCAGGCTCAAGAAAATAAGTGCCTCTGTACATATTTCTGCAAGACTGTAATTGCGTACCTTATTGAATGTTTCACTGAAGTTTCAAAGTGAAATGTCTAGAGAGTGGCACTAAAACACACGTTCAATATGCGGCCGTGGCATGTTTTTTTTTATTACATAAGTACAGGCTCGATTTACTGCGCTTTCATTACACTGCTTAAGGTATGTTTAGCGGCTGTTCAGAATTCAAATATCCGGAAAGTGTCACTAAAGGGTAATGCTCTATCATTTTGGAAATATACCCTATACACCAAACCCAACCCTAAACCTACCCAATAGTGTTAACAAAAGCAAAAGTGAAATAAAAACGCATTTGTTGATACAGCCCTGCTATTTGAACTTTCTTATGTAGATTTGAGCTGTTTTGTCAAACTGTAGTTTCACGGGGTTCGTACCGGATCTCTTCATCACTTAAGTACAATGCCATATCACGGGAGCTACCAAACAAACCTACTGAATTAGAAAACTAATGCATTTGAAGCTGTATATGTGACGACAACATTCAAAAATATCAGTTTTCAAATTGTGCAGAATGTTAAAATTGCTTTGAAATCATAACATAGTATTCTGCAAGAAAATTAGGATTTATTAATCAAAACTCTATACCTGTAAAACATACTTGGTGTGAAAAGGAATAAAGGTTTTCAGAGTTTCACAGCCTCTAGCTGGAAACTGCAGTGATTCATACATATAGGTATGTTTTTTCAGCTTTGCAGAAATGTACATAGAGGCACGTATTTCCAATGAGCCTGTGTTGGAAATATCTAGCTGTTTTGTCATTTACAACATCAAGAAAGCACTTGAAATATGTGCGGATCTTTAGTTTACAACATTTCAAACACAATACACAAAGAAACCATTGAAATGCACTGAAAAGTTATACAGTACATTTGACTGATGCAAGAAGGGGCAGCTAATCTCTGCTAATGCAATCCAAACATGCGCCACATTTCTTTACAGTGCAGCCCACATCTCTAGATTTCCATGTCACTACTTTCTAGCTTTCATCTAAAGATAAGACAGCCACAAATCCATATATTCAATAAGGCTATGTCTTTGTTGCATTTTTTTTTTCTCCCTTTTGTCTTTGAGAGCATAAATGCGATTCGTGGAGAGAAAGTTGTACTTCCAGGAGAGTGTTAAAGTAAGACACTCATGCTGTCAGCAGAGAAATAGCTTTTTCATAAACAAACTTCTCAGCCTCATAAGACTTCCAACGAGTCAAACGCATGCACACACACATACTGCCCACACTGAGTGACTCTCCAGATGGTGCTGTGAAGAGTGCTTCAGACTTCAAAACGCTTGTCACATTGCTCATCAAACCCATCATATGGATTCTCCAATTAAAACAAATTAGCAGCATTTCCTTCCTATTCAAAGGCGGTAAACACTATTAACATTTGTTTAACTGGCCTCGGCGACCTCACGATTGCTTTATGTGCCCTGATGTCACTTCACGGTGTCACGAAGTTAACAGTGCCAGAAATCGTAATAAACACCCTTCAGCTGGCACAATGCTAACGCCAATCATTCTCATCTCCGCACCCAGCTGATGAACTGTGCAATTTGCAGAACATCTGTTCTATTACAAATCACAAACCCACAAACTCTGTCTTTTTCCAGTTGAAATTCCACTTTCAGTTCTTGAAAACATAATATATGTACTCCCACCATGCAAACAGGATATTATTATTTTATTTAATACTTAATGTCTATCTTTCTGTCAAATTCCGGTGTTTATGTTTTTTTCTTTTCTTTCTACAGAATAAATATAGCCAGAGCCTGCTTTGCCCTTGGAATTATTGATAATGTTTTGACTCTCCCAATACAGGTTCATGGTTTTTTGACTGTTGCTGTTGACATTCAGGTGAAAATTAAGAGATTCCGGCAAGAAACAAAAGCCCACGTCTTCTAACGGTGGGAAACAAAATAGCTGCAGCCGTGAGCAAGTTTCACTGATGCTTTTAGCTGTCTGATATTACAGTAATATGATTGAAAGATGTTTAGTTTGGCAGAAAACGAAATTTATCATGTTCTTGGATGCCTCGTTCAGAAGAAACTCTGTGGTCCTGTTAGGAGCAGATGTGGTGATGTTGGAGCCACATCTGAGAATCCATTCATCTGTTGGTGGAATCAGCAGTGCCAACTTAGATGTGGTGTTCCTCTGTTGTTTTCACGTAGTTTCATTCAAACAAGGAAGAGTTTGACATATTGCAGTCATTTGTGGCTATATATTCCTGCACCAAAACAACAGTTTGATATATGAACAAGATAGCAGCTGTTGTACCCGGTGCATGTAGTGTGTTGCTACCCAAACTGGTGTGCGTTTGATCTCTAGAGATGCATTAGGAAAGACTAGAGCATGCAATTTAAGGTCTGTTTATACAGATTAGGTAAACAAATGTTCAGTTGTTAATTTCTTTATTTACATTTTTGAATTCATTAAGAAGAGCCTGTTTGTGTGTTTTTGTAATATAGAAATATTTGTAAAATGTTTTAATAGTTAATTTTTTTGCAAGATTGTCATATACGCTATGCAGTTGAAACGTTTAGGGTCGGTAAGACTTGATGTCTCAGCAAGGCTGCATTTATTTGTTCAAAAATATGTGACCCTGGACCACAAATGCAGTCATAAGTAGCATGGGTATATTTGTAGCAATTGCCAACAATACATCATATGGGTCAAAATTATTGATTTTTCTTTTATGCCAAAAGGTCATGTTCCATGAAGATATATGTTTTTAATTTCCTACCATAAATATTTAAAAACGTAATTTTTGATTAGTAATATGCATTGCTAAGAATTTCATTTGGACAGTTTTAAAGGCGATTTTCTCAGTATTTAGATTTGTTGCACTGTCAGATTCCAGATTTTCAAAAAGCTGTATCTCGGCCAAGTATTGTCCTGTCCTAACAAACCATACATCAATGGAAAGCGTATTTATCTGCTTTCAGATTATGTATAAACCTCAATTACAAAAAAAAAAAAAAAACCTTATGGATGGTTTTGTGGTTTAGGGTCACATATGATAAAACAATGCACTTGTGAAATATTAATTTAAAACAAACCTTTTGTATTTTTATATATTTTAAAGTTAAAAATGTTCAGCAGCCATTACTCCAGTTTCTAGGGCCCTATGAAATCCATTACATTTTTTTTTTTCCAAATTCCATCTTACTTTTTTTATTTTTTTTTTCTGGATTTCATCCATTTTGTAGACTTTGTTTTAATAGTTAAATAAAAAATATATTAATTAAAAAACATGTCTTATTAATTTAAGTAATGAAATGTACACACTTTAACAGCAATTTTTTAAACGTTTAACAAAAAAATATATTTTAGAGCCCTATGGAATACTTTTTTTTTTTTTTTCAAATTCAGTATTTTTCCGAAATTCTTTGTTTTCTGGAATTTTCTGGATTTCATTTTCATTAAATTTTAATAATCAAAA
This sequence comes from Garra rufa, assembly GCF_049309525.1. NCBI lineage: Eukaryota > Metazoa > Chordata > Actinopteri > Cypriniformes > Cyprinidae > Garra > Garra rufa. Next base: position 25,376,763 of record NC_133376.1, read on the forward strand.
GCATTTCTAATTAATTTATTTCATTTAGAAAAATATATATTGTATTTATTTATTTATTTATTTCTCAGAAATACTGTGTAATGTATTTAAATTTTTTTCTAGTATAAAATAAATTAAAATAAATTCTGTTAAATATTTTTTTTTGGTAAATATTCCTTAAAAAATTACGTTTTAATAATCATTTTATTATTAGTAGTAGTACTGTCATTACATTGAGTAATATATTTCTGTCATGTTTTCTTCAAGCTAAACCAAACTTTTATTTTGGCGGGTTGCTGTGAAGACCTCTAGTTTTGGTTTGTATACACTGATATTATGATAGTTTTTTCTCAAAAGAAACAAATAAAATGAAATAAATAAAATGCTCATTATGTGACTCTTAGAGTTGTAGAGATTATATTTATGTCATTATATACTCATATATTAAGGCGGCAGAGGCTGAAAACACCACAAGCATCATGTGCGCTTCAGTATGTGTGCAGTAAACAAAACCGCTGTGTCATTCATTCACACAGAAACACTCAGAACATGCAGGATTCATATTTAAAAAGGATTTCTGTGGCTTAACATTGACAGACACTAGTCCATATATCGCATTTTGATTTAAGTGCCTACTTTTGATGTATTCATTCCAAATTTGGCAAAATCCAGGACATTCCTTGTTACACAGTAAGTTACATTTTTCTGACTGGATTCCGCAATTCCGTTTTCTGTGTTTTCTGCATAGAAGAATCATATTGCCTTCCAGTTTCACATGATCCTTCAGAAATCATTCTAATGTGTTGATTTGGTGCTCAAGGCACATTTCTTACTATCAGTGTTGAAAAGTGTTTTTATGTACGAATGTAAAAGGCTTGACTGTCTTTTTTGTCTTGTCATTTAATGCATCTTTGCTGAATATATAAGTATTAATTTCTTTGAATACACTGTAACCGATTTTTGTAATTTGAACAGTATTTTACTGTAATATCTACAGTAAGATACTGTAAAATGTATATACAGTATTTTACTGTAAACTGCAAAGGATTATGGGAAAATATATGATCACTACTGTAATTCTCCACTACTGTAAATCCGTTTACAGTAGTGAACTTGCCCGCGAAAAATTGACCAATGGCAAGGGAGATTTTTTTTTCTCCTGTTGAGAGGAAGTGGCGGTAAAAAAGGACAAAAGAGAAATGTTGCATCAATAACACGACAAAAAGGTTAGTATATTATTTCTGTTTTATGAAAAACTGAACAATTTTAATTTGTTTTCACTTGTTAACAGCAAACTAACAATATTCATCGTGTTTTTCATGTCGGTGGTAGCCTTTTTTTTCTGACTGGCGGCCGGGGCGCCGCCATAACGGTGAAAACATGGACTGGTGAGTAAATTAAGGTGACCTATATTAGTCGAAATAAACTTTATTTAAACTGAGAAACACGTTTGTATATTCGGCTGCCCTTTAATGCAAGTTAGTTCGTCTGACGAGCCCTTACTCAAGCTTAACAGCAAACTGAGGTGAAATACTGAGGTAAAGTGCGTTAAGCAACACCACTGTTTCTGTGGAGATTTTAAACTGTATTTTCAAGCCCTTCTTTTGCTTGTCATTTTCAAGTTTCTGGTCTGGATGTCGTCTGTAACGTCGGAGCGCGGAGGTGTATTTTGGATCTTCTTCTGTGAATGACTGCCATAGTATCGACGATAATGAACTGGTAAGCTAATAATGTCAGTAAGCCGAAGTTGACAAACTTAACGTTAGTCACAGAGCAGCATAATATCTTTTAAACGCTGCCTCTTTATAGCTGGCAAGGTAATTATCTTCAAATGATGTTTAAGTAAGAAATGTGTGTATGAATGTCGTATGTAACTTTATAGACGGTCCCTTCAGTGACAGACGTGACATAAACAGCGCGCTAACATGAAACACTGAGGTAAAACTGAACACCGCGGTTAACTGCATCTTTTGTGTTTTATTTTCAAGTTTGTGGTCTTGTGGTCATGTCGTCTGCATCGGAGGTGTATTAGAGTCTTTTCTGGTGATTGCCGTCGTCGCGGTGCAAACAACAGGTGAGCTTCCCCTTTCATCAATTTAACTAAGTTAATGTTAACGTTACTAAATTAGCCAAATTAGCCACAGGCTGCTGTTCTCCACTGACTTGCAGAACAGGTTAACCTTTTAAAGAGAGTAACGGGCTAGCAATATATTAATATAACAAGTTTTGCTAATAAATATTATAAATGTTTATTTTATTAAAAATGTAGATTTTATTACTGTACAGTAGTTGTCTTTTCTGATCATAAACTATAGTAACACTAAAAGGGTGTTGTGACACTGTCTGTTACAGGAGATTTCTCCAAGCACTAACTGGATGCTGACCATCAGGGGCAGAATCATCATACAGCCAGCTGTCCATTTTACAGACATGCAGAATCAGGTAACCCAAAACATTTTTGTTTTACATTGCATTTACATTCATGCATTTTTCAGATGCTTTTATCCTAAGCAAGTTATATTGTATTTAAAGTACACATTTGAAAGGTATTTATTTCCGGGGAATGTTTTTTATTACCATGTCTTGTCACATCAAGATTGAGTTTGCATGCACATTAAAATTATTTCTATTAAACCAGCATTTAAACAGCAAAATGCAGCTGCTTCAGGTATCTTTAACTTACTGTAACCTTTAAATTCATAATAGCAATCTTACCGTCTGTCAATTTAGATTATTGTTACTGTAAAGCAACAATTAGAGATTTTTAATCATAGTAGGCTTATTATATGCACAGACTTTCTAGGAAACACACGTTTAGAATGTTTATATGAACAGATTGGTTAGCATTTAGCATGGTCTGTGGCAGACTTTTGAGTGTCAGGGCAACAAAATTCAATAAACAAGAATGTAATATTAAGTGATTTAAATCATGAAGAAAGTATTGTCTTTTTGCTCCATTTAGTAAAAACGGTTCTTAACAAAGCCATGTTGTGCATCTCTGCACACAGCAGTGTTTCATTACTGAATGAATTTACCTTTTTTAAACACCTAGAATCAGTGACTTACTGACCCATTCATAAAATTCTTTATAAAAAATTTCAAGAAAAAGTTTCTTCAGTTTTTTTTCTTACTACTGCGTTCGTATGTAGTATATCATTTTTTTTTTAAATGCATACAGCACCAAGTTTGACAGTTGAGGCAAATTCTTTAAACACTGTTTTTCTTGTGCTTGCAGGTTCGTTCAGACAGTCAACCTTTGTGGCAGCAAATGCATTGACAGTCACAGATCAGATGGACTTCTGGAAAGAGGGTGCAAACAACAAGCATCAGCCTGAATCCCATTCTGCCGTTTCTCATCAGAGAGCTTGTCAACTTTGACTCAAAACTACTAAAATTTAACACAACACAAACACATTTTTACTGTATGATTTTATTTTATTTACACTACCAGACAAAGCTTTTGAACAGTAAGATTTTAAATGTTTTTAAAGAAGGTCTCTTCTGCTCACTAAGCCTGCATTCATTTGATCCAAAGTACAGCAAACACAGTACACTTTTGAACCATTTTTATTATTTAAAATAACTGTTTTCTTTTTGAATATATTTTAAAATGTAATTTATTGCTGTGATCAAACCTTAATTTTTAGCATCATTACTGCAGTCACATGATCCTTCAGAAATCATTCTAATAATTTGATTTTCTGCTCAAAAACTATTATTATGATGTTGCTGAAATTATTATAATGCTAAAATACATTTTTTTTCAGGTTTCTTTGATGAATAGAAAGTTCAGATAAACAGCATTTATCTGAAACAGAAATAGTTTGTAACATTATGAATGTCTTTATTATCACTTTTGATCAATTTAAATCATCCTTGCTAAATAATATCTTTCTATTCATCAAAGAATCCTGAAAAATCTAAAAATTAAATAATGTTTATCAGCATACTAGAATGATTTCTGAAGGATCATGTGATACTGAAGACGAGTAATGATGCTGAAAATTCAGCTTTGATCAAAGGAATAAATTAAATTTGGATCAAATTAATGCAGGCTTGGTAAGCAGAAGAGAATTCTTTCAAAAACTTATGACTGGTAGTGTACTTACTTATTTTTGCTTTTCAGTATGTGTATGTTTGCCATGATACAAAGTCTCTGTACTTTTAAAAAGAAAATGTTCAACAATTAAAAAGAATATTATCAGAACTAATGCTTATGAGTTATTGTGATTTTTATGGGGTTGGGGTGGTAAAAATCTTGAATTACAGTGCTGTAGGTTAATTGGATTGTTTTTAGAGGTAAAAAATGTTTAAAATAAATGAAAATAAACTCTATAGTACTGATACTGTAATTGAAAATACAGTAAAAATACTGTAATTGAAGATACAGTAAAAACACTGTAAATTAAATTACAGTAAAAATAATGTAAATGAAATTACAGTAAAAATACTGTAAATGAAATTACAGTAAAAATACTGTAAATGAAATTACGGTAAAGACCTTTTAGTACTGTAAATGCACTTACAGTATTAATACTGTAAACATTTTTACAGTAACTTACTGGCATCCAGCTGCCAGTAAGTTACTGTAAAATTTACAGCAAACTTTTTACAGTGTATTTTTATTATTTATGTTATATATATATATATATATATATAT
>NC_133376.1:25381901-25403258 GCF_049309525.1 Garra rufa
AAAAGGTGCATGTTGATTGGTGTATGTTGATTTCAGGTTAGGTGTGCTGTTTCTTTGGCATTCTAAACCATCTTGAATTCCAAACAGTAGTCAAAATAGTCTCTAAAAGTGAGGAAAATTATAAAGAGAGAGAGAACAAGAGAGACAGGAAGCGAGCAAACGAGAGAGAGAAAGTAAACTCATTTGCAAGCAAGTACACATATAATTAAATTTCCAGCTAAAAGCCTTGTTTGTCATGCATTCTCATTTGCATTGCTTTTAAATATTCATGGCTTTATTTGCATGAACTGGGACAGTGTCTGTGCACGAAACGTCATCCCGCGTTCCAAAGATGTTTTAGTTTGACATTCCTCTCAGTGCTATAAGGGACACTAATGTGCTCATCCAACATCACACACACACACACACTTAAATTTACAAATGTAACAGTGCATACTCCCCTTTCAAGCGACGAATGCCCTTATAGCGGCACACCAAAAGCTTTTGAGGACAAAAATGATAAAAGCAACTAAATCTGTCCCATTCATTTAGTTCATCTTATGTTGTTTAAACTATCCCAGCTTTTTTCCAAAACAATATTCACAAGGCCACATTAGTAAAAGTCTATAACTCAAATCAGGTTGGACCGAGTCGTGTGACAGCAAAACAGCCCTCATCACTGACTAGCCGACATTAGCCTTGGTGTTGTATGATTCGGCCTCGTTGCACGTCTAAGTGTCTCGATGTGTTTTCTAAATGCACGTTCTCATTCCATTACTGTCAGAGGCTGGTGCCTGTCACAGCCGGAGTGGGTCGGTCCTCAGAGATGGAGGAATTCTGTAAATATTTAACTGTGAGCTATAGGGGGAGGCAGAGAAAGCTGAGGGCTACAGAGGTGTAAATAAGTAAATAGAAAAATGAAAAGAGGCTAGTTGGGAGCTAAAAGGGTAATAGTGATTCACTGTATGCATAATGTAAAAAAAAACAAAAAACACTTGGAGACACGGGATCGTATGGGTGAGGCGGGTTGTGGTGGAAGCCAATTGAGACATCAGACCACTGTGGGCTCTTTTACACAAACTCTTAAATAAAACACACTCAGGGCTTGGCCCTGTTTCCGCACATCACACTGCGTGTTTATGGCAGGACTAACAGGGCTTGAATTTTAATTGCCTTCCTCCCTCTTGTTCAGCACACACTCATCTCTCAGCAAACTTTCTGCATCCTCGTCTGGGTAAACCGAGGGGCCGGACTGTAACAATACATTACGCTCGGAGAGAAAGACGGCTTTTCAAATTTTAACTCAAGCTAAAGAGCAGGTTTGGCTCTGGCTGCTTCAGTTAGCGTTGAGCGGTGCTGATGTTAGCTATCTCCCTTTGCGCTCTCTCTCTTCCTTTGTCTTGTTCCTCTCTCTCGTCTTGCTGTCAGACTGATGGTGTGTAGGTTTGACACAAGCAGACGGTTGGTCTCTGAGGCGGATTAGAACTTGGAGGTGAAGGAGTGCACAGACCGAGGTCAGCCTCTGACAGCACGCAGCTTCAAAAGACCCTCTCTAATTTCACTCCTTGCAAATCAATAGTGATAACTTGCTGATTACGACCGCACTTCTTTTGAACAGGGTATCATATACATGCAGCAGATGCCACAGCACATACGGCATGAATTACTTTACTGTGACTCTACATGATTCGCCTACATGAAATAACATGTTGTATGCATTTTCAGTAGTAAGATAAACATTGTTCTTTTCTGAATTTGATTGGATTAATTTTATGGGAGTATTGGTTTTCAAGATGTTTATCATAGTGGGTGTGTATACAGTGGCATGCAAATGTTTAGGAACTCCTAGCAAAATGCATGTTCTTTTTTATTTAGTACTGTCCTGAGTAAGATATTTTACATAAAAGATGTTTACATATAGTCCGCAAGAAAAAAAAAGGATGAAATTATTAAAATAACCCCATTCAAAAGTTTGTGAACCCTTGCTTCTTAATACTGTGTGTGGTTACCTGGATGATCTACGACAATCTTTTTTTTTTTTTTTTTTGTGATGGTTGTTCATGAGTCCCTTGTTTGTTCTAAGACGTTAAACTGAGCACTGTTCTTCAGAAAAATCCTCTACGTCCTGCAGATTCTTCAGTTTCCCAGCATTTTTTGCATATTTGAATCCTTTCCAGCAGTGACTGTATGATTTTGAGATTCATCTTTTCACACTGAGGACAATTGAGGGACTCAAACACAGTTATTAAAAATGGTTCAAACATTCACTGATGCTCCAGAAGGAAACACGATGCATTAAGAGCCGGGGGTGAAAACTTTTGAACAGGATGAAGATGTCCAAATTGGTCTTATTTTGTTGTTTTTTCCATTTAGTACTGCCCTTCGGAAGCAACAGAAGATACTTGCATGTTTCCCGGAAGAAAAATGAAGTACAATTTACCTTGATCTTCAAATTCAAAAGGTTTTCATACCCCGGCTCTTAATGCATTGCGTTTCTTTCTGGAGCATTGGTGAATCTTTGAATGTTTTTTAATAGTTGTTTTTGTCCCTCAATTGTCCTCAGTGTGAGAAGATGGATCTCAAAATCATTCTGTCGTTGCTAAAAAGGGTTCAAATTTGCAAAAGATGCTGGAAAATGAAGAATCTGCAGGACATGGAGATTTTTTCTGAATAACAGTGCTCAGTTTAACTGTTCAGAACAAACAATGGGCTCATGAACATCCATCACAGAGAGTGTCCCTTGTTGTGACAAAAATAGTGTCCATTTTGTCTTGTGGACTATATATAAACATCTTTTCTTTAGAATAACTTGATAATGACAGTACTAAAAAAAAAAAATAACATGCATTTTGTATGATCTCTCTTATTTTGTTAAAATTATTCACATTTTCATAAATTGTCCAAGGGCTTCCTAAACTTTCGCATACCACTGTACATATTATGTACATATACAGTATATTTAACAGTATTAGTTAGTTTTAGACCGTTTATTGTAGTGTGTACATATGTATATATCCAAATTATTTATTTATTTTCTATTTATTTTTCTTTACTTTATTTTCTAACTTATTCACTTGCCATACCCTTGGGTGATTTTATGGAACAGTCTTGTTTTCTATAAAAAAAATATCTAAATATATTTAAAACAAATATTAAACAAAATGGCCTTAAGTATTAAATCTTGTTTTCAAAGAATGTTTCAAATGCTGATGTATTTTACTGCTTCATTGATGTATTTTGTGTGTGCATGTTTAAATGTTAATATCTCACTTAATAGCCAAAAAAAAAGAGCAGTAAACAAGACAAAGAAAACTTTTTCTTAACTTCAAATTAAAGGGATAGTCCGCCCAAACATGACAATAATATCATTAATTACTCACCCTCATGTTGTTCCAAATGCGTAAGACCTTTGTTCATCTTCGGAACACATAGACAGCAATGTAACTACCACGTTAATTCAAGGGCAAGAAAGGGAGTAAGGACATTGTTATAATAGTCCATGTGACATCAGTAGTTCAACTGTAATGTTACGAAGCTACAAATATACTTTGTGTGTGCAAAGAAAACAAAAATAAGGACTTTATTGAATTTTATCTCTTCCGTGTCATTCAGCGCACGTTCAGGAGAGTACCACGACGCCAGAAAATAACTGTTGAATACAGTTGTTATTTTTGTTTTCTTTGCACACAAAAAGTATTCTCATAGCATTAAAAATTATGGAACTGAACAGTTTTTTCGATGTCCTTGCTACCTTTCCTGGGTCTTGAATGTGGTAGCTGCATTGCTGTCTATGCAGGGTCAGAAAGCTCTCAGATTTCATCAAAAATATCTTAATTTCTGTTCTGAAGAGGAAGGAAGGTCTTACAGGTTTGGAACGACATGAGGGTGAGTAATTATTGACAAAATTTTTGTTTTGATAAAAAAAAAAGTGTTTTTATATAGTGCAGCCAACAAATTTCAACCCTGCATTTTAGGTCCTGTCTCCCAGGAAACAATGTATTTAGTGTGTCTGTATGTGCCTGGGTTTGTGTATCTGTTTGCGATTGTGTGGATGTCCGTCCGTGCGTGCGTGTGCACGGGTATGTGTGTGTCAAGGGCTGGCAGCAGCCAGACCCGCTCAGCCTCAAACGGGCAGTGGCCCAAACCTCGCCGGGGTTGGTGCTATTTGAGTCGACAGGGCTCTCACATCCCTCTCTTCCTCCATCTACCTCTTCTCGTCTTTCCCCCGCCCTCCCTCCAGCCCACCCCTCACCAAATCACAGCTGACATGTCAAGCGCCTCCTGGGGCCTCCGCCAGGCTTAGCTCATTTGGCCACTTGTCTTTATTTGTCTGACTCCAGGGGAACATTTATACATCCATTCATTCATCCTTCCCTTTCTCTAAGCCTCTGAATGCATGTTTTTTTCCACACTACTTATACGCTGAGAAGAAATCATAGACTGCGTTTGGTTCTTTTATTCCTGAACTGTGTTGTAGAGGAAACTGGGGCTAGTTATCATAACCGATTGTAGTTATTAGTTTTGAATTAAATGTTTAATGTATTATTTTGTGTTTTATGTTAATTTAACAGGAAATGCTTTAATAGGCTTTTTAATGACAGGTTCCAAACCTTTGTAAGACCTTCGTTCATCTTCAGAACACAAATTAAAATATTTCTGATGAAATCTGAGAGATTTCTGCATATTTCTTGCATATACAGCAACACAACTGCCAGGTTCAAGGCCCAGAAAGGTAGTAAGGACATTGATAAAATAGTCCATGTGACATTAGTGGTTAAACCCTAATTTTATGAAGCTACAATAATACATTTTGTCTGCAAAGAGAACAAAAATTACAACTTTAATCAACAGTTTCTCATTTCAATACTAAAGCTGAATTTCAAAACTAAGAAATATAGTCAAAATGTCTAACAGCTAACCTTAGTTTCTGCTACTGTTTGAGTTCTTAAAGGGATAGTTCATACACAAATTAAAATAGTTTCATTTACTCACTCTAATGTCGTTCCAAATCTCTATGCATTTCTGTCTTTTGTGGAACGCAGAGAAGATTTTTTTATGGCGAACTATCTTTTAACACAAGCAACATCTTTGTGTGATAAGATCTCTTTTATGTTGCATTAATACACATTACAGTCCAAGACAGAAGTGTTTTGTTGTGGAGCATCACTTCACCAAGATCAGTTTTGTTTTCCCATAAGACATGGCTTGTTTGTCCTCACATTTCTCCCTGCAAGAGCTTGTATAGATTTGTAATTTTCTCTTTGGCATTGATCTTAACTGTATTTTCCCCTAATCTATAAACAGAGAGAGAGGGAAAGAGAGCGAGCAGCGCACAATCGCTCATACTTCAGATAATTTTATCTTAATTACCGCAGGGAGCAAGCAAAGGCAGTTTAAAAATGAAATGGGAAAATAAATACTAGCTGAAGAGTGATAGCTTGCGGCTCTGAATCATAACAGGTCAGAGAAAAAACAATCGAAACACGTCCTTTCCCACATCTGTTTGGCCCCGGGGCCTCATATGCGCTGTAACCTCTGTGACACAGCGCTTTGCTGGCTACAGCTGGAACAAACCATAAGGGATTCTTGCTTTTTTAAAGCTTGAGATAAATCCTAAGATTGTCTTCATCTTTTTTTTTCTCTTTTTGTAACTTTTTACTAATTTTTTACACCTGTTGAGTTTGATTTTAATTGTTTATAAATACAGGAAAAGATATTATGATGAACCTTGACCTTTTCTTGTCAAGATGGTGACATTAAAGGGCTCGACCCAGGAGTCTAAGCCAAGATCGGGGGAAAGGGGACAAATGACAAGACGTATCAAAACACACTCATGTCAGACTTCATCACACTTCAGCTCTGTATAAACTAACCTGCGAAGGGTAAAGGACAGTAGGTTAGTCTTGATTTATGCAAGGTATGTAATACACAAGGGGTCAAAGTTTAGCTGGTTACTGATGTTTTTTCTTTTTCTGTTTTTATTCTGTTGCAGCAAACATAATCCTAAATATTTAATTGTATTATAATATAATGTTTTTCCAGTGATGCAAGCACAAAATTGACTTTATATTTTCATTATCTGCTAATTTCTGGAAATGAGAGCTCAAATTTGATTCAGATTTTGGATGTATTTTTGTTTTAATATAGAGGTCTTATGCTAACAAATGGCTTAAAATTATAGATGCACCGATTGCAATTTTCTTGGCCGATTCCGATTCCGATTTTTCAGTAAGTGTGACCTGCCGATTCCGATTTTTGCCGATTCCGATTTAATTTTTTTAAGAACTGTAATGAAAGCAAAGGCCTATACAGAAATATTTTCTTTAATTAAATTTATTTTATAATAAAATGCATTTTTAAACATTATAGGATCTTCTTACAACAAAATAAAGTGCTTTGCGCCTTCGAAAAAGGTATAAAATTAGTTCCTGTAACTAACATAGTATAGTTATCCTAACAATATCTTTTCCTCAATGTATTTTTATTTTATAATAAAAGAAATGTATAAACATTACAACATCTTCTCATATTAAAATAACTTTAACAAAATAAAGTGCTCTGAGCCTTGAAAACATTAGAAATAAAATATAAGTAACAAAGCAGGCATACAAAAATCTATTTTTCTTCATTGAATTTTATATGGATTTTTTAAAAAAAACATTAATTACAGGATCATCTCACAACAATAACTTTAATAACAAAACGTGCACTGTGTCTTCAAACAGGTAGAAATAACAATTCTAGTACTAAATGCGATTACTTGAGCATTAATAGCAAATTTTCCTTGATAAAGAGAAGCATTTCTGCCTTGTCACCAGTTAATCCAGCGGTAACGTTACTACACTTTGGAACATTCATTCACATATTTGCGCTACGCCACCGCATACAGCGTCTTCACACACAGATGAAACTTACTAGAGAAGTGTAACATAAATGCATCTGTAATTAAATTCAAATTAAATTCATGTCACGCACGCTTTAATTACCTTCAAATGGAACATATACGCTCACTGTGTGAAGAGGCTGTATGCGGAGGCGCAGCGCAAATATGTGAATGAATGAAAGTGTAGTAAACGTCAACGGATTTCCCCTGCTCAGGGAGTAGGGAGCAATGAACACTGGGCAGGGACCATGTCAGTCGGAACACAGTTCATTCACGGAGTTCACTTCTAGCGAGTGGGTTATCTGAATCAGGTGTGTTAACTAACAGAGACATGCAAAATATGCAGAGCGGGGACGCGATCTACCACATGTCCAGCCAAGCTAAACAAGCGTGTGGTTTGTGGTTGTTCCCTCACGTTGTATTTTGGCCTTATAAATGTTACAAACTGCGATCTTTGTGTCATCTTCACTCACACCAAAGACATGTTTACACGCGACTGTAAGTGCGCGCGCATGGCTGTGACGTAGGGATCGGCTAGGAATCGGCAAGAGGAGAAACTGACCGGCCGGTCACCGATCCGATTCCAATCACTAGCCGATCAATCGGTGCATCTCTACTTAAAATTCAATATTTTATTGAGGAGGGGAAAAACACTTAATTTGAAATGTTGCAAGTGAATTTAGACATTATTAGAATGTACAGTAGGAATGACTGATATCTATTTTAACATTTGCTAAAGATTACATTTAACAATGGTATTAATTTAGTCATATTTTGGAGGATTTTTTTACAAGATTGTAACTTTAAGCTTTAAGCTGATGTTATAGATAATCTAAATGTGAAATAAGCAAGCGCAGTGAAAGGGATAGTTCAACCAAAAATGAAAATTCTGTCATTAATTACTCACCCTTATGTCGTTCCAAACCCGTAAGACCATTGTTCATCTTCGAAACACAAATTAAGATATTTTTGATGAAATCCATTAGAGATTTATGACCCTGGATAGACAGCAACACAACCATGTTCAAGGCCCAGAAAGGTAGTAAGAACATAATAAAATAGTCCATGTGATCTTAGTGGTTCAACCATAATTTCATGAAGCTACAAGAATACTTTTTGTGTGCAAAGAAAATAAAAATAATGACTTTATTCAACAATTTCCTCTCTTCTGCTGTCTATGCAGGGTCAGAAAGCTCTCAGATTTAATCAAAATATCCTACTGTATGTTTTGAAGATGAACAAAGGTCTTACCAGTTTGGAACAACATGAAGGTGAGTAATTTCTAAAAGAATTTTCAGCTTTGGGTGAAGTGTCGCTCAAAATATCCAGTATTAACAATCAATCGATCAATGGAAATTTTGTCTGATAATTGATACAGTAGCAATATAATGTGCATTTCTAATTTAGATGAAAGGTAATACTAACAGATATTATAATACAATACTAACTCTCTAAGTATTATAAAACTCATTTTATGTAACTTTGAGGATTCTGCATTTCTAAATGTTGAAATATCCAATCCAGGCTCAAGAAAATAAGTGCCTCTGTACATATTTCTGCAAGACTGTAATTGCGTACCTTATTGAATGTTTCACTGAAGTTTCAAAGTGAAATGTCTAGAGAGTGGCACTAAAACACACGTTCAATACGCGGCCGTGGCATGTTTTCATTACATAAGTACAGGCTCGATTTACTGCACTTTCATTACACTGCTTAAGGTATGTTTAGCGGCTGTTCAGAATTCAAATATCCGGAAAGTGTCACTAAAGGGTAATGCTCTATCATTTTGGAAATATCCCCTATACACCAAACCCAACCCTAAACCACCCAATAGTGTTAACAAAAGCAAAAGTGATATAAAAATGCATTTGTTGATACAGCCCTGCTCAGTACCGCCGCTCCCTATACGCAGAGTACGCAGTCTGCGTAGGGCACCAACTCCCAGGGGGGCACCTTCCCAGCTGCTCAAAAAAAAATTTTGTATTATTTTATTATTTTTATTATTATTTATTTTAGTTTTAATATAATCTATTATAATAATACATTACTATTAATAATATACATATACAAATAAACAAAAATATAAACGTATATATTGCATTTTCTGTGAACGCAGAGTAGGCTAGTAAGCACACGTGATGACGTGCAGCGACGCGCCTTTTTACCTCTGTTTACGGCTGCCTATTTGGCCAAAAATGATGAACAATATGCCCGATCCTGGAAAGAGACATCAACAGTCCGGCGCCGAGAAACGAAAGAAAAAAAAAAAAAGCCCAAGATGAAGCCCGTGCATCACTTAGGTACGTTCATAATCCTGTGAAACTTTATTTTATTCTGTCGACGTTAATAGTGTTTTAATGTCGGTAATAATTTCACGACTAAGGCATCTTTCTTAATATGAATACAAGCAGATCTAAGTAAACAAAATGACTTAAAATGCATTATATTAAAACACAATTATGGCAATTATGATTATTGATTAATAATGACCATATGGTGTCATTAAATAACAGTGTTAAAATACATAATCTAATACAAAATTAAGAGTTTACATTACAATTTTAATAGAAATGCCTGAAAAGGGCACCAAAGGCCTGGTAAATGCAGTTGTTACACTTACATGATGATCGAATTCCTTGTTTAATATTGACGAAACATTTAATTAAAATGTCCACATAATCTTTCCTATCATTTCCTCAACAAAAATATGTGGACATCATAACCCTTGTCTGCTTTATTGTCAAAGTCTGCTTTATTGTCAAAACTGCCACATGTATAGTGTAAAAACACAGAATAAAAATATATTTAAAAAAATACAGACAAATACAAATATTATATATTCTATAAAACACAATTTACAAGCATGGATATGATAGAAAGATAGATAAAAAGGCAGATAACCATGGTTTTTATCATAGTAAAACTGCTTAATTTCCTTTTGTATGATTCTGAGATTATTAAATCAACCAGACAACTGTATTAATAAAATCATAGCCATTGGAGGTAACTCTTTTTTGTTGATAAAACTCTTGCTCTCGATCTTGCTATTTTGCTCTTTATTTACCTCTTTGACCAAAAATAACTTCCGTAATATTTGGGGGAGGGGGCACAAAAGTAAATTTCTGCTTAGGGCACCCATTTGGCCAGCAGCGGCCCTGGCCCTGCTATTTGAACTTTCTTATGTAGATTTGAGCTGTTTTGTCGAACTGTAGTTTCACGGGGTTCGTACCGGATCTCTTCATCACTTAAGTACAATGCCATATCGTGGGAGCTACTGAATTAGAAAACTAATGCATTTGAAGCTGTATATGTGACGACAACCTTGTTGCACCAAATTGTGCTGAATGTTAAAATTGCTTTGAAATCATAACATAGTATTCTGCAAGAAAATTAGGATTTATTAATCAAAACTCTATACCTGTAAAACATACTTGGTGTGAAAAGGAATAAAGGTTTTCAGAGTTTCACAGCCTCTAGCTGGAAACTGCAGTGATTCATACATATAGGTATGTTTTTTCAGCTTTGCAGAAATGTACATAGAGGCACGTATTTCCAATGAGCCTGTGTTGGAAATATCTAGCTGTTTTGTCATTTACAACATCAAGAAAGCACTTGAAATATGTGCGGATCTTTAGTTTACAACATTTCAAACACAATACACAAAGAAACCATTGAAATGCACTGAAAAGTTATTCAGTACATTTGACTGATGCAAGAAGGGGCAGCTAATCTCTGCTAATGCAATCCAAACATGCGCCACATTTCTTTACAGTGCAGCCCACATCTCTAGATTTCCATGTCACTACTTTCTAGCTTTCATCTAAAGATAAGACAGCCACAAATCCATATATTCAATAAGGCTATGTCTTTGTTGCATTTTTTTTTTCTCCCTTTTGTCTTTGAGAGCATAAATGCGATTCGTGGAGAGAAAGTTGTACTTCCAGGAGAGTGTTAAAGTAAGACACTCATGCTGTCAGCAGAGAAATTGCTTTTTCATAAACAAACTTCTCAGCCTCATAAGACTTCCAACGAGTCAAACGCATGCACACACACATACTGCCCACACTGAGTGACTCTCCAGATGGTGCTGTGAAGAGTGCTTCAGACTTCAAAACGCTTGTCACATTGCTCATCAAACCCATCATATGGATTCTCCAATTAAAACAAATTAGCAGCATTTCCTTCCTATTCAAAGGCGGTAAACACTATTAACATTTGTTTAACTGGCCTCGGCGACCTCACGATTGCTTTATGTGCCCTGATGTCACTTCACGGTGTCACGAAGTTAACAGTGCCAGAAATCGTAATAAACACCCTTCAGCTGGCACAATGCTAACGCCAATCATTCTCATCTCCGCACCCAGCTGATGAACTGTGCAATTTGCAGAACATCTGTTCTATTACAAATCACAAACCCACAAACTCTGTCTTTTTCCAGTTGAAATTCCACTTTCAGTTCTTGAAAACATAATATATGTACTCCCACCATGCAAACAGGATATTATTATTTTATTTAATACTTAATGTCTATCTTTCTGTCAAATTCCGGTGTTTATGTTTTTTTCTTTTCTTTCTACAGAATAAATATAGCCAGAGCCTGCTTTGCCCTTGGAATTATTGATAATGTTTTGACTCTCCCAATACAGGTTCATGGTTTTTTGACTGTTGCTGTTGACATTCAGGTGAAAATTAAGAGATTCCGGCAAGAAACAAAAGCCCACGTCTTCTAACGGTGGGAAACAAAATAGCTGCAGCCGTGAGCAAGTTTCACTGATGCTTTTAGCTGTCTGATATTACAGTAATATGATTGAAAGATGTTTAGTTTGGCAGAAAACGAAATTTATCATGTTCTTGGATGCCTCGTTCAGAAGAAACTCTGTGGTCCTGTTAGGAGCAGATGTGGTGATGTTGGAGCCACATCTGAGAATCCATTCATCTGTTGGTGGAATCAGCAGTGCCAACTTAGATGTGGTGTTCCTCTGTTGTTTTCACGTAGTTTCATTCAAACAAGGAAGAGTTTGACATATTGCAGTCATTTGTGGCTATATATTCCTGCACCAAAACAACAGTTTGATATATGAATAAGATAGCAGCTGTTGTACCCGGTGCATGTAGTGTGTTGCTACCCAAACTGGTGTGCGTTTGATCTCTAGAGATGCATTAGGAAAGACTAGAGCATGCAATTTAAGGTCTGTTTATACAGATTAGGTAAACAAATGTTCAGTTGTTAATTTCTTTATTTACATTTTTGAATTCATTAAGAAGAGCCTGTTTGTGTGTTTTTGTAATATAGAAATATTTGTAAAATGTTTTAATAGTTAATTTTTTTGCAAGATTGTCATATACGCTATGCAATTGAAACGTTTAGGGTCGGTAAGACTTGATGTCTCAGCAAGGCTGCATTTATTTGTTCAAAAATATGTGACCCTGGACCACAAATGCAGTCATAAGTAGCATGGGTATATTTGTAGCAATTGCCAACAATACATCATATGGGTCAAAATTATTGATTTTTCTTTTATGCCAAAAGGTCATGTTCCATGAAGATATATGTTTTTAATTTCCTACCATAAATATTTAAAAACGTAATTTTTGATTAGTAATATGCATTGCTAAGAATTTCATTTGGACAGTTTTAAAGGCGATTTTCTCAGTATTTAGATTTGTTGCACTGTCAGATTCCAGATTTTCAAAAAGCTGTATCTCGGCCAAGTATTGTCCTGTCCTAACAAACCATACATCAATGGAAAGCGTATTTATCTGCTTTCAGATTATGTATAAACCTCAATTACAAAAAAAAAAAAAAAACCTTATGGATGGTTTTGTGGTTTAGGGTCACATATGATAAAACAATGCACTTGTGAAATATTAATTTAAAACAAACCTTTTGTATTTTTATATATTTTAAAGTTAAAAATGTTCAGCAGCCATTACTCCAGTTTCTAGGGCCCTATGAAATCCATTAAATTTTTTTTTTTCCAAATTCCATCTTACTTTTTTTATTTTTTTTTTCTGGATTTCATCCATTTTGTAGACTTTGTTTTAATAGTTAAATAAAAAATATATTAATTAAAAAACATGTCTTATTAATTTAAGTAATGAAATGTACACACTTTAACAGCAATTTTTTAAACGTTTAACAAAAAAAAAATATTTTAGAGCCCTATGGAATACTTTTTTTTTTTTTTTTCAAATTCAGTATTTTTCCGAAATTCTTTGTTTTCTGGAATTTTCTGGATTTCATTTTCATTAAATTTTAATAATCAAAAGCATTTCTAATTAATGTATTTCATTTAGAAAAATATATATTGTATTTATTTATTTATTTATTTCTCAGAAATACTGTGTAATGTATTTACATTTTTTTCTAGTATAAAATAAATTAAAATAAATTCTGTTAAATATTTTTTTTGGTAAATATTCCTTAAATTACGTTTTAATAATCATTTTATTATTAGTAGTAGTACTGTCATTACATTGAGTAATATATTTTTGTCATGTTTTCTTCAAGCTAAACCAAACTTTTATTTTGGCGGGTTGCTGTGAAGACCTCTAGTTTTGGTTTGTATACACTGATATTATGATAGTTTTTTCTCAAAAGAAACAAATAAAATGAAATAAATAAAATGCTCATTATGTGACTCTTAGAGTTGTAGAGATTATATTTATGTCATTATATACTCATATATTAAGGCGGCAGAGGCTGAAAACACCACAAGCATCATGTGCGCTTCAGTATGTGTGCAGTAAACAAAACCGCTGTGTCATTCATTCACACAGAAACACTCAGAACATGCAGGATTCATATTTAAAAAGGATTTCTGTGGCTTAACATTGACAGACACTAGTCCATATATCGCATTTTGATTTAAGTGCCTACTTTTGATGTATTCATTCCAAATTTGGCAAAATCCAGGACATTCCTTGTTACACAGTAAGTTACATTTTTCTGACTGGATTCCGCAATTCCGTTTTCTGTGTTTTCTGCATAGAAGAATCATATTGCCTTCCAGTTTCACATGATCCTTCAGAAAACATTCTAATGTGTTGATTTGGTGCTCAAGGCACATTTCTTACTATCAGTGTTGAAAAGTGTTTTTATGTACGAATGTAAAAGGCTTGACTGTCTTTTTTGTCTTGTCATTTAATGCATCTTTGCTGAATATATACAGATCTGGCCATTAAAAATGCGTCTATTTTCACGCGGCAGCCTGCAATTCGGCACGCGTGGGCACGCGTCCTGCCGCAGCGGCTTTTTTAGATTTTTTTACAACGTTGTTGCACTTCATATAATATCCACCAGGTGGCGCAAGGAACAACATTCTGTAGCCAAACACCATGGCCAGCTCTAGGGGGCGTTGGTCACAAATACCAGTACAACAGTTCAATGATTCCTCTTTCCTGAAATTATGGTTCAAACCAATAGCAAAAAGATAGCCTATTCATAAGCAGGTGCAGTTGTATTGTTATTTTGTTTTCTTTCTTTGTTTTCCTGACGAACATTTATTAGACTGCATCGGAAACAGAAATGTTAATTTCGGTTATTTTATTTCTCCAACCGACAACTGACGTAAACCGCTAAATTCGTTTTCAGGGATTAATTATACACAAGCAAGAAGCAGCATAAACATCAGAACCTCACGCGCAGAGCTTATGCACAGAGAAAAACCCAATAAACCTATATATAATAATAAATAAAATAGGCCCACATAAGAAATATATGTTTTTCTTTTCTGAATGAATAATAATTTAACAAATTTATAAGTAGCAAGCCTATATGCAGAATTTTAGGCAATTTCTGTGATGCGCCCTTAAACCAGCATCTTGTTTCCATTTTTTTTTTTTTTTTACAAATAGCCTACGCGTTTTTTTTTTTTGTTTTTTTTTATTGTGATTGTACACAAATAACAGAAATATGTAAAATATCATAGTTTTAAGCAATGCCGTACTCTTGAACGAGTATTGT
The DNA here is from genome assembly GCF_049309525.1 of Garra rufa. Taxonomy (NCBI): domain Eukaryota; kingdom Metazoa; phylum Chordata; class Actinopteri; order Cypriniformes; family Cyprinidae; genus Garra; species Garra rufa. The sequence goes on from NC_133376.1 coordinate 25,396,730, forward strand.
AAGCTGTATCCACTTTATTAAGGGGAAAAAAATCAAGTGATCCTGACGGCGCCGCGGGCAGTTAAATAACTCGACAACTTTCACCTTCAGAATAAAATACATTATAGGCTATATATTTCAGCGTTTTAAAGCAACATCAAATTAAGATATGCATGTTTAAGAGGTAGTTCGTCTTTTTCTTTTTCTAAGATACACAATTTTAGATACACTGACAATTAATTTGAGTAGAGACAGATAGAAATGGGAAGGATAAATATAAACTACAGTATTTTTGCGATTTTGGTGCTTAGAAATTTATTCTAAGCGGGCCGCGGGCGAATAATATAGTTAATATAGCGCGGAGCGGGTGGATGCGGAATAAAACCTCGTGGAAGCGGGACTGGAAAAGCACTTTGTTATATCCTATAGACTATTTAGATACTTCATCATCAAGCAAAAATTTATTCATAAGCAGGAGCAGTTTTATTATTATTTTCTTTTATTTTTTTCCTGTTGAACTTTTATTAGAATGCATTGAAAATATAAATGTTAATTTCTGTTTTTTTTTTTCCAAACGACAACTGACGCGTTTAGTTATTATTAACGACAAGATTGTGTTAAATTACATTTAAATTGAAACGTGGCTGTGACACATTAATAACAGTTAAATTCGTTTTGAGGGGTTAATTGTACACAAGCAAAATGCCCATATGCGAAATATAAATTTCTTAATGAATAATAATTTAACAAAACGAAATAAAATAAAATTAATAAGTAGCAAGCCTATATGCAGAATTGTAGGCAATTTCTGTGACGCGCCCTTGAACCAGCATCTTGTTTACATTTTTTTTTTTTTACAAATAGCATACACATCTGTTTTTTCGTTGTGATTGTACACAAATAACAGAAATAAGTAAAATAGCATAGTTTTGAGCAATCCCTTACTCTTGAACACTGACAATTAATACACTGACAATTAATTTGAGTAGAGAGGAATAGAAATGGAGAGGATAAATATAAACTACAGTTTTTATAGAGTTAAAAATTAATTAATTTATTTATTAGTATTATTACTATTATTATTTTGATTTGTTTTTGCAATTTTGGTGCTTAGAAATTTATTCTAAGCGGGCAGCGGGCGAATAATATAGTTAATATAGCGGGAGCGGGTGGATGCGGCATAAAACCTTGTGGAATCGGGACTGGAAAAGCACTTCATTGTTATATCCTGTAGACTATACTTCATCATCAAGCATGGGCGTCGGAAGCAAAATAAATGTGGGTGGGTCCTCCCCCAGAAAAATAAATTCTTTAGTATATGCCATTTTCTGTAGTCTGGTGCCTTTTATTTAATGTTTTTACACAATGCACATACTCCATATTTACAAATATTACAAAAGACGGCTATACTGCAACATTTTCAGTGGCGTAAGTGATAATACGAGTAACATATCGTTTTTGACGCGGGAGATCCGAGTTCGCATCCGCCTTTTGGTGAAATCATTTTCGAAATCGTCTCCCTTTTCACTTATATCACATCGGAAAGGCATTTGTTTATTAGTTAATTAATGAAATAATTGAAAAGTTGAAACAAAGTATCAACTAGGGTTAGGTCACCTACCGTAAGTGTATCTGAGCACTATACTGTACTTTTAGGAGTGTTAATAATTAATTTTATTATTATTATTATTGTTATAATTATTATTATTATTATTATTATTATTATTATTATTATTATTGTCTTTAGATTTGTTCTTACATTTTGATGCCGTACATTATTATGACGCACTGCCCATGCAGTTTTTTTTTTCTTTTTTCTTAAAAACTAATTGAAGTGAAAGGGAAGAAACCCATGTAGATTTGGCCTAATGTCCATAAATACTATTATATCCTAATATAGAAAATAATTTAGACAAATAAACAGAAGGCTCACTTTTCAAAACAATAAAGCTTAGCCTATATGACTGACAACGAATACAACAATTGTTAAGTATCAAATCGACCAGACACCGAAACAGTTTCTTTCCTCAGGCAATCCATCTCATGAACACTTGATCGTGCAACATACAACACTATACATTCTTTATTCATTTTTCCGTTATTTATTTAAAGCACATACTTACTTCTATTCAAATGTCTTTGCTATTTTTGCACATTGTCTGTCTTGTATACCTCTATATTGTTATTTTTATAATATGTATCGTCTTGTCACTGTCATTCTGTAGCACTGTGGAGCTCTGTCACAAAAACAAATTCCTAGTATGTGCAAACATACCTGGCAATAAAGCTCATTCTGATTCTGATTCTGAAAAGTGCTCCAGTGAGTTATGCAATTTTTTTCCACCTTTTTTTCTTTTTCTTTTAAGTGGAAAAGTAGTTCTTCTATTTCGGAGAAGTTCATTAAGTCTGTCTCTTAACAGCTTCCAGTCACGAACTGCGGGTTGAATCTCCGACCAACGATCAGTAAAAGTTTTTTTTTATTATTATTTTTTTTATTATCTTTAAACAGCTCCGATTTACATCATTTTAGCCTGGAACTAGGCTTAAGTCTGTTCTGGGAAACCAAAGGGAAGTGTATTTTTTTTTTTTTTTTCAGTTTTCTGAAAAGTAGCCGTTAATGAGGCATCAGAGTTAAGCGGCATGCAGTATAAAGAGCGAAATGTTTATGAATGGCAGAGTGGGGGTGGGGTGGGGTGTTGAATGCTGTCTGTTGCCTTGTTGTAATCAACATTTGGAGACTTGGGGGTGCTGGGGGCGGATTCCGACTGCATTCAGTTGCATTTCGAATTCAGCATTCAAATGCATGCCAGGGAGAAGGGGAAAGCTTTCCTCACACGCTCCACTTTTTTCAAAACATTAGTGTCCAACCTGACACGCGGGTCAGTGGATAAACAACCCGAACCCGACCGTTTTCAAATAACCCACCCGCAACTCGGACCGCAGAATAAAAAAAATAAATATTGTACCCGACCCGCCTCCTGACCCGTATGTTTAATACTAAAGTGATTAAGCTGTGGAGATGCAGTCTGAAATATCCCGACATCAGAAATCCATTGGTGTACAAGCTAAAAAATAAAATTAAAATAAAACAATGTGTCCTGTTGTAAAGTCGTTGCCGTATTGTTGTGTATGAAGTTCAGATGTTATTATTTTAAGAAATATATATGTTTTAGGATTCTCCTTATTTTTGTTTTAGACATCCATCAATTACGGTGAATAAAAAAAATTCCGCGCTGGTGGAAACAAGACTTTCACTTCTACTTTTGAGACCGGTGTTCGGACGTTTTTCTAAAAAAAAAAAAAAGAAGAATTCAAAATTCAAAATTTATTGTCATAAAAACAGAAGGTGAATATAATTCAAAAATGTTAAGTATTTGCTGATTAAAGAAAACATGAAGGATGCCGCTTAATATTTGGCTTTTACGTGAACTTTAAAGCATATCCCTCATTCCATTTGTTTTCTTTGTTTTGTAATCTTTATATTATTTTCGTGAAATGTATTTTTGCTCAACATGCATTTCTCGTGGCCACGAGTTTAATGAATAAACCAACCTGCGTGACATTAGTAACCCAGAATTATTTGAGATATTTCGTTTTGAGTTAAGAAATTGTTTGCCTATATTAATTGTTATAGAAATTAATACAATATTAAATAATTATACAGGCGATGCTGTATATGCTTATGCTGTCTGTGCGCAATGTAGACAGCTTTCACAAGTGTTTACATGTATTACATTGGCCTACTTCAAATTAAATAGCCCTGCAAGAAACATTCCATGCATCCCACAATCTTGTCCATTGACTGACCTTCTTTTTTTCCCATTATATTTGTATTATTCGTTTGTATTCGTTATTTTTTCCTTCATTTTGATCTCGTTACATAACATTCTGAATGTAAATGATACTATAAAGGTGCTATGACTGGGGTTTTTACTGGAATGCAGTTTAAAGCTTAAATTTAACATATATTGTATTTTATTTAGTCTAACTAATAGACAAATAACTGAAGAGTGAATCATTCACGTAGTTTCATTTGGAAATAATTTATCGTCACACAGTAAAATAGGCCTACATTCCTTCTCTTAACTAAAGAATTGAACATATAAAATATGAATTGAACATATTTTATTTTGTTTAGTCTAATTAACAGACTAGACTACATAAATATTAAACTGTTTTACTGAGAAATGAATCATTCACGTAGTTTCATTTGTAAATGAAAACATCATGTATCGTCACACACGGGGATAAATATCAAAAAGTCAAAACGTAATTGGCATAATTGTCAGGCGTTAAAAATAAATAGCCCTAACCAGGTATTGAAATAATAATAACCTATAAGAATAAATAATAAGCGATTTAGAGCTATCTACTTTTTTCTTTATTGTGAATCGCTTAACCTAAATAACTTTATATATGCTATTTGGCATATATTTAGCAAATATTGTGAACTACAATTATGCCAATAAAGTTTTGACTTTATGATTGTATTAATGCCCGTGTGTGACCATAAACGATTTACAAATGGAACGTGAATGATTCACTCGACAATGAAACACTATATAGGTTATAATTAGACTAAAAATGAATATATGCCATATAGTATAATCAAAGCTTTCATGGCATGTCAGCATTTATCATTTAGATTCGGAATGTTAAGATATCGAAATTAAGGGGGACATACTGAATATAAACGAATAATACATTTATTACAGAAAAAAAGGATCAATTAATGGAAAAGACTTAAGGATGCATAAAATGTTTCTTGCAGGGCTATGTAATTTGAAGTACTTACATGTAATAAATTCTTGATAAACTTTTGAATGCTGTCTACATCGCGCACAGACATTCGCATATACAGCATTGCCTATTGTTAATATATAACTTAATATTGCATTAATTTCTATAACAATTAATAAAAACATTTCTTAACTCAAAATAAAAAAATATTAATAAACCTATCGCTGATAATCCTGGGTTATGGTTACGCAGGTTTGTTTATGCATTAAACATATAGATTGTCGTTACCTCGACAAAATAATCTTGTGGCCACGACATAATATGACATTCCCAGGAATTAATATCTCGTGGCAATGACAAAAAGTAATATGACGTTCCTACGAATTCATTTGTGTGGCCACGACAAACATAAGTGAACCGAAGGTGTCCCCTCCAGGTTACCGTACCTTTTAGTTTGCAGCAATGTTTTCAGCCTGCTCCAGTCCAGTGCGTTACATGACTGCCCCCTACTGATCATGTCTTTCCTATGTCATTGTATTTTCCGTGTTCCTTTGGAATACACCGGCGTCACGCGAGACCACTTTACTTCCCGCGCGCATTTTAAATGGCCAGATCTGTAAGTATTAATTTCTTTGAATATTTTTATTATTTATGTTATATATATATATATATATATATATATATATATATATATATATACATATATATATATATATATATATATATATATAATATTATTATTATTATTATAATTATTATTATTATTGGATTGGGATACTGTCAAGCTTGTATCAGATACTGCCAGGTTCATAATTATGACCAAAAAAAAAAAAACAACTAAAACAGAACAGGGAGCTGGGCAGTCGGAAGCAGTGGCAATCTTGCAGCTGAACAGTGGCGGCTACTGGTCTGTCAAATAGGGGAAGCTCATTTTCGGTCTACATCATAAAATTGTCTATTTATTTAAAAGTAAATTCTGCCCTACGTTCCTTTTCAAGAAAATGGTCTGTGACCCTGTCGTACCAACTAGGCGTCTTTTCCAGTGACTTTTCGTGTGCAGTTTCATATGAATGAATGATCTAAAAAAATATTAAACTCTGTAAAAGTGAAACAAGGAATGTGGTGTATAATTGTGTGAAATGTATGATGAAAATCAAGCAATTTCGCCAAGCAAATATAAAGAAATAGGTTGCAGCAGTTTTTATTTCGACTGAACTTGAGAAATCCACGATGGGACTGAGCGGCCGCAGAGAGCGCGAACGAATAGCTTCAGCGATTCCTTATAGGACAAAATCGCTGTCAGTCAAAAGGAGAAGCAATCTTTCGACAGACCCTCCAATCATCACGCAGAAGCTCAGCGTCCAGGCCAGCCCACTCCTCATTCACCTCCAGAGACGCTGAGCGTCCGTGGGCGGGACATAATCGCAGCGTTTATCCAATGACCGTCTAGTTTCAAAGCACTGAAAAAAAAACGTTCAAAGCAGCCCCATTGAAGTCAATGGACGCTGGGCTTCAATGGGGAAATGCACTGTGACGCTACGGGAATGTATGAGAAGAAAATCAAGTCAGCCGACCTGCTATATCTACAGTAACTGATTCTGAACGAATTCGTCTTTGAGATGAACGTTTTCTAACGCATTTTTAGTCAATAAAATGTTAATACAATAGTACGTAATTTGACCATTAATTTTGTGACATTATAGGGGAAGCTGAGCTTCCCTTGCAGTCTTAAAGAAATCGCCACTGCAGCTGAAGTGTTGTCCGAAAGCAAATCCGTCCATTTATAAAATAAAAATGAAACAAGGTGAGA
>NC_133376.1:25403758-25441735 GCF_049309525.1 Garra rufa
ATGTTAGTTACATTGCTGTCTATTTAGGATCAGAAAGTTATTGGATTTTATAAAAAAAATATCTTAATTTGTGTTTTGAAGATGAATGAAGTCCTTACAGTTTTGGAATGACATGAGGGTGAGTAATTAATGACAGATTTTTTTCATTTTTGGGTGAACTAAACATGTAGAACTAGCTCCACTAGTTGCTCCATTTAGATCCAGTGGAACTGAAAACCTTCAATACAGTTTGAATTATCATAGAATTGTTCACAAATACGGTTCATTTTCAGATCAAAAGTAGGTACATTGAGGCTCTGGTACCTTCATATAAATGGTTCCTTGTGCTCTATGGCTCTTTCTTAGGCCTGAAAAGTTCAGTGTGAACTTGAAAGACAGCAAAGGACGCTCCACAGTAATGGAAGTAGTTTTGTGTCTTATCACCCACTCTCACCAACCCCACATGTGTGTAAGAGAAAGATTTATCACACAAATGAACCTGTGAAAATAACTTTCTGCATGACTACCATCTCTGATCATAGCCACTGTCTCTTCCTCCTGAAAAATGGTGTTTGTGCACGACTAGGAGTAAATACACTTCGCTTTTGGCTTTTTCTAAATTCTTTGCACAGTTCATAAGGACCAGGGATGCATGTATTTTTTTCCTGATCTGAGCTTTGAGCCTTTTAAAGAAATCTTATGTAAAATAAAACGTGGATCTGTCAGTCACAACGCCCACTTGTGCGCTCACAGTCTTAACCTTACCCTCCACGCCGACCAATGAAAGCAATACAGCGTTAACAGTTTCCAGAAAAGCACCTAAGGCTAAATGCAACATTTGCTCTCTTTCACACACACAAATATCACTAAACACACCCCAATTAACTAGCACACACTATACCCACACATTTATATGCCCAAATCAACCTCCTACAGAACTTTCCTTCTACAGTTTACACAAAGCCAGAGGCATAGATCTCATTGAAAGCTTCAGGCTATTCAGCCATGACGTTCTGGTGCGCTAGTGGTCAGTTATATACGAGGGCTGTGGATGTTTGGGCTGGCCGGAGGGACTGTGGATCAGAGGGTACTGGCCTGTCCAACCAGCCGGAAAACTAGCAGCATGTCTGCTATAGTTTGGGACTGCTGGGTGCTGGAGCAAGGTGTGAGAAAGAGATGTCATGCTCCAGAGGGCAAGCCAACTATCTACAACACCCCATTAACCTACTACTGAGAGGAGAGGGACAACTCCGATTTCAGTCAAGAGAAAGAAAGACAGAGCATAGAAATGAAAACAGAGATTCCACTTTGAGAGGAGGGTGACGTGGCTGTTGGTTGGTGAGACTATTTGAGGTTGAGGGGCCAAGGGACTCAAGAAACCAAAGTGACAAAGGACAGCGGGAGAAAAGAGCAACAGAAGGAAACACTGGGGGGATAATGGAGTAAAAGAGGGAGGAAAAGAGAAAAATGAATTGAATACTGAAGGATTAAAGGCAAAACAATTCTGTTTCAAATAAATGCTGTGTATGTGGTCTATTCACCAAGAATTATAATTCATCATGGTTTCCACAAACAAACAAACACACAAATAAATATAGCTGCAAGCAGCAATTAAGGGGCCAAGCACAACAGAGGTAAAATAAAAAGCTAAGGAGCTGTCTTTAATTACTCAGTAAAAGACCAGGGTTCTCCAACCCTGCTCCTGGAGAGCTACCTTTCTGCAGAAATAAGTTCCAACCCTGCTTCAACAAACCTGTCTGTAATTAAGTAGCCCTGAACACATTGATTTGCTGGTTCAGGTGTGTTTGATTAGGGTTGAACCTGAACTCTGCAGTATGGTAGCTCTCTAGGAGCAGGGTTGGAGACCCCCGTTAAAGACATTTGTCTCTTTGTCTCTTTCTCTCTTTCAGCATTTTACTAGAAAAAATCAAAATGGAAAATTAGATATCGTTGATATGTTAATATGATTTTTGGTCAAACTGTTACAAATTAAAAACAAAAATGTTAACTATTTTTGTTGTCTGAACAGTAGGTTTTGCATCAAAACTACTTATGTTTCCTCAGGTGATGCTTGGTGTAACGCAAAACAGGTTTGGTCAGAATCCGGTAAAGCATTGCAAAGACATAGCTTATGTCCATTTTTATGAGCATTTTTGTCAAATTCGTTAACACGCTTTGCAAGAAAACTTTGGTCTATTGAAAATGTTTCTAAACCTTTTTGCTAGCATTGTCTGAAGATGATCTGAATCAAATTTGGTGAAATCAGACAAACCTTGACGAGTAAGAAAAAAGTAGATTTCATTGCAAAAATCAAAATTGCAAAAAATCTTAACCTGTAGAAATTTAAATTTTGGTATACATTTGACTCGACATGAGCCAAGAAACCTGAGGAAATAGAATTTTTCTTCTAGGCCTAACAGTTCAAAAGTTATTAGCAGAAATATGAGTGCAAATTTGGCTCTTTGGTGGCACTAGAGAGTTTGAGATATAGACTAAATTTGCTATGGTTAATATTGAAACTGTCCTCTATCAGTGTCCCAAATTTTATAACTTTCCCACAAGCGGTTCTACAAGATTCATAACAATAGTTTTTATATAGTTTAATAGTTTTTAAAATACAGCATTTTATTGCAACATTCAAAATGGTCCATACTCAAAATGTCTGACTGGGTATGGTTTGATTTCGTCAGTCTTATGATTTTTAGTCAAACAGTTCAGAAATTATGAACAAAAATGTAATTTTTTTATACCTTTTGACCAGAGGTGTCCTCAGGTCATCCTTGGTAAAACGACCAAGTACCAAGTTTGCTTTAGTGACAGATCTTTTAGGACGAGTCAGAAAATGTTGATTGTTTCACAAATTTCAAAATTGCAAAAAATCTTGACCTATAAAAATGTTTATGTGTACTTAGCATGAGCCAAGTAATCAGTTCAAAAAGTTATTAGCAGAAACATGAGTGCATATTTGTCTATTGGTGGTGCTAGAGAGTTTAATAACTTTCCCATAAGCCCATAAGGTGTTCTATGGACTGCCATAGGCTTCCATGGCGGAAGAAGGAGGAAACTAATGATATAATAGGTGTCTGAGCACCTTTGAAAAAAAAAAAAAAAACACAGTGTTACAGTTTTTACTGTTTTGTTCAAATAAATACCGCCTTAGCAAGCACAATTTACAGTAAGTATAATTTTGCAGAACATTTATTGTATTTGTATTTGTAGATTAATGTTAATTTTATTATTGAGAGCAATAACTGTCCAGGTTAAGCATTTATTTTATTTAAATGATTCAATTAAACTACATAAACAGACAGTAGTCTGTTTAAGTAGCTGAAGCAGTAGAGCATGGCACTAACAACACCAAGATGATGGGTTTAATTCCAGGGGGTTGTGTAAATTGATGAAATGTATAGCTTGAATTAATGTCCCAGAAAATCAGTGTTAAGGCACAAAAACTATTCCTAAAAGGTTCATTTTGGACTCATTTCCATGGTTGGCATCGTACCATAAGTACAACAGTATTACAACACTCTTAAAAAGGATGTGTTAAAAACAACACAGCCTGTGTTGTTTCTTAACACACCTTTGTGTCTAGTTAAGGACAACACATTTTGTGTTAGTTTTAACTCAACTAGTGTGTTATTCCAGCTAACACAGAAAATGTGTTGTTTTTTTCTACACACTATTGTGTTGTAAATACACAATTTGTGTCAATTATGTGTTATTTTTTACCAAATTTTTGTATGCAATAAAGACACTGCAAACTAATGTATAGTTTAAACACAATTTATTAAACCTGCTACTAACAATTACATAACTCAAAAAGGTCAAAAAAGAGAGGTAAACAATCAATAGTCATTTCAACATATAATTGTTCCTTGAGTGAAAAGTTGTTAATGGTTTATAAAGTTTGTACTTAAAAAAAAAAATGTGGTATTTGTGGTATTTATTTGATTAATCGTTGTATTTACATATTTTTATCAGCGTACAAGTGGTGGTGAGGGTCGGTGAGATGAAGTCTCTCGTTTGTCTCTGTCATGTCAGTAACTGCCACAAGCGCTTCAGGAGTGTCTTCCATTCAAAGCTGCAAGAGTAAAATAAAGATACTTTTGTTATTTATAGGCTACACATAGCGAATATTGTAAAATAGCGATAGCTAAAAAGGCAAGAAAAGCTTTAGCATTAGAGATTATGTTAGCGTCTTAGGGCAATTTGCACAATACGTCACAACGAAGCTGTTCATTTTCAAAGAGAAAGACGCGACGAACGAATGCATTTTCTCATTAGCACTACAACGTGTCAATGATGAATTAAAAGCGATTCTGTTCACAATTAATCTAACAAAAGAAACTATAAAGCTTGTTAAAATAAGCTCCCACCGTCGTGATGTGCCGCAGACGCAGGCGCAGCTCGCATCGACATTCTTGAGGCAGTTTTACCACGTATATGTGCCAAATGCCCCTCGACCGTCTCCAAACGATCACAAAAGACATTTTAAAAACGTATAATGGCAAATACAAACATTTCTTACTTTCACACATCGAAGTTATGTCCTGACGATGAAAACTTGCAGCACGAGGAAATTTGCTTGTCTCTGTAGAATAAAGGCTCATGAAGTGAGGCAAGCAGCAATGTGATTGGCTGATATTTAACACATATTGTGTTGGACACACTGTGTTGGATATTTTCTTTTTTCTTTTTCATTTTTAACACACATTTAACACAAAGTAACACAAAATGTGCTAAAATAGACATAACACAAACAATGTGTAAAAAATTAACACATCCTTTTTGAGAGTGCATCTAATACCATCATATCCCACAGCACCCCTACAGCACTTTTTATAAGTGAAAGAGAACATAATCACCCAAAAAAGAGAGAACGAAGAGTATAAAAAGAGTTAAAGATGGGGAAAAGGGCAATAGAGGGACTGCAAAGAGAAGGTAGAAAGATTTAAAAAGCATTAGAAAATTCAGTATTGAAGAAGGAGTCTGCCTACAAAAAACAGACAAAGAGACAGTGATGAAGTCATGATAGACTTTGTTAGAAGCGTAGCACCAATTTCTGTAAGATGACAAGAGAGATAAAGAGCCATTCAGCGTGCCATTTTGGAAACGTCGAAATGAGAGGGTATGTTTGGGTGGAAAAAATGAATGAGGTATGGAGACGGGATATAAAGGAGATGTGCATGCATGTGTGTTTGTGAGCGGGTGGCTGTTGGTTGTGGGTGGGAGCCTGTTTATAGGGCTGTCAGTGAAAGTGGTCTTCGAATGAAAACCAACCACAGAAGGAGTCAGAGAAAAAGACAAGAAATGCCAAAACCGAGCACACACGCACGCACACACACACACACACACACACACAAACACCACGTTCTCTCCATAGCCGTGGCTCATCTGTGTGGGTGTGGGTTTGAGTTACAGTCACGGGGGTCCGATTTGACACGTCTTAGTTACATATGGTTAGCAGCGCAGTGTACAGTAACCGTTGTGTGACAACATTGGAAAAGCATGACAGAAAACCAGCATGGAGAATCTGCCTGCTAAATGGAGTGACAACAGACCAGCCTCACTTATTGTCATGCCACTTTGTGTATGTGTGTGTATGTGTTTTCTGCAAACCTTGGATCTGAGTCAAATATGAGTATGCATGTCAGAAAGAAAGGGCTAGCGATTGTTTCTGGTGCCCTGCAACCCTGTCTAAACTGGGATCCTGTCAGTGGCGAGGTGAAATATTGTTGCGAACGCCCCCAACGCACTTTTTCGAATCCTGATGTCATTATTACTTCTAGATGCAGGATTTTTTCTGACACGTGTCTGCAATTCTGCAACTTGCTGTGTCTCGAATTCAGCAAGAAATATCTCTTATGGAACAACATAGGGTTGCGGTAGTTCTTTGCCGAGACACTCTGGCTGTGTTTTTTCCTCTGTCGTCTCTTTTCTTATTTTTTTACCTCCATGTTTTGGTGTCTCTGGGGTCTTTCCTTTGCTGTTTGGAGTTAAGAGGTGCTGTTTATAGAACAGAATAAGGTAAAAGTGAGGATGACAACATAGCAGAATTCTGCGTGTCAAAAGGTGTGTGTGGGAGTTTTCTGATGTACTCTGTGAAATCTATCAAATTGTGACTTCAAAGTTATTTTTAAGCTCATGTTTTGTAGATAGAGCATTGTACTAGTGTTTTTGGTGTTTTATGTTTGTTTGTGTTATTGGTCTCTGTTGACTTCCATAACCAAATTTGTAGCATGTTCTTATTGACAAATACTGAAATCATAACTCACGTCAGATTTTTGGTGGCTTTTTCATTTCCATATGCATATTTGAAGCTTTTTTAGGGTGTGTTCACACTTGTAGCTCGGTTCATTTGGTCCGGACCAAAAAGGAAATGATTCATTTGGTCCTGGTCCTCTTAGCGTTCACATTGGCATTTTTGACAGTGAACCTAAAGATAACAAACCTAAAGGCATAGTGATATGTTCACAACCTGATTGGTTGGATCACCACCTGCGAACTCACAAAGAGCTCATAAAAATGCATTTTACCTCCTTGTTGCTCCATGTTTGGCCTCTGCACATTTTCTTTTGGATACACCAATTGTTCCCTTCACATAGCGTCATATCTTGTCATTACTTCCTGTTTTTGGTTCGTTTAGAAGTATTTGGTCCGTGTTGCATTCATATTTCATTCGAACTGTACCACAGTTTGTTTGGAAGCAGACCGAGGCCCATCTTTTTAGCGGTCTCGGTTCGTTTGTTGGTGCGCACCAGGGTTCGGATGGCAGCGTTCACATCTACTTAATTGAACCAAACATGACAAGCATGAAAACACCCTTAAGGCTCGGTGACACTAGACTTTGAGCATGCGAAATTCCCTCGGATGCTGCTGCAACAGCTGTGATATGACGTTATGCTCTGCAGCGTCTTTTTAAAAAGTTAGATTCAGCACATTACAAATAATAATACGTTTGAAAAGTGAAAACATACAGTCTACTACACTACACAGTGCTGCAGTTTTAAATTTAGGGTTTTTCCATTCAGCTAGAGGTCATGCTGTGACGTATTGATCTCCTGTTGATCACACGGTTTCACATAATGCGAATTCTAACGCACCAGCTTGCGTTTCCTGTCTAACACATTTGCATGCGTATGAATGGAAGTCAGTGGAACGAAAAGTGCAGTGTGACTGCGCCTTTAGTCTTAATGGAGGACAAAAAAATCATATGAGTGTTGCTTGCTACCTGATCTCATCATGAAAACTTACCTGTGTGAACGTACCAAAAGGTACATATCACTACGGTTTCCAACAGAAATGTCCACTAGAGGTGATAGAACATTGATCACTTGTATTGTTTTCAAACACAATTATGATAACAGCTCTGTATGTTTAGCTTTCGAGATATAACAAGCTTGCTCAGTAAATTATTTGGTGCCGAATTGGATTTAGGATGCAGAATCCGTGGGTACGAATCCTGTGAAAAACATGACTCACAACGAAAGAGCTGGAAAATGTGAGATCGAAAAATAGTCATCTGTTCCAGGGACAAACAAAAGAAGAAGGCTGTTTTAGTGCCACTCAGTGGACATATATGTTGGAAACTGCAGTGATATGTACTTATTGGTGATATGTACTTAACATTCTCACAGGTAAATTTTCACCATGAGACGACACAGGATGCAACTCAATATTTTTGTTTTTGTAGATGTTAGCTGCTTCAGATTTGATTAAATGGGCCTCATCCTGTTTTGCATTTTTTCAACAACAACTAAATAATTACAATTATTTAAAAAATATAAATAAATATAAAAATATAATTATTAAATAATATAATTAATAAAAAAAATAATAATAATAATAATAAAAATTAAATTAAAAAATATAAAAAATATAATTAAAAAATAAAATATATTTTTTAGAATTTCATTTTGGATACATCAACTAAACTATACAGTCAGCATTCAGTATGACATTTTATTGTAATGAATATCAGTTGATGCAGATTTGATTGCTTTAAATTGGGGCTCAAAGAAAAAAAAATCCTGAGTTATACATCTGGCAATTACATTGCGGTGTTGTTCTTGTGTACTCTTGTCGATATGTGGCCTCTGACATTATGTGAATGCAGTAAAAGCAGGTGCAAACAAGCCTCTCCTCGCCTACACCATGTCACATATTCGAACTGATACTGTATGTGTTTATACTTCTCATAACACCATCTCTTTGTGACAAGTCTGAACAAGTGTAATTTATCCATGTTTATGCATTTCAAATGCATTCCTGTATCAGCTTTACCTATTATTTATTTTATTTTTTTCTGCATTTGTTTTGGTCTTGTTATACAAGTCTCAGAACGAAGTACTATTGGTATTTTGGCGTTTGATTCGTTATATTGGTTTAGCTGCGAGTGGAGCGCGTAGTTCAGCTTGCTCTGTGTGGGTGTGCATTAACAGCTGATGGGATTCTGGGCAGAGTTTGTAATTTCACACCTGACCACTCATCCACGCCACCGCTGGGCACTTAACCGAGCTGGCAGCCAGAGAGCGCACACACACACACACACACACACACACACATATACACATACACACAACCAGAGCAGGTTTCCATGGACATGATGCTCCTTGAATGCTAGCCGCCCTGTTAAGTGACTGTTTAAATATGAGGGAAGAGGTACAGATGGGGGCTGGTGTCACTGCTGAACAACATGAGAACAGCTGGTGTAATCGATGACAGTAATGACGAAGATGTTTTCGTATAATTCATGACTCTTCTCTCTTGCGTCTTGCATTAGCATGCATGTCAGCCTCAAAACCGTTACAGATCTCTTAGGTGAACATAATTGGAGATATAAAATTACTACAAGAGCAGTTCCTCATAAAATTGCAATTTTGTTATTTATGCACCATCATGTCAAAACCTGAATGACTTACTTTCCTTAATAGAACACAAAAGATCTGAGGCATCCAATACATGCAATGAAAATGAATGGTGACCATGAAACCAGAAGTTTAATAAAGCCAAAAAACAAAACCTAATCGGACAATGTAAATCAAAACCATAATTAAATTTGTAACTGGATTTATTTGTCATGTTCTCAAATGATAAATTATACCAAAGTATTTTTTTTTCTTCGGCAACAAGCCACCTCTCGGAAATTGTTCGGCTGAAATATTACATATTGCGACTCTGGAATCATTTTGATTACTGTGAATTGCCAAAATCTCTGCCTGTTTTTGCTTATCTATGTTGGCTGCATAAAATGGACATTTACAATCAAGACGTTAACACTGTTAATCATCATCGTAGAGGTGCTAATTAAACCTCATTGTGTCTGTCAGTAATGTTGGCCCTTCAAATCTATTTAATCTGAAACTGATTATAATTATTCATTTATAAAAAAAATCGCTCTGTTTTGGGCAAATATTTTCAGTTGTTTAAATGTCATTGCATTAGTAATAACTGTTATTTATGTTTGTCAATTTAAATGTCAGAATCTGTCAAACAGTATTTCAATACAGTGAGTCATTAAAGGAATAATTCATGCATAAATGACATTTCTGTCAGTAGTTACTCACCCTCATGTCATTCCAAACCCATAAGACGTTTGTTCATCTTCAGAACACAAATTAAGATATTGTTGATAAAATGAGAGCTTGCATAGACAGCAATGCAACTGAAATGGTCAAGGCCCAGAAAGGTAGTAAAGACATCATTAAAATACTCCATGTGATTTTTGCAGGCAATCTATTTGGATTGCAGTTTTATTGCAAGGTGGCCTGAACCTGGGGGTTTGGGGTTGTTTTTTTGGAGGGGTTCAGAGGGTCAGTTTATTATGAAGAAGATTTTGGACAATTGTATATGACCCTTTCTATGCAAAATCAGTAATACTCCCAAAATATCTCCCAAAAATACATCAGTGGTTCAACCGTAAGTTTATGAAACGAGAGTACTTTTTGTGCACAAAGAAAAAAATAACTATGTCAAAACACCAGCTTCTGCATCAGCAGCACCACACGGATGCGTCGTTTAAGCGCCTTAAGACTTACATGGAAGAGAAGAGACTGTTAAATTAAGTTGTTATTTTTGTTTCCTTTGCTCACAAAAAGTCTAACAATCTGGTTAAAGCACTGATGTCACTATTTTGAATGTGTTAGTTTCATTGCTGTTTATGCAGGGTCAGAAAGCCCTCAGATTTAATCAAAAGCATGTTATGAAGATGAACGAAGGTCTTACGGGTTTGGAACGACATGAGGTGTGAGTAATTAATGACAGAATTTTCATTTTTGGCTTAGCTAATCCTTTAAAAGGTCTCCATTTACTTTCAACTTATGCAATAGAGAAGCTTATACAAGAGTGAGTAAAAGATGAGACCTGCAAGTGAACAGGTTTTTTTTTTTTAGGAACAAATGATCCTTTAACATCCTGTCCTGAGTATTGATTTGATTCCATAACCTCTATAAAACAACCAATTTGTCTCTTATACTCACACAGGATCTGTGAAGGTCTCTGGGTGAATAAAATGGTGGGATTCATTATAACTTTTCATTTCCAATGCAGTTTTTGTCTATTGTGTAAATATTAATTACCCTGCCTCTCAATGGCTCAACATACAGCATCACTGGGGACAGTGAGAGCCAGAAAGCAGAGGACAGAGATAATGGAGATGGTAATAATGAGGAAAATGGTGATAGCAGTGGGGACTTGCATTTCAGAAAGGATTGGACGCAAAGAAAGAGTTTGACATGAAGCATTACAGCAAGAAGCAGATGGGGGGCATTAAAAAGAAAAGCAAAAGAGGATTGGGGATTGAACAAGGACATGGTGGAAAGAGAGACGAATGTAGAGAGATGGAAAGGGAACTGGGTGGAGGACTGACTCTCTCTTCTCTTGATTAGAAGGAAGAGGCTGTCGAGCACTATGCTGTGCATTGATTCTCTGGCATGATCAAAAGTGACACAAAAGTTTCAAGAGCGTGTGTCATTTGTAATCTTCTACCTCCTTCAGGAGTCTGTGCCTCATTGTGGTGTGGGTGGTCTCTCGGTTGAGCCCCCATGAGCTCGGCACGGATATCAAAGAGCTTCAACCTGGTCTGCTGTTGATCAGAAGTCTGAGAAGACAAAAGAAAAAAGATCTGAATTCTGTTCAACATGCATCTGAACTAAACACGAGCCCCTGGGGAACGAAAGTTCTTCGCTATCAGAACCACAAATATTCTTAACTGTCTCGTATTGGCCTTGGCATCTGGATTAGTATCAATTTCCTTGAATGATTTCCACTGGGAAGCAAATGCTATTGTGTAGAAATAGCCTGCTATTATATAAGTCAAGTCAAAGAGTCTTGGTAACAGACTTTGCCGTAATTTAGGTTTGAATATTGAACGTTTCTGACAGAAAAGATAGGCAGTTCAGAAAGGCTGCTGACAGCTTTTATAAGAAGCACCTACGCAAACACCCTAAAGCGCTAAAATTTGCATTGGTAAACACATCCCTCGGTCTGATTTTGTGAACGTATTCTAAATATTTTTGGCACTTGATTATATGTGTTCCATTAACATGGCAGAAGCCGTGCAACCAACATGTACACGGTGGAACCTTTGAACCGCTGTGGCATAATTATGTTTGTGAAATCTAAATAGAGCATTTATGGATTCGCCCTTGCAAAGTAACCAAGACTCAGAAGGCCAGTTAGTCTACGCTGCGGTCTTCAAATGGCTTTGTAACAGCGCAATGGATATTCTCTCGGCACAACATCGCACATTCAGCTCGCGCTGTTCATTGGGCCAGGATGGAATTGGGGCAGATTCAAAAGGAAACACACATTTCAATTGAGTGTAAATTGGCCCTGCATTATCTTTCCACAAGTCCTTTCATTCGCTGAAATTGACTTGCACCACATTAAAATCCAATGTCATTTTCAAACAGTGCTGTCACCATTGGAGGATAATGACTTTGCTTTTTAGCTGAATGCATTGCCTTTCACGGTGCGCGTGTGTGTGTGCATGTGTGAGGGGTGTCAGAGCTTAACAATGGAATAAAACATTCTTTTACTGGAGATAAAAGGCCACATAAAGATGACAGGGTGGAAGCATATAGCTGTTTTCACCAGTAATATAGTATTGCCTCTCAAATACAATTTGGCGGCAGTGTTATAGCTTTGCTTTCCGAGGTCACAGTGGTCATTAACTTTGAATCTGCGTCACCGTAGATCTCGAAATTGATATTGTTGTGCATTGCAAATGACTCACTGTAGATTCATTTTCCACTGCTTCTTTTTTTCCAGTAGAGTGACTGGAGTTTATTAAACTCCAGGAAGACTGATTGATTTTGGAACTGTAAAAAAATGGATCAAAGTTCAGATTGACTTTAGATTTAGACAGCAGAAGCTCAGAAGGGTGCATATTGCTACTGTTTAGGATGTATATGGAGAATGCAGCTTCATTATTACTGCAGTCAGTTTTACTGCGGTAACACAGTTGTGGGAGCTATGACAGAGAGACCTCCTCCAGTCTTTCATTGTGTTTCTGCCTTTAAACGGAACAATCCAAGCTGTGCATCATGTAGCACACCTGGTTCCTATTGTACCTCGTCATTGCTACTATAGATTTCCCCACAGTGCATCTGGTTCTAGTGCATGGACAAGGTGTTAAGAATAATGCAGACAGACCTGTCCATCACTTCTCAAATATGTAGACACAGCATAATTGTGCTAGAACACCCTGAACTTTCCAACCTTTTTATATATTGTATAGAAAATAGGAATCATGAAAAATGCATCACTGTTTCCACACAAAAAAAAAAACAGTTTTCAACTGTGATTATAATAAATCTTAAGCACCAAATGAGCATATTAGAATGATTTCTGAAAAATCATGTGACACTGAAGACTGTAATAGCTACTGAAAATTCAGCTTTGCCATTATAGTACGAGTCCCCCGCACATTATAATTGTTCACTCGTTTTCTCACAAAGTAAATTGTGCACACAAAATAATTTGTGCCATCATTTTAAGTAAATTCTGCACATAAAATTGTTCTTCTTCCTGTCCACTCCTATAAACCTGTTGCTGCTATGTTATGTTATGACAGAGACACTTTAATTGGGTTTTATTTTGAGTTGGGAATGAGTTATTCACACATTCTCAAAAGCCTTGCAGTGTTGCATGGAGTCATTTTAAGTGAGAGGTTTATGAGAATGTGGACAGCAAGTAGAACAAATTATTATTTCATGCACACAATTTATTTTAAAAGAGGGAATTAATTAATATATAGAGCGCATGAATTGTTTAGTGTGCACGACTTTCTTAAAACAATGGAACTAATCAGTAAATTGTGCGCATAGTTTACTTTTTTTTTTTTTTAACTGCAAGTCGTGTGGGGCTCTGTAGGAATGAAATACATTTTAAAATATACTAAGATAGAAAACTTTTGTAAGAATATGACACAATAATACAGTTTGTATTGTATTACTGATCAAAGAAATGCAGCCTTAATGGATATAATAGATTTTTTTTTAAACATCTGAAGAGTATATAATAGATATATTTTGGAAATTTAGGCTTATTTTGTATCAGAATATTTTGTAAAATTATGTTGTCTATCTCTGTTTAAATAAAAGCTTAATGCTATCATCCTAATTAATAACCATATGTTTTTGTGTCACATAAATACTGATCTAATTACAAAAATAAATTATGCAATTTGATTGTTATAAATATTTGAATTTGTAGTAACTTTCTGGGTAGTTATCTACTTGTATGGTAGTTTAAATGGTGGAGAAATTGGCTTGTTTGTATTTGAACCACTGTAAGTAGCTTGGGGTGGAAAGTAATGTAGCTCCAAGAATAAAAAGTACTATAGTAATCTGATACTGTTCAAGTGAAAAATGAAAGTGACGTGACATGTGGCCAAGTATGGTGTCCCATACTCGGAATTTGTGTTCTGCATTTATCCTATCCAAGTGCACGCACACAGCATTGAGTAGTGTGCAAACACGCACACACTGTGAGTTGAGGGTTTGGTGACTTCCTCAAGGGCACCTTAGTTGTGGTTATTGAAGGTGAAAGAGAGCGCTGTACATCCCCGCCCCTTTTTAAATTTATCACAGTAATTTTTGGTATTTATTGCGATAGCAGTATCAATGACGACAATTCAGGGATTCCTGTTTCTTTAGAGAAAAGTATTATCTTTCCTATTTTTAACCAGAACAGGGTGTTAAGCATTGGTGAGTACACACATATTGTAATGACTTTAATTCATACTGGAAGCTGGAGGGCGCCCTTGCGCAGAAACTCTGCATATACAAATCAGTAATTGCACTGACAATGCTCCAGGAAATCTCTAATCCAGCTATCGCTGTAGCTGAATAAAACACAGATAGATACATTTTTAACTGAGGAAACTTGAAGACAATAATCATACAATTGCTACAATATATGGTTTGTCTGTGTCAAGCAATCTTGGGTATTTTTATAAAGATAAAGTATAATTATAATGCAATGCTAATCAACATAGCTTGTATAATACTATAAAATAGTATAGTTTCTGGCTCATTCTGTAATATAAAACCACGTCTGATCACAAGGTTATTTCAAACACTCGACTATGTTATGAAGTTAATTTGAATGAAAAGCATGCCAATAAATTATATCTTTGTTGACAACATGATGTAAATGGCGTTGAAATTCTGCATCAAAGTGATGATATCTCAGATCATTATCTAGTCTCATGTATACTCCAGATAACTAAATCTGTAAAATTAACTCCTCGGTATAAATACAGTAGAACCATTACTTCTACCACAAGAGACTGCTTTGTAAGTAATCTTCCTGATTTATCTGAATTCCTCAGCATATCCAATAGCTCAGAAAAACTTGATGATGCAACAGAAACTATTGACTCTCTTTTTTCTAGCACTTTAAATATAGTTGCTCCTCTGCGTTTAAGAAAGATTAAGGAAAACAGTCCGACGCCGTGGTATACTGAACACACTCGCGCACTGAAGAGAGCACGACGAAAAATGGAACGCAGCTGGAAGAAAACAAAACTAGAAGTTTTCCGTACAGCCTGGCGTGAATGTAACATATCCTATAGAAAAGCACTAAAATCTGCTAGATCAGACTATTTTTCATCTTTCTTAGAAGAAAACAAACATAACCCTAGGTATTTATTCAATACAGTGGCTAAATTAACGAAGAATAAAGCACCAACAGACGTTGAATTTTCTCAACAGCACAGTAGTAACGACTTTATGAACTACTTTACTACCAAGATAGATAGTATTAGAGGTAAAATTGTAACTATGCAGCCATCCGCTACAGTATCACATCAGATATGCTATAGATCTCCTGAGGAAAAATTCCATGCATTTTCAACTATAGGAGAGGAAGAGCTGTGCAAACTTATTAAATCATCTAAACCGACAACATGTATGTTAGACCCTATCCCATCTAAGTTACTAAAAGAGGTGCTTCCAGAAGTCATGGATCCTCTTCTGAATATTATTAATTCGTCATTATCATTAGGATATGTCCCCAAAACCTTCAAACTGGCTGTTATTAAGCCTTTAATTAAAAAACCTCAACTTGATCCCAATGAATTAAACAATTACAGACCAATTTCCAATCTCCCTTTTCTGTCAAAGATACTAGAAAAGGTAGTGTCCTCACAATTGTGTTCTTTCTTAGAGAAAAATGGTATCTGTGAGGATTTCCAGTCAGGTTTTAGACCGTATCATAGCACTGAGACTGCTCTTATTAGAGTTACTAATGACCTTCTCCTGTCTTCTGATCGTGGATGCATCTCTCTATTAGTGCTACTAGATCTAAGTGCTGCATTTGATACTATTGACCACAATATTCTTTTAAATAGACTTGAAAATTATGTTGGCGTTAGTGGTAGTGCACTGACTTGGTTCAAATCGTACTTATCTGGCCGGCATCAATTCGTAGCAGTAAATGACGAGGTATCATATCAATCACAAGTGCAGTATGGAGTACCTCAAGGCTCAGTATTAGGGCCATTACTTTTTACACTTTATATGTTACCTTTGGGAGATATCATCAGGAAACATGGTGTTAGCTTTCATTGTTACGCTGATGATACGCAGCTCTATATTTCTTCGCGGCCCGGCGAAACATACCAATTTGAAAAACTAACAGAATGCATAGTTGAAATAAAAAATTGGATGGCGAGAAATTTCTTACTGCTAAATTCTGAAAAAACAGAGGTATTAATTATTGGACCTAAAACCTCTACAAGTAATGACCTAAAACACAGTCTAATACTAGATGACTGCTCTGTAAATTCTTCATCATCAGTCAGGAACTTAGGTGTCCTATTCGATAGCAATCTTTCCTTCGAAAGCCACATTTCTAGCATTTGCAAAACCGCATTTTTTCATCTAAAAAATATATCTAAATTACGACCTATGCTCTCGATGTCAAATGCAGAAACGTTAATTCATGCGTTCATGACCTCAAGATTAGATTATTGTAATGCTTTATTGGGTGGTTGTTCTGCACGCTTAATAAACAAACTCCAGCTGGTCCAAAATGCAGCAGCTAGAGTTCTTACTAGAACCAGAAAGTATGACCATATTAGCCCGGTTCTGTCAACACTGCACTGGCTCCCTATTAAACATCGTATAGACTTTAAAATCTTGCTAATTACTTATAAAGCCCTGAATGGTTTAGCTCCTAAGTACTTGAGCGAGCTCTTATCATATTATAGTCCCTCACGTCCGCTGCGTTCTCAAAACTCCTGCAATTTGATAGTACCTAGAATATCAAAATCAACTGCGGGCGGCAGATCATTTTCTTATCTAGCGCCTAAACTCTGGAACAATCTACCTAACGCTGTTCGGGAGGCAGACACACTCTGTCAGTTTAAATCTAGATTAAAGACCCATCTCTTTAACCTGGCCTACACTTAATACATTTCACAATCCAAATCCGTTAAAGGATTGTTAGGCTGCATTATTTAGGTCAACCGGAACCAGGGACACTTCCTAAAACACCTGATGTACTCGTTGCATCAGAAGAAGAATGCCATCTACGCTAATATTAGTATCTTTCCTTCTTATTCCGAGGTCACCGTAGCCACCGATCATGTATCCAGATCAGACGTTCACTGCAGTCCCCCGGATCCAGTCTGTACCCATCAGCACCCAGAGATATCCTTTACAGCCCTGAATGTCAGCAGAGACCACATCAAAGACAGATCATCAGTGAAGACCTCATCACCTAGACGGCCATCGACGCAAGACTGCCAAAACCAGATGAGTCCTCCCCAATCTGATTTTGTGGCAACTTGGAACTCTTGCATCTACATTAATATTAGTCTGTTTGTTTCTTATTCCCAGGTCACCATAGCCACCAGATCCAGTCCGTATCCAGATCAGATGGTCACTGCAGTCCCCCGGATCCAGTCCGTACCAAGAGGTGGATAAACACCTACAGCCGAATGTCAGCGGATACCGTGTCAACTAGATGAGCCCCAGAGACAGATCATCAGAAAGAACTCCTACTCTAAACGGCCACCGGCACAAGGCCACGGGAACCAGATGAGTCCTCTCCAATTTGACTTTGCTGCAATATGGAACTTTTGCACTTTTATTGACATTTTATTTTATTATTTTAATACTGTAAGGTTGCTTTGACACAACTTGTATTGTAAAAAGCGCTGTATAAATAATCTTGACTTGACTTGACTTGAATCTTGACAACAGGTTTGTAAACAGGCTCATACACATGCAAAACTGTATCGCACACTACTCTAGTACATTTATTCAAGGCTCAGACCGATTTTTTTGTCACACTGTAACAGCCCTGACCAAACTAGTTCCAGTTTGTAGGAGCTCCTAGTTTAGCGATATACTGCTTCTTAGTTTCAAGTCTGCCTTTCACCATGTCACTCCATGCTGTCACACACAGAAATATGTGAACAACCAGACTTTTCCCCTGATAGCACATGTCTCAGAGATGTCTATTTGACGTCTGCATTTTTAATCTGCAAGACATCTGCAAGACGTAGTTTGATCATCTGCATTGGACATTTCCTATCAGATGTCAAATAGACGTCTATTAGATGTCTTTAAAGGGGTGATCGGATGCAAAACTTACTTTTACATGTTGTTTGAACATTAATGTGTGTTGGCAGTTTGTGTACACAACCACCCTACAATGATAAAAATCCACCCAGTGGTATTTTTTAATCTTTAAAAGTAATATACACTTTTAACGTTACTTTCATTTTTGAAAGGAAAGTACCGATCCCGATCTACATATGTGCCTATGTTCGTGCGAATTATTCATGATGCAGCTTCACCCACAGCAGAAGTGAGTATAAGGGTTTTTGTATGCATCTTTGCAAATGGCCTTTCTTAATAATGTGCTTGTTGGCCAGTTTTGCTGCTAAACATTATGGTTGATCATCCCACTGCAGAGAGGGGCGGGTGAGCAGAGCTTAGTAACATTTAAAGGAACATGCAGAAATAACAGCTTGCTCTAAAAAGGACTGATTTTGACAGGGTAAAAAGAGTATTTTTTTACACTACCATTGAGAAATTTTAAACAAAGTATGTTATAGACTTCTCATTTAGACCCTAAAGAATCATATCAACTTGTGGAAAATAGGCATCCGATGACCCCTTTAAGATGTTTATGAATTAGAATGTATGTAAAACTTACATATTGGAGACTGTTGTACACAGCAGATGCTTTCCAGATCAAGAGATTTTTAACAGGCATCTTGTAAATGTTTGTACATAGCAGATGCTTTCCAGATCAAGAGATCTTTAACAGACATCTTGTAGATGTACGCGTGCTCTTTGATTCATTGTTATCGCAGGAAGACTAATTCTTAACGCGGGGAGAATTTTTACCGGTATATCACAAACGATAAGATATTGCCCATCCTTAATTTGGATTACAATTCCGACTCTCTAATCATAGGGCCCTTGCCCCCTACCCCCTGCCTTGTGCCCCTTGCTTAAATCTCCAGTCCACCAGTCTTAGTCATTCTAAGCATGCGTGTGGGAAACACTGTGAGCTCTTCTGAGTGTTAAAACAGCACTGGCATTTGATTTGAGCTTTCTTATTGCGATCTTGCCACATTCATTTTCTTAATCATCAATTTGGTCCCTAATCCTCCCTTACACACAGCTGGCATTAGCAGTTTCCTCTGAAGAGCAGCGAGACCTTTCTCCATCCATCCTGGCTCCACACCATGGATACAAGCTACCAGTAATTTCCCACCTCACAGACAGGATGACAATAAGGTATTCGACAAACACACACTGCCAACTGATGCGCACACGAACACACACACCACCTCACTGTCCACACGCTTAAAACGGATTAACTTTCATGCTGTCCAACATGCTCTGTTGCCATTTTTAATGTGAATTAAAACTAGGTAAATGCCACCATCGCTCAGTCAATAATTCCCCACATGTGCTGGCTATTCCCATTGAGTGTGTCCTTTAGCAAGGCTATGAACACAGAGAGCGATAATTCTGCTAAACACAGCTGTGAGCCGTTTAATTTCAGTGCACCAGCAGCCACTGATGTGGCATTTGACTTTTTGACTGCGCTGAAATTTGAGCTTGTTAGAGCATCATTACAGAGTTAAGTTACCATGTTGAACATTTGGTCAGATTCCTATTTGAATCCGTGTGAATGCTAATAGCTAAATCAGTTAGACATTTATTGGCCACATGGTCACAGTTTTGCATTGGTGAAATCTTTAATAAAACCGTCCATTTGGGAACCTCTATATCAGCAGCTCTTATTATTCTTTTCTCTTTTTTTTTTCCTCAAACAAACACAAACCCACAGGTCTAACCTGAAGTGGCCCTGCTGACCGCCTTCTTTTCCGACTAGGGCCACTGATTGACTCCTCTGCCAAATAAAGGGAAAAACACATCTTTTTCTCCCAGGAGGTTCAGGTCAGCATGCCGCTTATCTGGGCTCTTGCCCTCTAATTACTGCTGAAGAGCAATATATTTGCTCTGTATGTCATTCATTTATGAGTTATTGGCTGTTAAAATTGAGTTTAGAGCCACAGCCCAGGAAAAAACAGGTATGAAAAAGGTATATATGCATTTCAGATGTCTTTGTGTGGTGGGTTCTCTTAAAAGATTGCAAATTACTAACCCTCCGTATGAAATATAATATTTCCAAATACACTCGACAGCGATAAGTCACGAAAGACGTGTGCTAATGAGATAGGAACAAAAAAGGAAGGCGAAAAGACAGACATTTTAATCTTTTAAAACCCAGGCAGTAGGCACATTGTTAGACAAACTAGGTGTCAGATTGTTGAATTTTTTTCATAAAAAGGTTATTTATTTATTTCCGACTCCCGTGGTGAGCTCTAACGAGATGCAGGCTCTTTGAAGAGTTAGCCTGTCACACTTAATAGTTGGCCTTTCTGAACTTGCTAAGCTGCCTCTCCCCACGACATGCATGCCAGTCAAGGAAGGGTTCGAACAGTGTGCATTAAGACCTGCTCGGAGAAAGCTATGATTAAAACTGAGCGCGCTGCGTTTGTGCCAGAAAAAATGACAGCGCTGTGTCTCGGCGCTGCTGCGGAGACCGGAGAATATTGTAACACATATTTTATCACAGGCGGATATGTAAGGAAGAAATTCCCACTTTGTTGGAGATTTTCTTTACATGAGCGTAGCTGGTAATGAAAGGCGCAATGGCATCCTTAAAGTGCTGCCAAGCTGTGCGTCTGCATTTTAAACTTTAAAATGCCTATGCTTGTTTTAGACCTGACGGAGCATATTTCACACGCTGGGATGATGTATGACAGTGCAGGGTAGATATAATCTGCATATAATCTCACCCACTAAATCCTCCAAATGTTTGTAATCATCATTAATCTGTCATTAAATTATAGGAGAGGAGTTCTATTCTACTGCGAAAAAGATGTTTAATCAGACGAATGTGTTAGCCTAGAG
Source organism: Garra rufa (assembly GCF_049309525.1). Taxonomy (NCBI): domain Eukaryota; kingdom Metazoa; phylum Chordata; class Actinopteri; order Cypriniformes; family Cyprinidae; genus Garra; species Garra rufa. The sequence goes on from NC_133376.1 coordinate 25,424,692, forward strand.
GCCATTTTTTGACACTGATGAGAACACGTTTTCATTCATTACATTTCTCAGCACATGAGCAACATCACTGTAAGAAAAAATAATAATAATAAGGTACTATGCAAGGACATTATCTGCTAGGTTTACTGCCATTTCCTTTAACCTTAAAACAATGCAATGCACAACTCAAATATGGGCAAATCACCTGTGAAACATCAATACAGACAATTCCTTCTTATTGCCACAGTACATTGGGTTTATTTTTACAGAAATGTACAGAGTGTAAGTTAAATCTGTATTACTAATTAAACCTAATTATCTCTTGTTAATTATCTTGAAGTCTTAACACATGTTCATAGACACCTGTGTGCTAAGGAGGAATGACAGTACATTGCTGTTGTGTAAATATAGTATCTAATTGATTCTGGCAGTGTAAAGAAATGTTGTATATGTCAGAGTTTCTGACAGATTGTTTCTTGTTAAAACCGCTTATGTTTAAGTTTATACCAAAACTGTGTTAAAGTGTTAAAGAGGACATTGCATGCTCATTTTCCACAAGTTGGTATGATTCTTTTTTTGTGTGTGTATTCGGTGATGTGTTACCATCAAAAACAAAACTAACTCACTGCATCTTGGCTGTGATGTCAGGGGAAAATGAAGACTCTTATGTTCACTTTTACATCCAGCTACAAAACACCTGCATTGCTTATGGGACATTTTTGTCGCCAAAGCTGCTCCAGTGCAGAAAAAATGACGGACAGTGTCATTCAGAGGCGTTTTCAGTTCAACAAAGCTCATCTATGGGTACCTCTCAAATGGAAGGCTGCATCCTACACTGTAAAAAGTTTTCACCAGATTCAACTTAAAAACCTAAGTTCAGCAGCTGCCTTAAGTTTTTAAGTTAAATCAGCTTAAAACTACAAGTCATTTTAACATATTACAATCAAAATTAGTTGATTTAACTTGTGAGTTGAAATGATTTAAGTTGATTTAACTTAATATTTTAAGGCAGCTCCTAAACTTAAGTTTTTAAGTTGAAACTGGTGGAAACGTTTTACAGTGTACAGAGGCTGCAAATCTCGGCTGCTACATCATCAACTGTCGCTGAATGCCGCTTCACGCAAATAAACTGAATGAAACATGTCGGTACTGAGACTGGGTTTGAGAGTGCAGCCTTCCATTTGAGATGCACCCATTAATTCGCCTCTTGCTTATTAATAGTGATTCGAAGTTTGATTTGTTTCCACGAAAATATTCTTTTGGATAGATTGTTTTAATGAACCAGTTCAAAAAATGATTCAGAGGTTATTTTATAGTGGAAATGGTTTAGCTATGTTGTCTACAATTTTGAGTGCTGCTTGACAGAAGAGATCATAACGTGATTGAGGGTCTTGATATTATTTCCATCTTAAATAAAATGCAGTTTTGTTAACCTTTCTAAGAGCCAATGATCATTCTGAAAGAAAGCACCGATCAGTGGCCGATCAGACTGATTGATAAACCATGAGTTCTTATCTGTGATGTTATTAATGTTCTAGTTATTTTATTTCAGTTTTTGTTCATTGTGTGCAAAGCATTCGGTTAAAGTAAACATCCTTTAACTGCACATGTATTAGACACTTCATGTCTTGTTCCATTCATGCAATAAACTCATGTCCACTGCTGAGCTGTGGGCTATAACTAATTTCATGGGCAATGCAGACAAAATTACAATTTAAAATCAATCAGAGCTACAGAAATGTATCATAATTTCTACGAATAAAGCTTCATATTATGAGAAGGCTATTTTCTACAACGTTTATATCCTGCAGTCATGGCGAAATTAGGTTCCTCCAATCTAGAAAAAAAAAAAAAAATCAAAAAAGAATCTAAAACGACAGTGAGGAATCGATTCTTGGAATCGAATCCCATCGATTCCAGAAACAGGAATCGGAATTGATTCCAAAAAATTCAGAATCGAACAGCCCTAGTGCTAGCAGATAGGAGGAGGGCAAGGGCACTGATTGGCTAAAGGGGGGATCATAACTGACCACTCCAATTCTAAGTAACAAAATGCATTCAACATTTCAAACAACAACTAATATCGACAATAATTTTGACAAGAAGGGCTCTGTTCACACCATCAGTGTTTGGGATCTGCATTCACTTATAGTTGTGAGCCTCAAAATGTCCTTTTCACACAGCAGCTTACAGTACAGAATTTAATACTGTCTGCAAAAATGTACAAATGAAATCAAGAGCATATTTTATTTGTGACTATTACCTTAAGCATAAGCGACAATGTTGGCAGTAAATATCAAAGATGGCGACATCCAAAACTGCTATTTAAAAACTTATGATGTGTGGTTTCATCCTGACGACATACCTCAGTAAACAACAGAGCATTTGAATTATGCACAGACCACAAAACTGTCTGGAGAAGCTCTTGTGTAGGACAGAGTAAGACTGGATCTAAACTTTCAGATGTCACACAGCTCAAATCTCTGCCTCCAGAACAGTTACCAGAAAAGAGAGAGAAAAAAAAAACATGAAAATGTGCAAAACACTAAATCCATATGAGCTGTTATGTGCACTGTATAACATGAACGACAACTAGTTGTCTAGTATGGTTCTGTTCACACAGCAAGGATCCTCCTACGGTTCAGAAAATTTACGGCTGTGAGTTTGGTTATAGAATGTGGTTGTCATTCATGTGGATAACCGAAATGTGTGTGAACACAACCATGTGTGACTCAAATTAATGACTCAAATTCTGGACTGATAACCATATTCTGCTGTTGTGTGAAATTGGTCTAGTAGTAGTGTAAATGTCTAAATATATTCAAATATAAAATCTATCAAAATAAATAGTTAAATCTGAAAACACTGTAGCAACTCTGAAATACACAGCCCTGTATGTACAGGGCTATAGAGGCATCTGTTGGTACACCATGTCACAACCATTCCAAGAAAAAACAAAAAAAAAAAACATTGATTTACAGTGCCTTGCAAAAGTATTCATACCCTTTAATTTTTTCACGTTTTGTTGCAGCATTATGTTAAACTGCTTTAAATTATTTTTTCCACATCAATCTACATCTCATACACCATAATGACAAACCACAAAACAGGTTTGTAACAATAAATTCATTAGAAAAAAAAAAAAAAATGAAAAGATCCCATTGCATACAGTAAGTATTCATACCCTTTTCTGGAAAACTCGAAATTTGCTTCTAGATGTTACTACACTTCGATTCATTTGAATGAGTATGATTTAGAAAGGCACACACCTCTCAGAAAAGGTCTAACAGCTGAAAATGCATATCAGAGCAAAAACCAAGTCCTGAGGTCAAGATAACTGCCTGTAGAGCTCAGTGACAGACTTGCGTTAAGGAAATGATCTAGGGAAGAGTTCAGAAAATTGAAGGTTCACAGAAGCATTTTCCATAATGGAAGACGATTGGAACAACTAGGACTCTAGAAAATGTCTGCCAGCCCCCTGAGAGGTGAAAAGGTGAAGGCAAAGAATGGTAGATAATTGCCAAATGCAGATGTGCAAAGCTTGTCGCATCATACCCAAAAAGACTTGAGGCTGTAAAGGTGCTTCAACTATGTACTGAGTTAAGGGTATGAATACTTATGCAATGTACTTATTTCAGTGTTTTATTTTTAATACATTTGCCAAATTTCTCACACACACACTCTCATACACTCTCACACACTTTCACAAACTCACATACACCACTCACACACACACACACACACACACACGCACACTATAATATGCCGTTATACTCCATAGAACTCTATGTAAAAACTAAGCTTTTTTTTGCAAAGGCCTATCTAAAGGGTTAATGGGGCCAACTGATAATCAACAGTAAAATTGACTAATTTTACCTCTTCCCAACAGGGAAAACCACAAACAATCAAGAATTCATCGTTATATGGTGTCATGGCTTTGCAATCAAAAAATGTGGTTATAATGGAAGTCAATGGGACAAAAACAGCCACGAACAACAAATGAGGGAGAAGAAATGAAAATCTGATGCTGCGCCAAAACTGACAATGCATGAAAACCAATCTTCTTACTAATCTTTCACATGTCCAAGACTGTTAAAAAGGTTAAAAAAATAAAACAGTCCACAATTACCTTTTATATTGAAAATAAGTCATTTTGTGTGTTTTTTTTTTTCCAAAATCAGTGACATCATTTATGAACTTGGCAATTAAAGAGTCAAAATCCTGAATTTTTTCAAAAGATTTGGTAGTTTTGATCAGGACTGAGGTTGATTAACCTGTAACCTGTAAATTTTTACAGCAGTTTAATCTAGTGGATGTTTCCATCCACGAACATAACGAGAGGGTAGTCAATTTGCCCAGAGCGTACGGTTAAGTTTTTGAAAATGTTCAAACCATTTTCTTAAAATATGTGTCAAAATAAGATTTCTCACAAAAAAATCATTTAATTTGTTTTAACAGAGAAAAAGTTGTGGCCAAATTAAGACTCAACAGCACCCCTCAGTGGACGAAAACGTCATCAAACAACACATAAGGATTAAAAGTCTTAGAGAGAATTTAAAACTAAAAGTTGCATTTCTATGACTTTAAAGGAGACATTGGATATAAAAATCTCTTTTACTTGGTGTCTGCATATAAATGTGTCATAGCAGTGTGTGGACACAACCACCCTACAATAATAAAAATCCATTAATTTCGACATCACATTTTCGTGAATCGACATTCAGCGACGGTTGATGACGTAGCAGCCGAGATTTGCAGCTTCTGTAGGTTGCAGCCTTCCATTTGATGAGCTTTGTTCAACTGAAAACGCCTCTGAATGACTCTCGATTCCAATTGCCTCGGAATCTTTTATTTTTGGTATCGATTCCTGGCACACACATGCACACTTAAATCAAGCATTCAAAGAAAAATTCCAAAACACTTCTTTGCATGTAAAATGACAAGTTGACTTATTTTGCTCTTCTTTTCCTAATCAAACAGACTGAGCCAGGTTGAAAAAAAAAAAAATCAGAATTTAGTCGTATCTTAAAATGCTTTGATCATAATGACCTCAAATGCTAATTTGGGCTTTAATGAACTCCCTCCTGTGTATGTCTAATTCAAGGGGGTTACACTTATTGGAATGAGGAATGGCTTTGAGTGACATGCGGGTGGCAATTAGAGGTCTCGGCAGGAGGGTAATTCTTAATTTTCATATCTGGTGTCCTCCTTATCTGCTTTCACCTCTTCTTGGCGCTCTGTATTGAGAATGTGTGTCATAGTTGATTGCACGAACTCAGCATGGATAACTCTCTGAAACTTTTCACTAGAGTTGTATTGGAAGAGAAAACTTTAAGTATATAACTCTGCGTTTTACACGCGCATCAGATCCATAAGGCTGAAGAAATTGCCGACGTGTGCGCCATGGAAAAAAAAAAGATCATGTCTCGTGGTCAGCACTTTCTATCGACTCTATTTCTGTCAACACAATTTTCTGTTCTCAGCTTTTGTGCGCGCTCTCCTTCTCTCCTCTCTCCATCTTGCCCTTTCATTTACCTTCTCTTTTACACCTTTGTGTCTTTTTCTGGTCGCCAACGTCGACATTTTATGGGGGTTGACACATAGGTATCATTGTATAGATTATACCGCCATAGAACTCGGAAGCAAAGAATTCCACACCTGAAGTTATATTTTTGCTCTTGCTATAGAAAATAGATTTTTTTTTTCTATTCTGTACTTTAGAGGATCCATATAGCAGAGTTTTACAACAGTTATGCTTCTGAAGTCAGTGTGACACTATTAACTAACTGTTATTAGCTTTGAGGCCAAATCAGGGGCGGAGTGGCAATCGGGACGACCTGGACTTTTCCCGGTCGGCCGGCCGAAGGATTTACACAACGGATCACAAATTGAGCGGACGCGACGCGAACGCGACCGGCCTGAGCTTATTAGAATCATTGACGTTACTAAATTCTCTGCGAATAGCGGTCAGAATTTTCCCGGTGGATTTTAGTGTCCCACTCCACCCCTGGGCCAAATGTATGCTAGAATGACTTAGCAGACATTTTCAAAATTATGTATGAATACTTTTAGGCAGTTCTTGGAAGTAGCCTTTCCAAGATTTGGAATTTTCCTCTAAGTGACCTGCAGTATTGTCAATTTCTCATGCCATTGAAGTCAGTGCAATATTTGTGCTCTCTGCATAAATTTACAAAATCATTTGAAGCACTGCAGGCAGTGTGAGGCAGTGCGGCATTTTATATATTTATATATAGAGGAGTATTTTAATAACTAGTTGATTCTTCCCTGGGCAACAGTTTTAATCCCAGACATGCAGTGGTTAAGCACTGGAAACTCTGGCTGTGTAGCAGGTCCTCCAAATGTCTTCCCCAATGGCAAGCACTGCTCATTAGTTAAATAAGTTGTGAGCATATTGATTAGAGGCATCTAAATTAGCCCCTCGCCAAGGAGCAAGAGAAGCCCCTGGAGGGGAACACGCTTAGACAGAACGAAGGACAGAGAGAGAGAGAGAAAAAAAGAGTGGAGAAGTCTCAAAACGGAAACCTTCAGACTGTATCCTCTGCCCTCCTAAGCAATGTCATCATTTTCTTAAGGCCTCACATTTATTGACGATGCAGTTTATTTTAATAATGAGATATGCTTTAGGTTGTGCAGGTGAGGTATAGTTTGTGGTGTGTTTTGGGATTTTTGGAATGTCTGTGATTTAAACATAAGCTTTTCTGGATTTAGAAGGTACGGAGTGTGCATTTTTTATTTATTTATTTATTTTATTTTTTTGTGATGTACAGAGTCTGGATTGGGCTGCCTTGATAAGAATTATTTTTACTGTTTTTTTTTTTTTTTTCCCAAAGAGCAGCCATACTTTTTTTTTTTTTTTTTTTTGTATTTATTTATTTTTTATACGTGACAAATAAAAAAAGAAACTTAAGTGGTAGGGTTAGGTGATACAAATATAGCCAAATGGCCTTTAAGGCAAATTAGATTACTTGGCAACCTTGCAGGCATCTCTGGCCAGCTATTATCTATAAGTGTATGGCCCCTATTGTATCTGCTTAAATGGGGAAGTAACAAATTCTGAATGACTGTTTTAACTAAATTACTGAACATTTCAACATTAGAAATTGAACATTATATTATAAATTGAGCTTCTTTAAAACTTTTCAGACTGATTCAGCTAATACTTCCATTTCTACAGACTAACCATTAACTTACGTCATTCCAAACCAAAATGCAACTTCCACTCAGTTGAACTCTACTATAGGTCTGTTTTTTAAATAATAATAATAATAATAATAATAACAATAACAATATACATAATATATCCAGCTTTTTCTTTAACACGGAAGTAAGCCTATGAGTGAGTCTTCCGGTTCATTAGCCGCTATAGGGAAATAATGAGAAGAATAACAGCATGCTGTAAACAGTAAAAAAAACTGCACTACAAAATGGTGTGCTCATAATTAAGATAATACATTAAAATAATATGGTAAAACACACCAATTTGCATTGTCAAGAGGCAAAACAAGCTTTTTTGTACAGCTAAAACTAGCTTGAAGCAGATGAGACCAGCCAGACCCATACAATTTTTAAATAGCCGCAAAATGTGTATATGAGGCCTTTAATCACATGTAGTACCAAAGATTATTACGTAAAGGAACTTTACCAGATTTGGACCCCATCCTAAGATTTGAACATATACATTTTCTGATATTCGAAAATTCGAAAAGGTATGGTTTTAAAGCTATTGATATTCTTTTTTTACCGAACATTTTAACATAACTCATTTTAAATTTAGGAGTAAAAGCTGACAGTAATTGCATCATAATCTTTCTCAGACAGATTCAGCAATTTTTTTTAGACTGATTTAGCTGATACTTCCATTTCTACAGCCTGTAACCATTTACCTATGTTTATGTCATTCCAAACCAAAACGCTATTTTTTTGGTGAAACATATGAGACAATTTGAAGATATTTTCCACTCAATTGAACTTCTGTTATAGGTCTGTATTATAATAATAATAATAATAATAATTTACATTTAAAAACGTATAAACTTCCGGTACAAATTGATGTGTTCAAAATTAAGATGATGCATTACAAAAATATGGTAAGACACACTAATTTGCAATATCAAGCAGCAAAACAAGCCACAATAACTTGCATATGAGACCGGAAGCCAGACCCATATCATTACAAATGGCCACACCTGCTCTTATAGAAAGAAAAAGGTGAATATGGGGCCTTTATCACATTTAGTACCAAAGATTATTATGCAAAGGAACTTTACCAGATTTGGCCCTTATCCTAGGGTAGGTGACATTTAACAATATAAGTTTTCTGATATTTAAAAAGACTGATATGGTTTTAAAGCTATTGATATTCAGTTTTACTGAACATTTCAACATAACTCATTTCAAATTTAGGAATAAAAGCTGACAGTAATTGTTTCATAAATTTTGCTTTTTTAAGCTCCAATCATGCAAAAATTCCTTTTCAGACAGATTCAGCAATTTTTGTTTCATATGGGGCCTTTGTCACATTTAGGACCAAATATTATTTACATCGTCTGAAATCTGAATAAATAGGCTTTCCATTAATGCATGGTTTGTTAGGATAGGACAATATTTGGCTGAGATACAATCTGGAATCTGAGGGTGCCAAAATTTTTTTTAAAGTTTAAAGTTGTCCAAATGAAATTCTTAGCAATGCATATTACTAATCCAAAATTAAGTTTTGATATATTTACAGTAAAAAAAAAAAAAAAAATTGGCACATGATTTTTACTAAATATCCTTATCATTTTTGCTATAAAAGAAAAATTAATAATTTTGACCCATACAATGTATTGCTGCAAATATACTCACGACTGGTTTTATGGTCCAGGGTAACATTACATAAAGGAACTTTACCAGAAATGTATTTAAATTTGGACCTCTGCCTATAGATGACATATGAACATAAATATCAATTTTCTGATACTTGAAAAGACTTACAGTTTTAAAGCTGTCAGTATTCAGTTTTGCCCTTCAAACATCCTAAAATACACATATGCACCAATTTCCTCAAAGCCTCCTATTTAGCAAGCTCAGTTGGACCTCCGTATTTCTAAAACTCTGCATACGGCCGTATCTCCACCATAGACAAACAAATGTGTTTGTGTGTGTGATGTGGTCCTGTGGTCATGAGTGTGGTTTGGTCATGCGGAAGAAGACGTTGGCCTACATTCACCCTCTTAGACATCCCCTATCATAAATTAGGCATAGACACCACCGGCATTTACATAAGACCTCCCTCATCTCAAAATAACTCCCTCTCACTCTCTCAAGTGCCCGTTTCAAATCTCTTGATCTCTTTTCTATCTCACTCCTCCACTCACAAGCACTCAAATACAAACCACAGACACTTTTAGCATCACAACGTAACTATAAAATGTACCAATTTGTAAAAGAATAGTCTTCCCTCATGCAGAGAAAAATAAGCAACGGCTTACTCGGACACAGGCCTTGAAACATAATCTCAGTTGTCCTTTTCCCTCGCAAGCCTTCACCTCTCGTCTCTCGTCGCCCCTCCTCGCTTTTGTTCCATTTTTTGATTCTCCCCCTCTTCTTTCTCCTCCCATCTTCCCCTTTTTCTAACTTTCTTAAGATGCCACAAATCAAGGCTGCGCTCCAGAGGCTAGTGCCCAGGGGAGGCCTAAAGCTATTCTCCAATTAGTGTCAACACACAGACAAATACCACATTTACACAGCCCAGAGAGAGAGAGGGAGAGAGAATAAACGAGTGTGACAGCAATTCCAACAAACAATCTGTGCCGAGCAGACAGACAGATAGATACAGCAGAGCACGATCTGCCACTCAGTATCCTCATTTATTTAGCTTGCTGGTACATGCACACACTCAAACTCACACAATTAGCCGGCAGTCATTCGGGATATGACTTTGTGGAACTGTGGTGGTTAGGGTTCATCTTGTCTGCTCTTCATTTTGACTTGGGATGCTCATAAGCTCAATGTGTCTTTAGGAGGATGGAAGTTTTTCTTAAGGCAAAGTCAATCCGAGGAGCGTGACGGCCTACGCTGAGAGTTCACGTTAGGCAGTGATTCGGTAACCTTGAGACCCTGTGTAACCTTACCTTTACAATAGATGCTAAAAATACATTGCTGACACTCCAGGAGTCACTTATAGCTGTATTTTTTTTTTTTTGACATTACAATACATTCTCCTGTACCAGCTTAATATGCAGGCACAATGAAAGTGAGCCATTTGTAGGATGATTTCTCAGAAAAGTGTTCCGTGCTGTTCTGCAGCTTGTTTTAGCCAATCACCTAAGCTATAAATGTCATGAATAATCACTCTTCAGCCACATGAAATGACAAGAACTGCCTGATGTTTCTAGTTCTATATCTGTTTCTGCCTGCCAGCCTACAGAAGAATTCTATTTCAAATAAAAAGTTCTTATGAACTTTCTTCTTCAGAGAGAGAGAAAAAAAGCTAAAAGTATAAAGCCGTTTTTTAAACTGTTTTCAACTCTTATAATGATAATAAATGTTTTGTGCCAAATCATCATATTAAAATGAATAAAGCATCACGTGACACTGGAGTTATATTAAATATATTAGTATTTCACAATATTACTGTTTTTACTATATTTTAAAAGGTAAATAAATGCAGCCTTTGTGAGCTTTTGAACTAAAGTGTATTGACAGTATGTTACAGTATGTTCAGCTTTAGAAATCTTCTTACAAATTATAAATTGTATATTTTTAGAAAACTTAACTACTTTAAACTTAACCTCTTTTCAACAATATATATCTAAAAGAAGAACTATCAACTAAGAACAAAAATTTACAGAGAATTTATTCACCCCCTTGTCATCCAAGATGTTCATGTCTTTCTTTCTTCAGTCAAAATTATGTTTTTGAGGCAAACATTTCAGGATTTTTCTCCATATTGTGGCCTTCAGTTGTGCCTGTGAGTTTGAACTTCCAAAATGCAGTTTAAATGCCGCTTCAAAGGGCTCTAAATGATCCCAGGCAAGCAAGAAGCGACTTATCTAGTGAAACGATTGGTTATTTTCTAAAACAATTTACAATTTATATACTTTTTAACCTCAAAAGCTCATCTTGTCTAGTTCTGTGTGAACTCTGTGTATTCCAGGTCAATACAGTTAGATTAAGACTCCCATCTCTTTTTCTCCTCCAATTTCAAAATCATTTTACATCGCTGCAGAAGAACCAACCCAGTGTTTACAAACTGAATATGCATGGAGGGTCAAATGCCCTTTACAAAAAAATGTAAAACAGCGATGTAGAGTTTTAAGATATTAAAGTTGGAGGAGAAAAATAGATGAGAGTTTTTTGACATACCCTAACTCTCATCGTTTCACTAGATAAGACCCTTCCTTCCTTGGCTGGGATCATTTAGAACCCATCTGAAGCTGCATTTAAACTGCATTTTGGAAGTTCAATCTCACAGGCACCATAGAAGAGCACTACTGACAAACATCTAATCGTGTAAAATGTGTGGTAAGTCTGTAGTAAATACAGAGCAGGTGTAATCGCAAATCTCAAAGGAGAAAGTAAAAATCAAGGGCACATTTAAAATTGATTTCTGCTATTTATATACAGTATAATTACCCAACAATATAATTGTGAGAGAAAGCACTGAAATATGTTTTTCCTCCCATCTCGTATTCATTCCCTTGATGGGTTCCACACACTCTTAAAAATAAAGGTGCTTTAAAAGGTTCTCCACAGTGATGCCATAGAACTATTTTTTGTTTCAGCAAAGAACCATTCAGTCAAAGGTACTTTAAAGAACCATCTCTTTCTTACCTTTTTATAATCTGAATAATTTTAAGAACCTTTTGTGAAACAGATTCGGTTCTCAAGATGTTAAAGGTTTTTTTCTGGAACCATTTAGACAAAAAGGTTATTCTATGGCATCGTGAAGCACCTTAATTTTTAAGAGTGCAGTACACGTCATTTCTTGTCAATATGTTTGTTTCAGTATTTCTGCAATGTATAATACTGTGTTTTAAACCTTTATTAAACCAGACTGGATTCTTTTTTAAGGTTCATTTCAAGCACTTCTAGACAATGAAACTCTAGGAATGACAAATGAAGAAGAAATCTCTCCTCCGGACTCTCTCTCCCGCTATAACGCATCTTTCCACATACAAGAACGTCTGAAACCTCTCCGCGTTCCCTCGACTCCCTGCATTAGCTGTGGCCTGTGGCATTCCTGCATGTTCTGAGAGCTTGTGAGGGGCACCATATCCATCAGCCTTAATGCTACTGGTGTATGCCCCAGGGCGGCCATCTTCACTCCTTCCTATCAGCCGCGGTGGCTCTTCATCAGAGCCCCGCCACAGCAACCTGAACGAGCAGGTCCCGCTGAGCCGCACATTAACGCACAAATCTCAGCCTTGATCACCACGCAGCCATGAATCTTCCATCCCACGTACTTGATCTGACACGACAGAGTTGTCATTGCGAATCCCTAGAAATGCTATTCTCTCCGTAACCTTTTTATTTGCGTCTCGCACTCTATAATTCGACTACCTTCTGTGCTCCGTTACGTTCCCGCTATCAGCACTCTGACTCCATTTTCTCTCTTGCAAACTCTATTGCAGCTGTTGTGTTGTCTCTTGGCGGAGTTTCGGGGTTTAGCGCATCAATTAAAGATAAGCCTCGGCTCGTGCTTTCCCCAGTGTCAAACATGCTGTGTTGAGCTCCAGGACCGAGCCGATCCGGCTTCTGATCCCTTAAAACACTACTTCATTACTCTTTCATTCAATTCCACTATGGGCTCCCTCTTTCTGTGACTGTAATCGAACATGACCTCTACATTTATCCATTAGCATCCTAAACCGAGAACAAGAGCTGCTTAAAAACTTAATTTATGAGAGAGCAGACGCTAACTGGTTCATTACCTTTTGGGAGCAACTGAATAGCTTGAGTTGTAGAGAGGAACAAACTACCAAGAGCAAACGAAGCGTGCATGACAGAAACAGTAAAATTAGGACTCAAACATCTCGGTTTCAGGTGCATGTAGACTGCTTGTGATGCTAGAGTAAAAAAAAAAAAAAAAACTTTTTGAAAGATGTTCAGTCACTGTAATGTTTCCTGCAGCCGTCGCTAAACTCAAGAGACCTAATCCACCCCTTTCCATCACAATAACACCACACTGTCAGCCGTGAAAATCTCCATTTGGTAATGTGAAAGTTTCGGTTTGAAAACCATCGGTGTGTTCAACCCTGTCTGAAAAGTTCTTCAAGATTATAAGGAGTAACTATGACACCCAAGGGGCTTTGGGGAGATGAGTGTGTTTATGTATTTAACAAAAAAAAAATAATAATAATAATGTTTGTGCACTGAAATTAAAGCTCCAAAAATGTTCTAATCTAATAATGTGTGGGGGTTTTTTTCAGCAAGGATGTATGAAATTGATCAATAGTGACAGTTTAGACATTTATATTGTTACAAAAGATTATTTCAAATAAATTCAGGCAGAGATCATGTTCATGGATGAGTTAATGCATTAAAGACTTATTAAGGTCACTTTATGAAGCAGGATGGGGTTGAAAGTTGTGGAAGTGAAATGAGGATGCTAGAGCGATTGCTAGTAAAGGACGAACGCGATACACAACTCAAAAACAGCGGAGCTTTTAGGAAAAGGGATCGCTGTTTTATCATACTAGATACAATTGAGTGTGTTGACAGTTCTGTTATAAAGCTACTCTGTGCATTCGTCACCTGTCTAATTAAATGTATAACGTATTAAAGCATCTTTGGCGTTTCCAAGTTGAGGGTGTATGGCGTCATTGGCAGGTGACGCAAGCTCATGGTCTGTTTCACTAGTTAAAATTGCTTATTGCTCTGGATTTAAACATTCTTGGAAATATTTTGGGTAATCTAAGTACACAAGTCAACAAAATATATAACACTGTTCTAGTGGCTTTTGGATATTTTAATCAAAAAATCTTACATGTTGTTTTAAGCACCAAATCAGCATATTAGAATAATTTCTGAAGGTGCATGTTACACTGAAGAAGGGAGAAATTATGCAAAAAATGCATCTTTTTTAGGATAAATAGCATTTTAAATTTACAATATTACAGTTTTTCTGTGATCAAATAAATGCAGCCTTGGTGAGCATACTAGATTTAAAATAGATTCTTTCAAATAGATTTAAAAAAGTTCTAACAAACCTTTTAAATTGCTGTGTTTTGCAACAGAATTTGTAATATTAAATACAATTTATAATTCAATAGAATAATTTTGTAAAATTGTATTGTAATAAATTTTTCAATTTAAATTTGTATTTAAATTTTATTGCATTTTTGACACCTCATTAACTTTATTAATTAACTACTAACTATATATTAATGTATTAAATGCATTACCATTAATGTTGTCACACCCGTTGTCCCGTTTGTAACAAATGTATTGTACCTTGAACTAACAATCAACAATACTTCCAGCGTGTTTCTTAATCTGGGATAACATTAAACTCTAAACGCCCCAAGGAACTATGCTAACATGATTGTGTTTATGTATTTCAAGCCATTATTGAGTTGTATTTTTGCAGTATCGATAATCTGTTGTCTTAAATACATATTTTATATTTCACATCTTAGAATAGATTTTGCAACCAAATCGACTAACTCCATTCGGCCTGAGCATAAATTACTTTATAATTCAAATACTTACTTTTTATGTTATTGAAAGGCAGACCCGAGGGGAAATTTGGACCTTGCGTCTAGATCAATTAAATACAAAAAGAACAATTACTAGGCACAATAGCGATACAGAAATGCACAAAGCGCAGCTGTTTTGTTCCCGTGAGATTGGTTTTCTTCAATGAGAGTTATTATTCTACACCTTTGGAAATGTACTGTTCTCTTTATGTTCTCAGTACTTATGACGTTTCTTTCTCTTTTTTTATTCCCCTAACATAATTCATTTCATTGCTTCGCTATCTTCTATTCTATCCTTTTCAATTCATTTTCACTCTCTGTCTCTTTCTCTCCTGGCAGGGCAGGTAACGGCGCGGCTCAGTGTGGTGTAGTGACAGAGACAGCGGGTGTGTTTTGGCATGAGTGTGGATTACAGGTCCAATCCATACCGTAGCTGCTTAATACTCCGTCACATTATGAAAATCCCCTTGCTTTCAACACACGGCTGGTGCTTGTCTCTGCTGATTTATATGCTCTATTACAATGCCTCAAAAAGAACTTTCAGTTTGGCTTCAGCCTTTTTCACAGGCTCTCCGCTGTGGGTGAGATGTGTAATGCGTCTCATGCTGTTCAATAAATAACGGTCTATTGGTCTAAACACCCTTTTGCTGTCATTCTGGAATTGTTTTAATCAGTGAAGTGTCACTGTTCCCTGTAAGGCGGGACGAATGGGATGTGGTCTAGAAATCTGCATTAAACCCCCCTGGATTTTCTTTTATAGCCAAATCCTCTGTAACCCACAAAACTGTCACTAAAGGAATCAATAGTTTGATTGTCCCATCTATGGCCAACAAACATGGCCGTTCTGTCTGCTAATTGTGCGGTTGGTGTAAAGCAAGATTGGTGTGTGTCGCACCTCACGGACAGGCTCGCAGGAGATAATACTCACGGTCTTTTGCCACAGACGGTGGGATGGTTCCCGTTGCGGAAGCTGATGACAAAGCACAGGCAAAAAGTCAATATCAATTACCTCTCGTCTCTCAATACCGAACCACGGAGTCACTCAGCAACGTCAAACCAAACAACAGCTCAATTATTTCAAGCGTTTTCAATCACAGAGACACTCAGGCTCTTTTTAAAAGCTGTGTGCTGCTTGCTTAGTTGAGGAAATAAAAGTGAATCAATTAGCTCACAGTGAGGCTGACCTCATCTTTACAGAGGGGAAAATCCTCACTGCCTTTTTACAAGCTCCTGGGTTAACGGACCTGAATGGATCGGGTAGTTGCCCCTAAGGACAGAAGCTATGATAGTGTTTATTGTGTGATGGTAGAAATGTGTCAAGTACTACGTTTTTTTTATTTATTTTGGAGTTGGTAAGCAACTTTGCAACTTGCGCAGTCACAGGTGTAACACCTTAGAACGTAGCTCATCCAATCATATTTAAGTAATTTTCTAGTGTTTTTGAGTGTTTTGTTTTTAACTCAAGTGTTTATAATGAGAAGCAGCTGGTTTTGCAATGAAGGGTAATCACTCATTTGTCATGAATAAAAAATATCTCCTGGTTTGTGTTGATCATGTTTTTTTTTTCCTAAGATGAAGTACCCTTCATTTACTTCTTTTGGTCTAAAAGTATGGAAGTCCGTTTGTGAGAAAAAGTCAAAATTTTGAGATATAAACTCTCAATTCAGATGTTTTTTTCTCAGAATCTCACAATTCTGACTTTATTACATTCAATTGTTATTTAGTCAAAGTTGTGAGAAACTCGCAATTCTGAAAACATATTCTTTTTTCTCCCTCAAAATTGGACTTTATGACTCAGAATTCCGAGTTTATATCTCACAATTCTGAGGAACAAAGTCTAAAATGCAAGAAAAAAAAGTCAGAATTGCGAGATACAAACTCACATTTGTGAGAAAAAAGTCAGAATTGCAAGTTTTATCTCACAATTCTGACTTTATAACACAATTGCAAGTTTATATCTCAAAATTCTGCTAAATAATAAGTCACAGTTACCTTTTTTATTTTTTATTCAGTGGCAGAAACAGGCTTTCATATACAAGGGATAAATTTAAAATGGTCATTATTTACTCAGTGTTGTTCTCAACCTGTTTGACTTTGCTTTGGTAACCTCAAAGATATTTCTCAAAAATATGTTTTATGTTCAGAAAAAAGTCAGTGATACAGATTTGAAATTACTTGATGGTGTGAATTTTTAATTTTGGGGTGAACTATCGATTTAAGAGGGTTCAGCCCTGGTTTAAACTATAATATACACTATATTGCCAAAAGTACTGGCACACCCCCTTCTAATGAACTGACTGCCGTAGTCATTTCCATTAAGAAGGGGGTGTCCCAATACTTGTCATTGATGTTTGGTGATGAGT
>NC_133376.1:25442235-25559432 GCF_049309525.1 Garra rufa
TGTTTTCCTGCTCCGTTCCATATGCCAGGATCCACCACTGAAATGAGGGGAAAATAATACTTAATAGTAAGGCGAGGATTTAGTATGATCTGTTTCACTGCAGCTGCTTATTTTGTGTGCATAAAGACAAAATACATATATGCATATTGCACAAAATACATATAGCATCTACTATATAAAACCTGTGATTTGCTATGAAAGTTCTGTCATACTACCCACGTCTCATTGCAACAATAAGTAAGAATAATAACAATCATTAAAATTTTGCTGAAAGTGTAAAATCCCAATGAAATCTCCAAAATGTTGACTCTGTTCTTAAATTCTTTCAATAGTTGTAGTCTGGCCAAAATGCACGTCTCTCTCTTTCTCTGTCTCCGTTTTTTGTTTCTGTTCCATGTGTGTTCTGTCTAATTGACAGACCAGCCGGTGTGGAGATGTTTCATCCTTCCCTTTCTCTTCCTTCTCCCTCCATTTCTCATCCCATCACTCTCTGAGACACCTGTGAAGGCTGTGGTTGAAAAGTGAGCGAGAGAGGCAGAACTAAGGAGAAGCAGGGAGCGCCGAAGACAGGAAAGGAAAATCTCTTTTGCTCTGGCAAAGAACTCAGCTGGGCAGTGGACAAAGAAAGCGGGCTGTGGAGATGGGAGCTCTGAGACAGTCTGAAACGTTCTGTTCAATTTTTTTTTCTTCTAACAATGTGAGCAGCAGTGGAGATGTTCTCTCTCTTTGTGGTGTACTCCTCGATTTCAGTGCCGACTCTTAGGGCACTTAACAAATTCCTGACTGTCCGCTTGTCGTCTCTTCTCCATGAAGTTGCTGTCGTACTGCTGTCTAAGGTCTAAAATTTTGCTTCCCAGCATAGTATTTGCAGTTCACATGAAATAAATGTCTGCTCCTCCAGTAAAACCATCCACTAAAGCAAGAGTATTTTGGACAAGACCAGTATGTTTAAAATCTACACCTTCCTGAATAAAACCACTTAGTCATCAGGAATGTCTGTGCTAGTTAGTGCCAATCTAACAGGTCTAATTTAACCATCAGAGCCGAGAAATCAAAGCTAGTAAAGGCGGAAAGAAGTCTCTCTATGTATGTTATGAAAGATGCAGTGTTAGTCTTAAAAAAAATTACTGGTGAAAAATTTTTGCATATTTTTGCATATAACAATAACAAAGGTGAGACAAAACTGAAAACCAGTAAAATTAAGCACTTTTTAAGCAATTTAAATAGCTATTTCTAAATAAATTAGTTTCATGTAGCTAATATGTTAGTATACTTGCATATATGCTTGTTAGTAAGATTTTTAATGTTTTTTTAAAGATGTATTTTCTGCTCATCAAGGCTGCATTTATTTGGTAAAAAAATACAGAAAAAAATTTAATATTACAATTTAAAATAATGTTGTTTTTTAATAAAATTTATTGCATGTCATGCAACGCTGAATTTTCAGTATCGTTACTTGAGTCTTCAGTGTCACATGATCCTTCAGAATTCATTCTAAAATGCTGATTTATCATCAGTGTTGGAAACAGTTTTGCTCCTTTTTTTTGGAATGTGTGATATATTTTTCAGGATACTTTGATGAATAAAACATTAAAAAGAACTGCATTTATTTAAAAATAGAAATCTTTTGTAACAATATAAACTGCCGTTTACAGTTTGAGGTTAGTAATTTTTTTCTTTTTGTCTTTGTTTGAAAGAAATTAATACCTTTTTTCAACAAGGATGTGTTAAATTGATAGTGATAGTAAAGACTTATATTGTTAGAAAAGACTCCTATTTTCTGAAGGATCATGTGACACTGAAGACCGGAGTAATGGCTGATGAAAATTCAGCTTTGCATCACAGAAATAAATTATATTTTAAAGTATATTAAAAATATAAAACCACTATTTTAAATGGCAATAATATTTCATAGTATTACAGTTTTTTTTCTGTATTTTTAATCAAATAAATGCAGCCTTAGTGAGCAGAAAAGATGTCTTTAAAAACATTTTAAAAAATCAAAATTTTTGAGCGGCAGTGTATGCTATTATTTCAAGTGTGGTTATTTTGCAAATTATTTTCAATCTAGGAGTAAGAGTATTTTTAAATAAGAGTAAAATGGCATGACAAAATATTGACTACATTTGAATGACATTTTCATTAAATGTGTTAAAATTAGTGCTAGAAGTGTCAAGGAAGCACCAGCATTCAAAAGCATCAAATAACTGTTTTTATTCAGTAATGTTTCTTTAAAACGCAAATAGATTATCTCAGTTTGAAGCTAATCCGCTTTGACCTTCAGAGTTTGTAAACCTGTTTTTTAAACATTTTTTATACTCTTAAGTCAACTCAGTCATGGTCAACTTGTGCCGTCATGTCAAGGAGTTCTGATAGGAGGTATTTTTTTAATTTACTTTCCACTACAGTGAAAAAAGGGGAAAAAACAGCAGCCCCATGTCCCACTGCTTGTCTGCACCCAGAGCAATCACACTAATGTATTTCATTGTGTAGAGCCTGCTGTACTAATGGCTGTGGACTGCAACATTTCAGCATTGCTGCCACTGGCTGTTGCGATGGGCAGATAGATGAGGCTTGTGTCTGGATTTATATGTGTATGTGAGAGCTGTGTTTGGCTGATCTTGTCTGTGTAGGACAGTGGATTCGGTGTGTTTGTGTAGCTGAGCTCTGCTCTGACTGAACTGCTAGGCAAAGAGCCAGTCCATGCCCAGCCAGAGAGCCACTCTCCCGGTTAATCGTCATGGAGATGCTCCCATTCCATTAGGCCCCTTACAATGAGCCATAACCAGCGGGCGACTGGCATCAGTCTTAGAACTGAGACAGAGCCAAAACCCCAGCATGGGCACTGCCCCAAACCACACAGCGCACCAAGATGACACAACACATCTAAGCTGCCAGGAGATCTCCTTCACCTTAATACATTTCAATGTAAATTGAAATATTGATATACAGATTTGTATTCCATTGCATCGGAGTTGCGCTATTATTGTCCCTTGCTTGAATTAATCTTAGTAGGGCTGTCAAATGATTAGTCAAATGATTAGTAATTAATTACATCCAAAATAAATGTTTGTTTTTACGTAATATATGTGTGAGTACTGTGTAAATTTATTATGTAAATAAAAATACACACACTTGCATGTATATATATTTGATGCAAAATGTTATATGTATATAGAATTAAATATAAATATAAGTATATATAGACAACTATTATTATAATATATACATGTACGTGTATGTATTTATATATACATTATTAATATATTCAGTACTCACACATATATTATGTAAAAACAAACTTTTATTTTAGATGTGATTAATCACAATTAATTATTTGACAGCCCTAATATTAAGGCAAAATAAGAAAAATGTACACAACCTCTTTCTGTTCAAAGGTTTACACCCTTGGCTCTTAATGCATCGTTTTTCCTTCTGAAGCATTAGTGAGTGTTTGAACCTTCTGTAATAGTTGCATATGAGTTCCTAAGTTGTCCTCAGTTTGAAAAGATGGTGTGAACATCTTTAATGTGAAATATCTGATTTGGAAAATTACATGCATTTAGTATGATCCTTCTTATTTTGGTAAAATAAATAACATTTTGCAGATGCTGCGAGGTGTATGTAAACTTTTGACTTAAACTTTATATATGTAAACAGTCTTTGTTATGACTGAAATATGAAAGGATGTTTTTTGACCCACATGTATAAATAGACTGATTTACAGTTCTGCCCACTAGACATCCATCAGACATATAACAGTGACTGTGGCGATGTTATTTTTGTCAAAGTATGGTTTACCATTCTAAATTTCAAATGGTCCTTTGTTTCTCTAAATCCATCTTTTTTTCTGATTTTCTGGCTTCTTTTTTCTGTTTAATTTCAGAGAACCCACGTTCACCCTGAGCTGTACCTTATGTCCCAGTATTTCTGAGGGAGAATAACATGGCAGCCATCTTGAACTGACATGGATGCTGATTCAGGTGTGTTGTGGCGGTTATTTCAGAATGGCAGCTTCTCGTCCACTGTGTTCCTGCTTTAGCACACATACACACACATAGACATTTACACACACTCTTAGCTCACTGTGCTCAGCCGTCAGGAATGATGGCCGTTTCATTTGAGTGGGTTCACGGTGTCAACTCACTTCATTCAGGGAATATACAAGGTGTGAGAGAGACAATCAATGCCACTCTGCTTTCGCACACACACAAACAACTAAAACATCACATAACATCAACTAAAGCCAAAATACACATATAAACGCACAGAGCGAACATGTAAAACACACATAGACCTAATGATTGCTCCTGTCTGACTTGCAGGTGATGGGTAAAAGGTTTATCAGGCCATGTTGCTGTAAACATCGGTGAGGAGAATAGCAGTAGTTTGGGGTTAGAGTGAATGTCAAAAACATTCACCCTCATGTCACACACCCCCTCACACACCACTCTGTCACACAGTGCACCCACTCAGACTCACACTTCATGGACAAATTGCAGATGGCAAAGTTTTCTACACAGAAAGCAGGGTGTGTGTATGTGTATAAGAGCTAGAGCAGGGTAAGTGTGTTGTGAGGGGGTAATGGGAAAAGCTATTGGAGCGTTTCACTAGGCCTGTCTTGTCATGGCGGGTTTTTGCAGACACAGTCTGACTTCTCCTGACGGTCCTGTATTTTTATTTATTTATTTTTTTAAAGCCATCTCTCACTGTATCTTCTGCCTGTTCTTTTGGCCAAGTTTAGCTTGCCGCCCAATCATTACTGAGCCTGAGTCAAAGTTTACATCTGTAAAATGGCTCTTTATAACTAGTGCAAGTTTCTGTGACTTAGAGACCACAAGTGACAAGCTGTTCAGAATGAGCATACATTTAGGTATGAAGAGTTGGACAATTTTTTGAGAACCTGATGTCATGATAAAAACGTACCTGCGGGAGCTTTTTCGCAAAGTACATATCAATAAATACAGATTACTGCCGTTTCCAACAGAAATAAACACTAGAGGCGGTAAAACAGCACTTGTGTTTGTTTTCATACACAGTTATGATTACAGCTCCATATGTTTCGCTTTCCGGATGTAACCAGCTTGCTCGGTAGCTCAGCCGGCACCAGAATCCTTGGGTACAAATCCAGTGAAAAGCATGACTTACAATGAAAGAGCTGAAAGATGAGAGATCAAAAACATGCTTAAACGGCATACTTGCGATTGTGTTTTTTTTACGCCACTTTCGCTTTTGTTCATACATATTTTTAAACGTCACTGAACGGACATTTCAAGGTGACGTCACATAAAACATCACATAAAATTTAACATATGTACACTCATTTGTTCCCAGAAAAAAAAAATACTCTTTTAGCATCACTCATTGAACATTTCACATCAAATATGTCAAACTTGACTCTACAAGTTGGACATAATCTGGAGGTAGGCAAATAATGCTTTACTGTAACCACCAAGGCCTATATCATTAGCTCTAAACTGCATCTACACTCACTTGAAGGAATAGTTCACCCCAAAATATAAATTCTGTCATTAATTACTCACTCTCATGTTGTTCCAAACCTGTAAGACCTTTGTTCATCTTCAGAACGCATATTAAGATATTTTTGATTAAATCCGAGCGCTTTCTGACCCTGCATAGACAGCAACACAACTGACACATCCAAGGCACAGAAAGGTAGTAAGGACATTGATAATATAGTCAATGGTTCAACCTTAATTTTATGAAGTTATGAGAATACTTTTTGTGTGCAAAGAAAACAAAAGTGAGTTTTTCAATTGTGAAGAGTTGATCAATTGTAAATGGCAGTTTTGCTGTGGAGGTGGAAACATTGTGCATCTTTGATCGATTTTAAATGTCATTACCAATGTTATAACCAAACCTACACATTTGCTGTGGACTCATACCAACATAAACACAATCCTTATGAGCATGATCTGCCTAAGAAAGGAGTGATTGTGCCTTGTTAGACTCTGTTTTTTCACACAAGGAACAAAAAACAAAGCAAGAATGCAATTAGTTCTAGAAATGACTGTTTGACGTGTTTTCTGTATATGTACATGTAAAGTTCTGTTATACTGCACATGCTTAATGTGTGTGTGTTCATGTGCATGACATTCGGCCCATTAGGACGTTTCTGAGAAGCCTAGTGGGTGCACTGCATGAAATAGAGCTAATTACATCATTAATCACAGGACAGAGGTTATATACTAACAACCTGTGTGTGCGTATGTGTGGGTTTTATTTGTCTCATGTTTGTGCTGATTTTACATTTGGCTATTTATATATTTGTTCTTTTGCATGTTTGCTGGTGTCTTAATTACTGTACATACTGATAACCCTCCAAGTTTAAATATTAAAAGGCTAGTATAGTATAGTTATAGTAGAGCAGTATTTTATAGTATAGTTTGTTAGGATAGGACAATATCTGTCTGAGATACAACTATTTGAAAATCTGGAATCTGAGGGTGCAAAATAAATATTGAGAAAATTACCTTTAAAGTTGTCCAAATTAAGTTCTTAGCAATGCATATTACTCTTTTTACTTTTTATTACTTTTTATTACATATTACCTTTTTTTTTGATATATGCACGGTAGGAAATGTACAGAACATCTTCATGGAGTATGATCTTTGTCTCCTAATGATTAATTAGGATTAAATAAAAATAACATTTATTTTTTATATATGTATGGTACATGTAGGAAATAAAATATCTTCATGGAACATGATATTTTTATCCTAATGATTTTTGGTGTAAAAGAAAAATCAATCATTTTGACCCATGCAATGTATTTTTGGCTACTGCTACAAATATACCTGTGCAACTTAAGACTGGTTTTGTGGTCCAGGGTCATATATTTCAGTGATACAAGATATAAAATAAATAAATAATAATGTTTTAAAAGAAGCCTCTTATGCTCAACAATGCTGCATTTATTTATTCAAAAATGCAGTGAAATAGTGATATTTTGAATTATTACAATTTAAAATAACTGTTATGTGAAGTATCTTATTCAGATCAGTACTAAATAAAAAATGCCATGCATTTTGTATGATAAAATAATAGAAGAATGCTTACGAACTGAACTGTTTTTCACAAACTGCAATCTGCACTCGATATTAGGCTCTTCAAAACTTCACCACAAACATGTTGTAGCATCGTCCATTCGTTGGATGTTTCTAACCACCCCGATGAAACGAACCTCAAAAATGACAGTAAGCCCATCCAGCCCTCTTTTCCAAACTCGGCGAGACGTGTACGAGACACATTTCATTTATTGT
Organism: Garra rufa; assembly: GCF_049309525.1. Lineage (NCBI taxonomy): Eukaryota > Metazoa > Chordata > Actinopteri > Cypriniformes > Cyprinidae > Garra > Garra rufa. The sequence goes on from NC_133376.1 coordinate 25,449,519, forward strand.
GAAACACATGAAAGGGTGCCAAAGAAAAATAATCAAGCCGAGACAAAATTAGCAGTAAAGGCAGTAATAGACAATAGGAACAAACAAAACAAGTGACAGCGATGAGAAGTCGGTATAAATAGCTATTGAACAGAAAGACACAGGAGGAGATGGATCCGGTAATGAGACGTTCACATCTACACGTGTCTTTGATATCTGGCGATCTGTCACGTCTCCTCAAAGCTGACAGTGCTTTGCGAGCCCGCTGTCCACTCGAATTGTCTCGCTTTCTTTACCTCTCTCTCTACCTCACTCTCGTCTGTCGCTCCGCTCCCTTTACGTTTGTTTGTTGACGAGTAATGATAGCCCTCGCTATCATCCTGACGAGACCGACTCCAGCTATCGACGGCTGCCGACTCGCGTGTGTGCGAGGGAGCGCTGGATGTGTGACTGTGTGCAGGAGAACTTCTGATGGTAATTCCACCTGATGTTGCGGCCCCCCCTCTGGCAGCATCCCAACCTCATTATGCCAATCATTAAGTTTAATGACTTATAAACCAAGCGTCAGAACTTTACGACTACACGTTGGGAGAAATAAACAGTCGTATCTTTGGCTCCTCTCCTCGCCGAGCTACATGTGATTAGCAGATATTTATTTCCAATGGATTGCTGAAGTTTACCCGGGATGAAAGTAAGAAACGGGGGCAGGTGATTTGTTAAATCGCAGAATAACATGTTGGAACTTCCTCTAAGCGTCGCAAGAGTCGCTTTTAGCTACATGACTCATAATTTTAACATATGCGTGTTCGATACTGAGGCCGGCAGCTAGTAGTGCAACTCTAAACCGATGTGCAGTGCTTCAAACTTAGCTGAAAAACAGAAGCTATGGCCTCTTTTCGCTGCTCTAGCTGTGCCAAATGATTCATCAAACCGGATAAACACACTACAAGCGCTCTCAGGAAGACAACATTATGCAGGGCTTATTCATTTCTAAACACATAGACCCGCAAGCACTGAGAGAGGAAGAAATATTGCCTTACATGGGGCGTCCTCACATACATTTGCATGTCACAAAGTCTTTTTTTGTTGTTGTTGTTGTAAACATCCGCAGGAGAGGTTGTTGTGGACCTGCTTGTTGTGGACCTTTTTATTACATGGTGCTTAAATAACAGTTAATAATGTTAATGTATAACATAATAATGCTTTTATAGTCCAAACATTTGCCACTGTGTTGGAGTACAGCTGAGCCAGCATCTGACTAAAAATAAGTCTGTAGCTTCCTTAAGTCCGCGGCCTTATCTCGGCGACTGCTTGCACGAAGCAAGACTACAGAGAGCATGACGGTGATAAATGGCCCGTATCACTAACTGGGAAATATTACAGAAATGCCCTGGCAGACTTACTAGTGTTCCTAGTACACTGATGCTGATATGTTGCCTGTGGTGACCACAAGCAATGTTTGTTTGTGTAAGGAGATATGCCTTTCAGGAATACAATAGTGAAATTGTTAGGCCATTATTTAGAGACACACACTGATGTGATGTGACTTGTATGTAAATGTGTGTATATGTTCTTTTTTATACTATGTTTTTATTATTCTGTTGTCAATACAGAACGTCAAAACCTGGAAGGTTTCTATAATGGGGTTTTTCAATTTAGAGTTAAATAAGGTAAGATGTAAATATAAATTTGCCAATACTTGGATGATGCTTAGATGTAAAACACATTTGAAATCTGGAAGGTTTGTATAATGTTTTTTTTTTTTTTTTTCAATTTATGAGTAAATATTAATTGTCAATACTTGGATGATACTTGGATGTACTTCACACAAACACACACGTTTAATTAGCTATCTAAAAAGGGACGTTACATAGAAATATATTGTTTTTATAAAAAAAAAAAAAAATTGTTATACATTTTCATTCCTAAACCTACCCTTAACCGAAAATGTTCTGCATTTTTACCATAAAAAAAAAAAAAAAAAGTTTACTTTATTTTTATACCAGTTTTAAAATTAGGACATCCCCAAAGGGAAGTTTTTAGGGATTTTGTCAGGTTTTGCTCACTTTTGGGTACATGTTTGTCCCTAAAATATGGTTAAATAGGTACACACACATACAAAACATGGAAACATGTGCAGTTTACGTTGTACCACCAAAAAACCCACCATTGAGAAGTTATATATATATATATATATCAAAAATGATCAAAATCTGAATCATTTTTGGTTTGACTGTGTTAGGGCTGGGTATTGACACAAGTTTCACAATTCGATTTCATTTCATTTCACAAGCTTTCGATTTGATTCCGATTTCAATTTGATTTGATTCAATATTGATTATTTTGGATATATATCAGGTACAGTACATGACACATTTTCTCAAAGAAAAAAAAAACCTCTTAACTAATGCTGTAAAATATACATTCAGTCAGTAAACTACATTATAATATTGTGAGTTCAAATTCACTTATTTATATACAAGCATAAATTATCCTGAAAGTTTTTATAATAATAAAGTTATAAAACGAATTTTACAGTTGCGTAGTTATTTTTCTACTGCAATTTGTTTTCTGAAAAATGAACATTTAAATGGTGGATGTCATAAAAGCATGTCATTTGTTTAAACGTAAATGAAATATTAAAGAACAGTAAAAATGATAATGAATATGTATGGTGTGTATATTTAGCAAATTCTCCACTCTAGAGTTATCTTTTCTAGCTGACTAACAAATGTATGGTCACCAAATATGTTTTTTTCTGAGGTAAATGTGACGTCTTTCTGTGGTTGAAACACTGATTGAGTGATGTTTTGTTTATAAAATGAAAACAGGCTAGACTAATCAATTCTTGGGATTTAAGAATCAATACTATTTTGTAAAAGTTAGAATAGATTACAATCGAGAAATCAATATATTTTTTACACAGCCCTGTTTACGATTTCAAGTTGTATAAATTGAACCTTACTATAAAATGTAACCTAATAAATGATGTAACTGTCATTCTTATCAGGACAAACATGCCTTCTTTCTATGTAAATGAGTTTCATTTACATATGTGACCCTGGACCACAAAACCAGTCTTAAGTCGCTGGGGTATGTTTGTAGCAATAGCCAAAAATACATTGCATGGGTCAAAATTATTGATTTTTCTTTTATGCCAAAAATCATTAGGAAATTAAGTAAAGATCATGTTCCATGAAGATTTTTTGTAAAATTCCTACTGTAAATGTATCAAAATTTAATTTTTGATTAGTAATATGCATTGTTAAGAACCTAATTTGGAGAACTTTAAAGGTGATTTTCTCAGGATTTTGATTTTTTTGCACCCTCAGATTCCAGATTTTCAAATAGATGTATCTCGGCCAGATATTGTCCTATCCTAACAAACCATACATCAATAGAAAGCTTATTTACCGAGCTTTCATATTATATATACATCTCAGTTTTGTAAAATTTAACCTTATGACTGGTTTTGTGGTCCAGGGTCACATATGTGCTTTTACCAGAAATCAAAGCTCGGTTTTCTTGGTGCAATTACCCTTCTACAAATATAGATATGTTTGCCCTTTGACTATTTTTCCCTCATGTGGATCTGTCTGTACAGTGAAATTCATATTTCATCTTCTGTAACAAAGAGCTTATGTATGACTGATAGTGTGAAAATAGCTGTGTGTGTGTGTGTGTGTTGTTAGATCTCAGGCCTCTGGGATATTTTCAGAGATTTTCAGGGACGATGATAAGTTAGAAAAGCCCTCTCTAACATTTTAAGTCCTCTAACATTTGCAGTTATCTTGTAAAATGCCATTCAATCAAACTGCATCAAGAGCAGCTGGTAAAATGAATCCCCTTGAAATCAGACACCTTTAGGATCAGACCGTTCTATTTTATTGTCTGAAATGAAATTTTGTGAATGTGGGTGTGTGTCTTAGATGATAGTATCAGTGATAATGCCATATGTTCTTCATTCATCCTTGCAGTCCTGAATAATAACTCAGAACTGTCAGTCAACCAGGAGATAAGTTGTTATTGATCTCCACGATAATTCGCGGAAGGTCACATGATTAACTGACATGTACGTGATCATAATTCACAAATAATATCACTTTTATGCAGTTTAATAATACTAACTTTTATGTTTCATTATACTGTGTTTATGTATAAGAACATAAGCTGTATAACATTGTTTCTAATTTTCATATTCAGTCTACTGCTGGCTATATAAAAAAAAATAGCAAATGACTTTCCACATGCCTAATCTCTCTGAACTCAGTCTAAACTGATCGCTGCCAGGAAACATACGAACGTAATGCACAGTGACCTTTCAGAGCAGAAGGAGTGCTCTGTAAAAACTGCTGATGTGTGGGGAGTTTTATAGCTGTAATATTACACAGAAAAGATGATTTCTGGCTGTCTGTGTGCACGGTGCGTTCACTGAGGGTCATTGATCAAATGTAACAGTTGTAAATAAGACTATGCATACTTTCCTGCTACACACTATGCAAAAAGTAGTATGTCAAATGAGTAGGAAGGGAGAATATGTAGGCAAACAATGTCTAAATGACATACTGCATCCGCTGAGTTTCTGAAGTGGAGACTTTTCTGTCTCACGAGACCACGAGAGCTGAGGAGCTGCCAGATTCAAAGTTGAAAAATACAATTTGGTAGAGAGCTATAGAAAATAAATGTCTCCTTTTTAAATTTAAAAGCACCAAATACAGCTAATCGTTGTGGTTGAGTTGTACTTTTCTAATAAGACCTGGTTATTATTAGTAAGAGCACATATCAAAGATGATGCCAACATGGCAGATGTAGTCTATGATGTCTAGGAATGTATTTATACTACACTCCAGCGTAACTACAGAACATACTTGAAGCGTTTAAGTGCATTTTTCTTTGAATTCCCTACATACTTTGAACATACTCAGAATATAGACACAGCATTTGTCTCTATATCGACCTTAGTCTGCCTTTTAGGAAAACCAAGTGCTTTAATGTGGTTTTCAAATGAAGGAATCACTTTTAGACGTTGGGGAAGAGTTTTGGTTTTATTTTTGTTGGCCGTTTACGCGCGTGTGCGCATTTGTGTGTGTGTTATCGATCTCCGGTGATGGTTGGGGTGTGTGTGGGAATCAATGCAAAGTGGGTTTGAGTAGCTAATGGAGATTACTGAAGGTGCATTGTGGAACTTTTCAGACCCTTTACTCTCCAGTGTGTATTGATCTGTCACAAACACACACACACAGACAGACAGGAGGGACTGTCAAACAGCCATTCACCTTTTAAAACAGAGCAGGTGAAGGCAAACGCTTTGATGTAGAGGTGGACTGACAACTTAATCCAGTTATTTGGATTTGACAGCTTTGTCAGTCAAAAAAAAAAAAGTATAATTGAGTTTTTTTTTTTTAAGCTTTTAATTGGCCAAGTAAACAGCATTTGTTTCTGTCAAATTAGCATTTTTGAAGTTCCAAGTTTGCTGTGCTTTTTTGAAAATGAAATGAAGTTGGAATTACGATTTTTTTTTTATCTCAGAATTGCATGATATCTTGCGAGATATTTTTTCTCGCAAATGCAAGTCTGTATCTCGCAATTCTGTATCAATATCTGCAATACATGTTTCTCTCATTGAGAGATACAAACTCACAATTTTGAATTATAAAGTCAAATTTTGAAGGGAAAGAAAGACTGATATGTTCTCAGAATTGCGAGTTTATATCTCACAATTCTGACTTAAAAAACTCAAAATTGCGTGTTATGAAGTCAGAATTGTGAGTTATAAACTTAATAACACACAATTGGGAGTTTGTATCGCACAATCCTGACTTAATTTATCAGAACTGTGAGTTTATATCTCACAATTCTGAGGGAAAAAAAAGTCAGAACTGATATAAACTCAATTCTGACTTATTTTCTCAGAATTGCGAGTTTGTCTTGCAGTTCTGACTTTATAACTCGCAATTGCGGGTTTCTATCATGCAATTCTGACTGAATTTATTAGAATTGCAATTTTATATCTCACAATTCTGACTTTATAACTCACAATTGCTAATTTTATATCTCACAATTCTGATTTCATAGCTTGCAATTGCGAGTTTCTATCTCACAATTCTGAGATATAAAGTCAGAATTGAGAGTTTGTATCAATTCTGAGAAAAAAAAGAGTCAGAATTGTGAAATCTAAACTCGCAGTTGTGAAAAAAGTCAAAACTGTCAGATAAAAAATTGCACTTATCTTTTTTTTTTTTTTTAATTCGGTGGTAAAAAACATGCTTCCATATACTACTGATAAGAATGCAAAGAAAAATTGTAATATGTAATACTATTGTGATGATAATTTTAAAAAATACAAATATTTTTAACAGAATTTGTCACCTACATGTGAGAAACAACCCAAGTTTCAGAAAAAAAGCATAATAGTACATGTGTTTATGCAAAGTATTAATGTGGAATGTAAATATTTCATAATAACATTCAGCATAAATGCATACATCATTATTAAATTCAAATAAAAATTCAGATATATTTAATATTGAAGATACAAATGCAAATTAATTTCAGTCACAGTGACTCTCCAAAATGGGCCAGTCAATCAGTCAATTGACAAAACAATGAAGATTTCCCTTGTCGGATGGCAAATCAGTGCAGGCATTGAAAACGGCCCGCTTGATAATAAATTGATAACGTTACACAGTGAAATCGTGAGTTACACATTTCATTCTGTCTCCCTTCATTATGAAGGAGCTGTGATGCCTCAGAGAACTTGTCAGACGAGGGGCGGGAGGCACGGGGATTACGCTTCAGAAAAGAGCTGAGAACGTGTTTACAAATTAATCGACAAGTAAATATTTAGCAGTACTTAAGAAGAAAGGTGAATAATTTAGGGGCTATTTGTGATGCAGAGGCTGCCATTGCAGATGGAGACACCCCGGAGCAGGAAGGGGCGGCTTTCATGTCTTGATGGTGCTACATTGCTCTTGTCACTTACACCCGCTCTGTGTTTGTCTCTGCATGTTTATTATTTTGGCTTGCTCGTCTGGTGGAGCCGTGATGCTAAGTCGAGCTGGCAGTAGTGCTCTTAGTGCTACAACCAAGAAAATTCTCCTATCTGTAACCACACATACACACACATCTAAAATCTGACAAACAGCCAGGTGATATAAAGACATTAATAGTATCGGATCAGCCTGTCATGTAATGAAATGCATTTGCTCCCAAAGATATCAGAAGACTTAAAGCGTTCCTCCGTGGACATGAGAATAGACGTTTTGTTAGACAGATAGTTGTAATGATATTTTTTAGTGTATGAATGAACAACACTTTTTGGCCCAAGGGTTATAAATAGATAAGAAATCACTGCATATGCAGCAATAATTTAATGCACTGTAAGCGAGGTGGCATTTTATATCTCTGTCCTTTTAAAACTAATAACCAGATTATTCTCCCTCTCTCTCTTTTCTCACTCAAACACAAACCGTTTTGACGGTCTTGCACTCAATTTCTCATTCCCATCAGATTAAATTGAAATTATTTGAAGGATTAATCTTGGAAGAGAACCAAAAGCTTTACGTCTGTTCTTATTTTCATAATTCACCTCGAGGTTATTACTGTTATGGGCATTACGAGCACCAGACAGCGCTTGACCCGCCGCTTTGTTGTTTTAAGGTTTTAATGCTAGCTAGCTCGCTCACACACACACACACAGAGGTTTTTTTATTCAGATACGCACACATTTTCACGATAGGCTCTGTCTCTCCATACCCAACTTTCTATCAGTAACCTTCAAAAGCATGTGCCAGTGTGTGTAGTTTAAAAAGTATGGCTTTATGACTGGCCTGTGTGACTCATTTCCATATTAGAGGAGTGAGAGGAAGAGACCCTGTACTTGTGGAGCATGATAATATCCGACAGTCTCATGAGGGATGGAAACATATCCCTTTTTACCAGCGTGCACTTAAATTTGAATGAAAATTCCTGCCACTTTATTTTTAGTATACGCACTCATATCTAAATCACTTCAATATATGTAGGAATTCAGTGTGCTTATGCATATTCAAGATACGCATTAATGTAATTTATTCAGTGATAAGTGTAGGCGAATGTTAAGTAGCTATGTATAGTTTCTGAGCGGTAAATCATTATTATAAACGTGTGGACTTACCCTGGTAATAAACAATAGCAGTGCATACTTGATACAGAGGCTATTATGTGTGCACTTTGTTAGTAATCGTTTTAATACACAGATATCAAGGGGGACCTATTAACCTAATTATGGCAAGGATGGGGTGATTTGCATGAGGCTTCCAGTAATCTAAGGGATTTATGAATAAATGCAGGTGCCTACGACTCTCGCGAAAGGTTAGACTGAAACTAGAGCAGGAGTCAGTTCAGGACAGCGAGGCGTAGCATGTTTTATTCACTGACAAAGTCCCACGACCCACCACCACCATCATCTTTTACTCTCTCTCTTCCTTTTCACTCTCTTGTCTCAACTGTACAATACTGTTTTTGTAGTTAAATTGCAATCAGTTCAAGTGCCTGAATACTTAGGACCATGTGATATTTCAGTTTTTCTTTTTTAACAAATCTGCAAAAATGTCAACAATTCTGTGTTTTTCTGTCAATATGGGGTGCTGTGTGTACATTAATGAGGAAAAAAAATAATTAAATGATTTCAGCAAATGGCTGCAATATAACAAAGAGTGAAACATTTAAGGGGGTCTGAATACTTTCCGTACCCAGTGTAAATGCCCTTTTTACCCCCTTTTTTTTTTTTTACATCAAAATAAGACTAAATGGCATGAAAACATGATCTGTGGGATTTTTAGTGAGTAATCAGCTTGGTGAAATTTAAAGTAAATATCAATGTCTGTGACCAATGTTTACAGAGCTTTGATGACTGATGAGCCGAGAAATTGAAAAGTTAAAAGTAAACTATTAAAAAGAATAGCTGAACATAAGTTCACAAATAAAATATATTTTTATTTGTTACTGCCTTCAGTTATTATTTTGGACTTAATGAGACTCATACATGGCTTTAAAAAACAGAATAATGATTACATTGTTAATGTAAACATCTCTCTCTCTCTCTCTCTCTCTCTCTCTCTCTCTCTCTCTCTCTCTCTCTCTCTCTATATATATATATATATATATATATATATTTTTTTTTTTTTTTTTTTTTTTCCTGATAGTGTAAGTAATGTTTAACCAATAAAATGTAACTGGGGCATAAATTTAGACCAGAACACCACCGTACACCACTGGTATAAATGTGGTAACATAGGCTAAAATATACCTTCTACAATAATATCTATTAATATAACACATATATAGCATCTAAATGTAGCAATGGCATTTGCACGTGTGTTCATTAGAGATTAAATGAAGGGAGATAGAAAGAAGGAAGAGAAAGAACTGGACTAGTTGAGTAGGTGTAGGTGTATGATGGTGTGAAGGTGTGAGAACACAAGGAGCCCCTCTGCTATCTGTCACGTATCTGGTCTATCCTGTCATTATGAACTCTTGCACCACACATCATGGACTTCATTTCCCACAAGCCACTGCTCTAATCACTGCATTCACCTGCTCTCACTTTACTGATTACTGGTCACAGCTGCACCTCATCACACTGTCTGCATTTAAGCCACTCACACACACAGCCACCTTGCGAAGTCTTATTGTTTCCCTATGGTCGTAATTCTGAGCGTTTCTTTCTGTGTTGGATTTCCCGTGTATGATTCTGGACTGTGTACCCCGTTATTGATTCCTGCTGCCTGCCATTGCGACCATTGCTTGAGTATTGAACTGTTTCCCGGATTACCTACGTTGTTCCTGTTTTCTGGTGTTTACTCTTGCCTGTTGACACATCTCAATAAATGCTGCAAATGGATCCGAACATCTCAGTCTGACTCTCCATGTGACACTATCACACTCATTATGACAATATTCCCTCTTCCTTTCACAGTTGTCAGTACTTTGGAGTGACGGTGTGTCACTTAAAGCCTGTAGTCACAGCCACTGTCACTATCAATAGAAATACCAACAGGATCTTTAGCTTTAATGAGATCTCTCTTACACAGACGCTCAAAACTAATTATTAATCGTGTCACTGTGTATTGTTCTAACAGGTTAGTTTAACAGGTTAGTTCACCAAGAAAGGCCATAAGTATATACCATGGTATTTGCAAGGTATGTCTGATATTAAAGGAATAGTTTACATTTGTGGTACATTCTCAGATAGCCTGCTTATTCACACTTATGTGATTTGTTCAGTTTATTCTTTGTCATTTATGCAAATAAACATCTGGGAAAAATGCAAATGTAAATTTAAATGTAAATTTTTCACAATCACAGCAATATTGATTGGCAACACAATTATTCCTGAATCCTTTGACCTGCAGTGCGTCAGTTTCAAAGAAAACTCACCTCTTATAGCTAAACAGTAACACGATCCAGAATAAAACAAAACAGGAAGAATACTAACAAGGCCGCTTATTGTTCTAAATGTGTTCTTTGCAGTAGTGAAAAAAACTAAAAAATCTCCCCAATGAGTAAACAACCTCATTTTTATGGTTAAATCAGGTTGATGCACACGTAACGGGTGCATAGTCGATGTGTTTAAAATGTAATTCAACCAAATTTAACTGCTGAAATAAGATTTTTGGCCCTTGGTTCCAAATAAGCAACCACACTGAATGGAGAATCAATACAAACAAGATCTGGCTTGTGTAACAACAGGTTCTTGTATCAAACGCCCTCATTGACAACCTCGTTATTTCAGAAGGCAGCGCTCATTTGCCTATGCATTACCTAACCGCTTGAATCTCAGCCTCCCGCAAGTGAATTATTTAAAGAGTTGACTTAGTTCCAAGAGATGGAGGATAACATCAGCTAATGCCAGTTCACTGTGGATGCTCGCATGTCTCTATATGTTGTTTTAATGAGGAACTATATTCGATCCATGCATTATAGCTTTTTTTTATTTATTAAGTGCATGCTGTTCTGTTTAGGGATACATAGTCCTGAGGTCTCTAATGTTGTAAGCACTACTTGAAGGAATAAAATAATAAGAAGGCCTGCATGTTTGATATAGCTCATTATTCACTTTACGCTTGAGATAGTAACATGCATGCTGTCGCTTTTCATATCATGGCTCATGAATATAACTAAGAATTTCTCACAAGTATTATAAATTGCGTTGTGTACCATGACTTAATTCTTAATTCTGATCGATTGAAAGTCATTGGGAAGGTTTTTTTTTATTTTTTCCTACTATAACTGTATGGACTGTAAGAAAAAGAGTTTTTCAACTTCATTGGAATATGTTTTAAAAGAAAATACTATTTAAGTGAAATTTGACATTACTTTGAATTTGCAATACTATTGTATTACTTTTACTTCCTTCACTAAATTAAAAAAAATGTAACTGCAAATTTTTATCTTGAAATTATGCCTTTTTTCTCAGAATTGTGAGATATAGTCACGCAATTGTGAATCTAGTTCTGAGGGGGAAAAAGACTATATTCGCAGAATTGCGAGTTTATTTATGACAATTCGTTTTTTTTTTTTTTTTTTTTTTCAAATTGTTGGATATAAACTCGATTGCGAGTTAAACTCAAACTTTTCAGGATATAACATATATATGAGATATAAAATTGTAGTTCTGACTTTTTTTCTCAGAATTGCATGATATAAACTCGCAGTTGCGAGAAATAAAGTCACAATTGTGAGTTATAAAATCCAGTTCTGAGGGGAAAAAAGACAATGTTCTCAGAATTGTGAGTTTATATCTGACAATTCTGACTTTTTTCTCAGAATTATAAGATATAAACTCACGAATGTGAGTTAAAGTCAAAATTCCGAGATATAAACTCACAAAGTAGGTCAGAAATGTGGGATAAAAACGTGCAATTTTGTATTTTGTAGAGTTTGTATCTCACAATTTAGACTTTTTTTCCCTCAAAATTGTGAGTTTTAGTCTCGCAAACGTGATTTCTTTCTCTGAATTCCAAGTTTAAATTCTATTTTTTTTTTCTTGCGATTGTGAGTTTATATCATGCAATACTGGCTTTGCAATATCAAGTTAAATTTTTAAGTCAGAATTGTCAGATATAAAATTGCAAGTGTGAGAACATAGTCTATTTTTTTGCCCTCAGAAATGGACTTTATAATTCCCATTGCGAGACTATATCTTACATTTTTGAGGAAAAAAAAGTCAGAATTGTGAGATACAAACTCACATTTGTGAGAAGATTGTGACTTTATCAGAAATGCAAGTTTGTATTTAATTTTTTTCTCGTAATTGCAAGTTTATATAACACAATTCTGAGGAAAGAAAAGTCAGAACTGCAAGTTTATATCTCTCAATTGTGACTTCATTTCTCAGATTTGTGAGTTTATATCAAGTTTGTATCACACAATTGCAATAAAAAAGTCAGAATGGTAAGATTAAAAAAAAAATCTAAATACCTTTTTTATTTTATTTTATTTATTTATTTATTTTTTATCAGGTGCAAAACAGGCTTCCAAAAATTACTCATATTGAAATTGTTTAAAAGTAAATCCTAAACCTTTTTTTTCTTTCATTTATTCCCCTTTCCCAGTGTGGCCATGAGGTAGTTCCAGGTTTAATGAACAATGAATGTTACTCATCACTTATCACTTCACTGCTTTCTTTCTAAATTGTCTTCATAATTTAAAAGACTGGGAAAAAAATTTACCATGAAAAACAAAGTGAAAGAAAATCCGGAATAAAATTGAGGCTATTTATAGACTGTGCACTGTAAACAACTCACAGACTCCATTTTGGCTCTTAGGTGCCCATGGGCATTGTGTGAGAGACCACTGAGAGACAAATGTGCCCAGAGTTAGAATGATAGAACGAGATAGATAGATAGATAGATAGATAGATAGATAGATAGATAGATAGATAGATAGATAGATAGATAGATAGATAGATAGATAGATAGATAGATAGATAGATAGATAGATAGATAGATAGATAGATAGATAGATACTTTTTTTTATCTATGACAATGTGTATCTCTCTCTGTGCTCTGAGTGGTAGACAAATGCAGAGAGACAGGGACTGGGGCAGCAAGAGAGGGAAAGGGAGAGAGAGAGTCATGAAGAGGAAGTGTATGGGGGATTCCATGTCTCAACTACCTGCTCAGGTCCAATATGATATGATCCGAACTGAATTTATACACACATACACATACACACACATACAAAAAGGCCTCACCTGAGGGGTCATGGGGGTTATTGGATATCCAACTGGGAAATGTCATCTCTTGGCCTGCTGCTACTGACATACATATTGTACAGATCACTGTGTGTGTTCGTGTGTGTGGGGTGACCTGGTCAGCACTGGGTACGTTTTATATGATGTGACAGAAAAAGATGACCAATATGTGAGGCGACTCTCTCTATCCTGAAAAACATCCCTCAGGACCATTGACTGTCTGTTGAGGTTATTGTAAGTTTTGGGGCTTTATTACGTTAGATGGCCGACAATTGACCAACAATAAGCTCAACGATTGTGAGCTTATAAAAAAAAAAAAAAGTATTATATATATTGCAGCTCACATCATCTTGTAAAAAGTCTTGGATATGAGAGGAAGTTCCAGAGTTTCTAAAAGTTCCCGGTGTAATAACAATAAACGTTTTTTCTTTTCTTTTTCTTTTTCTTTTTCTTTTTTTAATGTTCGCCCGAGAGCTTTATTCATCATATTGATTAATAACATGAACACGAATGGCACGTGAATATGAGCTTCTGACGTGTTTATGATTGATGTCTGTTCAAAATACCTGTAGGCCTTAATGTTTACTTAAAAAGTTTTGTTTTAGGCCACGGCTAACCATAGTCATATATCACACAGCCAATGTGTAGTTTCCATATATGCAGGTATTTATTTGTGAATTATGTCCCGAATGGCCTTTAAATGTGCAGCTGCCGCGATTGCGCACCCAATCGTTTTGAGAGTGTGAGAGAAAAAGCAAGAGGCTGCATGTCTGTAACAAATGTCGTGAGCAGTTATGAGGTTTTGTATATGTTTTAAAGCCCATATGTCTCTAGCGATGCAGTCAAGTGGCATGGAAATCCAGTTAAAGCTACATTAGGCAAGTGCTATTCACACAGACATACTCACGACACAAAAACACATGCAAATCCACTCAGGCTACATAATGGAAATTGTAGTATGTTGCCGCATAAACTACTGCGAATGCCCACAATGACTTGCACAAACATGCAAATCCTGTTGGTCTGTGTAAAGACGGCAGTATAAACCCTTTTCTTGTTCACAATAACATTTGGCGATATTATGTCGGAATCCTGTTATCACACATCAATAGAGAGGGACCACAAGCGGGGGAGCCCTTCAGGACAAAAAAAACAACCGCTTCAAACGGCTGCCGTGCAAACGTATGCGTGCGCTTGTTCAACGGTCTTTGAAAAATAAAGACTCGTTGATGAAAGACCAGCCCACACTCTGAATAGGTTAACGTAGCAATGAGCCTCAATTAGCTGGATCGCTAAATCGAGCCGTGTCTGCGAAAACAACGCGACCGAGACTCTGATACGTACAATGAAACCGCTTTCATTCCTTCCTCCCCTTCTGTCTTATCCTCCTAAATGAGCTGGGAACATATTTCGACACAAAAAGACACCGAGAGACTTTTCAAGATGCAGAGAATGCGACCATCCTCCTTTGTGGTGGATTAGTATGTGTTAGCGAAAATTAGCATTCGCACGGTTCTCTAGCATGACGCGCGTTTGTACGCATTCAGCTCGCCCAGCTGTCTCCCTTCAGCATGCCAGTGCGACCCGCTGGTCCCCGTGTGTGGACAATGCCCTCGCGCCGTAATTAGCTCTGCCAGTCAAGTGTCTCAAATTGGATTAGCCGCAGTTCTTTTGGGGTTTCTTCATATCGGAGGAATTCTCCACATAATGCTCCAGATTGAGAGTCTCGGAGGGTCCTGCGAGAGGGCCCGAGCCGCACAATGTTCAGGCCGTAGCCCGACGGTTTTCCACCCACCGGGGTGCACCCATAAACCAGACAATTGCATTATTCTCGCTTAGTAGCGTGGCGGGATAAACACAACCGTCCGTGCCTTGGATTTGTGGGCTGCTGGTTTTTGCCACAAGAGAGAGACTGATGAAAGAACACTTGAAGAGACAATTATTGATCACTATCTTTGTCAGCGGCACCGATTCGAAAGCCCCCGCATGATAATCCATTGTTTCTGTCATAAACTTATGGAACAAGCATAATTTTGTTTTGTTTGAAGGAGGCTGAAATGAAATGTTGGCGTAATAAAGCTCTCTCTATCGGGTTTTGTTTACTCAGCTACATACCGACACAAATATACTCAGAATGCAGACATTGAAAAAATAAATCCAAATGTGGATAATCAACTTTATGTGCTTTGCTGCAAGACAAATGACCAAACTGATATTTTTTTATAGAAATTACACCAATGTGTTTACAATGTCTTTTTATTTTCTTTACAGAAGAAGAACTATTTAATGATGCACAAGTAATTAAAAACTTCTTTCATTGCTCTGTATTGTTTTTGAATGTATCGCATAATAGGGAGAAGGTATTTTAGTAATAATAATAATAATAATACGTTTTGATCACAGCATTAAGTAGTGTTTATGTATGTTAATGTAATTAGTAGGCCCCTAGCAAAACTAATGAACACAACATGATTTCATAAGGAAATATTATTCTTGTTCTGTATGCCACCCTGGTGCTGTATTCAACTTACACAGCACGTATAAGATTATTTGTTTACCCAAGGCAATTTTTTTTAATTAATACAATAAAATCAATGTATATTTATAGATATAAGCAGTCCCACAAATTATTTGTTGTTGTTTTTAGCATTTTTTTGTACTTGAAATCTTTCCAACAATGACCCTTGTTGACACTGGGGATTCATATGCAACTATTACAGGTTAGGGTTAAACGCTCACTCATTTTTCAGAATAAAAAAATGATGCATTAAGAGCCAGGGGTATAAACTTTTGAACAGAATAAAGATGTACATTTTTCTTATTTTGCATATATATATATATATATATATATATATATATATATATATATATGGGCTATATGTAAAAATCTTTAAAAAATATATTAAATATCTTATTTAGGTCTGTACTAAATGACAAAATAATGGATTTTGTATGATCCCTTTTATTTTGGTTTATTTTTATTTTGGAAAAAAGCAAGCAAGAAAGAAATATTAATTAAAGATGCATTCATTTAATCAAAAGTGACAGTAAATATATAATGAAGAAAAAAGTGCTCTAAATGTTGTTCTTTCGAATTATCAAAGAAAATGTTGTTTCCACAAAAATGCAATTCAACTATTTTCAACAGTGAGAATAAGAATTATTTATTCACTTATTTTTAGCACAAACTCTTACTATAATGATTTCTGAAGGATCACATGACCTGAAAGAATAGAGTAATATATTTTACATTATATTAAAATTACATTTAAAATATATTAAATGAAAAACAGTTGTGTGTTGGGATATTTCACAGTATAACTTTTTTAACAATGTAGGCTTGAAAAACAAAACAATCTTACGACACCAAACTTTTGAACGCTAGCGTGTTTTGTGCAAATATTATTTAATATAATTTAATTTATTTAATATGATTTAATATCACTCTTTGGTTCCTGAATGAATCTACCTTTTTGAGCAAAAGGATTGAGTGAATACTTGAAATAACACGCTCATTAGGACACTATAAAGTCTCTTATCACCACCTCCTGGTCTAACAATAACTTGCAGAAGGAGAAAAGTAAAGAGTCTCCATGGAACTACATGCACATATTAGAGCTGCTTATATTTATTCTTACTGCTTTCATGATTTTATCATAGACTATCTAATGTAAAATGCTCCCAGATACTTCAAGTTCGGGCATTAAAATTCTCTACACACCTTCACCAGCTTGACTGTGTAACATTAATAAAGTTGTTCAAGGTAATAATCTCATACAACTGCCGTGCTGCTGTGGGCCTGACATGTGAGGAACTATGGGTAGTCTGTGAAGATTTTGATCTGTCAAACAGCCATGAAAGCAGGACCCCCTTCCAGTTTGCCGGCGCGCAGGCCCACCCCTGTGGTGGTATTTACATGGTAATTAAGCTGTCTTTATTGGAGACCAGGTCTCTCGTGCTGCTGACCGACCATGACCTTTCTGCCTGACCAAACAAGCATTAAACATCCAGAAATTACAACATGTCAAGAGCTGGACACTGCAACCCTGAGCTACCACACTGAGCCATTGAGCGTAGCTATTCAAGTATATTTAATCAAGCAAAGGAAAGAGACAGACAGAGAGGGAGAGGAGTTAAGCACATCTCTATTCACACTCAAGGCTCCTCACGTTTGAATTTAAGGAACCTGCTGGGATTCTCATTTTCTGAACATGTTAGTGCTCTTTGTTTTACTATGTTTTTTTTCCAGCATTCTTACTATAAATTGAATAGATTGAACACAGCAAATAGCTCTGTCTTCATTTGAATTGAACATCTTGTGAGGAACATCATCAGCAGCAATGTCTTACCCTAATTGGTGCACTTCAAAAACAGTCACATAAGGCTAGTTCTGTGTATTTCTCTTTATATAATGAAGCCTGAATAAGTGAGGGAGCCGAGCACTTTAAATAATAATACATAAAGAAAAAGAAAACCACTTAGATTTACTGCTAGATACAAAACTCTAATCTAATCGTAGAATTAAAACTCCTTCGTTTTTAATTGTGATAAATATGCCACCCAGAGTGCCTGCTACTGTATATTCCTGAACTCCTCGACTGGTTGGAAGCCAAGCTAACAAGATTAGTTACTGTGGATTTTCAGCTTTTACACTTCATATTGGTGGAGGTTCGTTGTGCGTTTGATCACCTAACACGCGATTACGTTTTCCCAGTGTGGATTAGCTTCCTCCGAGGGGTCTTGTACGCTAGGTGTATCTCTGCACTGTAAGAAGCTTAGCGGAGAATGTGTGCGGGGTAATAGCTTTAGTTTTCCGTGCCGTTTTAGCTCCAAAAATCAGATTTCTTCCCAAAGTTTGACGTACACACTGTGATTTGTCATGGAGGCACAAATCCAAGGTCGAGTTTTAGAGGTTTAACTTGAGCTACAACTCCACCGCAGACATGCTAGTTAGCATTGTATGTGCGCGATAAACTTTGAAGCAGTCATGTGTGCGAGTCCGTGTTTGTGTGAAAGCGGGAGATTGGGCGTACGCACTAAACTGTTCAGAATTCATTGAGAAGTCACGACCCGTTCTTCATGATATTGCTGAGATGCTGGATAATAGAGTCCTGCATTCTGCTGGTGAGGTGATATTTCCCTGATATGTAATTTTGGAGTATATAGCGTAATGATGTGAGCAAACATCTCTCTCGCTCTCTCTACAGAGTCACTGACTGGTCTGCTTGCTCAGCAGAAATAACAATAGGCTGATTTAAAAGCAAAGTCCATGCATTCGTAAACAGGCCAACAAACACACACACACAGACACAATATGCAATGCACTCATCGCCAGGTAGACCTTTTTTGTTCACTCCACTCTTTTATTTCTAAAATTATGCTTGGCTAATACATTATAATCGTGACCAGCGCTGTGGCCCTTATCCAAATGCATACAATTCTTGCTCATTCATTCATAAATTTGGCCTCCTACCTTACAACCTAATCCATATCCTGCCCAGAGTTGGGCAAATTTCAGAAGTGAGGAATTGGCTGCCTTTTCCATTCATGTGTTTGAATTTGAATTGAATAGGCCACACCAAACATGACACAAAGAGGGATTTACTGAATTGCAATTCAAAGAAATTCAACACAAGCATTGCATGCTGGGGAAAAATCTGTTGTTCTGTCTATCGTTCTATTGTTCTAACTGTCGCTCAATCATTTTGTCATTCTGTAGTTCTATCTGTGTATCATTTGGCTGTCTATCTATCATTCTGTTTATCTGTCTGAATGTGTATCTATCTATCTATCTATCTATCTATCTATCTATCTATCTATCTATCTATCTATCTATCTATCTATCTATCTATCTATCTATCTATCTATCTAGCTATCTATCTATCTATCTATCTATCTATCTATCTATATATCTATCATCTATCTATCTGTCTGTCTGTCTGTCATTCTCTCTCGTTCTATCTATCGTTCTGTCATTCTATCGTTCTGTCTGTTATTCTATTTGTCGCTTTATCATTTAGTTATTCTGTAATTCTATGTCTATCATTCTGTTTATCTATCTGTCTGTCTGTCTATCTATCTATCTATCTATCTATCTATCTATCTATCTATCTATCATTCTATCTATCTGTCTATCTATCTATCATCTATCTATCTGTCTGTCTGTCTGTCTGTCTGTCTGTCTGTCATTCTCTCATGTTCTATCTATCGTTCTATCATTCTATCGTTCTGTCTGTTATTCTATTTGTCGCTCTATCATTTTGTTATACTGTATTCTGTCTATCATTCTGTTTATCGATCTGTCTGTCTGTCTGTCTATCTGTATGTCATTCTCTCTCGTTCTATCGTTCTATCATTCTATCGTTCTGTCTATTATTCTATTTGTAGCTCTATCATTTTGTTATACTTTATTCTGTCTATCATTCTGTTCATCTATCTATCTATCTATCTATCTATCTATCTATCTATCTATCTATCTATCTATCATTTTATCGTTCTGTCTATTATTCTATTTGTCGCTCTATCATTTTGTTATACTGTGTTCTGTCTATCATTCTGTTTATCTGTCTGTCTCTTATCTATCTATCTATCTATCTATCTATCTATCTATCTATCTATTGTTTTATCATTTTATCGTTCTGTCTATTATTCTGTTTGCTGCTCTTTCATTTTGTTATACTGTATTCTGTCTATCATTCTGTTTATCTATCTGTCTGTCTGTCTGTGTCTATCTATCTGTCTATCTATCTATCTATCTGTCTGTCTGTCTGTCTGTCTGTCTGTCTGTCTGTCTGTCTGTCTGTCTAGCTATTGTTCTATCTGTGTCATTTTCTCTTGTTTTATCTATATCTACAGTATATCTATCTATCTATCTATCTATCTATCTATCTATCTATCTATCTATCTATCTATCTATCTATCTATCTATCTATCTATCTATCTATCTATCTATGGTTCTATCGTCTGTTCTATCTATCTATCTATCTATCTATCTATCTGGATTGTTCTATCTATCTATCATTTTATCATTCTATCTGTTGTTCTATCTGTCGTTCTATCTGTCTGTCTGTCTGTACTTTTCTAGTAAAAATGGCAACAAATTGCATTTCTATACAAATTTATTTATTTACATTTCTCTACATTTTGATTTCAATTTAATTAAACTTATTTACATTTCAAAATTGTTGCTACCACAGTTTAAATTCTCATTTCTGTGGCTGGTGAATGAAGCACTAGTCTAATCCTGCCACACAACTGTTGTGAACTCACATCGTGACTTTTACTCTTTTCAAAGCTTACCCAATATTTTCTGAAATGACCTGAGGGTTAGTGTATTTTGAGAGTCTCTCCGGTTGAATCCTCTCTGTTAACCTTTTTAAACTGCGTCTCTAATCACACACCAGCTTGCAGATGTGTATTAAGATGCAGCAGTGAAGCCAGATACCCAACAGATTACAGAGCTCTGCATGCAGCTGTCAGGTTGGGTTTGTTATAGGAACCATTTGCTCATGGCACTGCATGCATTCCAGGTTTGCCATGTTCTGCTCAATGTTGAGCAACGACTGAGCATGCTCACTCTCTCTCTCACTCTCTCACTCTCCTAGAGATTCATGAGTGGCTGAGGCATCTTCAGTACTCTGCGCCATTTCTAATAAAGGTTTTGTCATTCACAGTCCTGACAGAGTATTGTTTAGTCACCAGTGTAATTTGTGTTTAAAAAAAGAAAAACACTCCAAATATTCTTTATGTAAGCAGGTCAAGTACTTGAAAACACAGCGCCCACCTGAGATTCAGACTACTTATCGGTGGGGGTTCAGTGCTGCTGAGCTCTAATGTTTGTAGAGTGCTTCTTAGCACTTGCATTATCACAAACGCTGCACTTTACACTGGCTTTCCAAGCAATTTAGGACCATGGCATGCATCTTCATTTGCATTCTAGTGGATAAAGCACTTTGCTTGCATGTTTGTTAGAACTGATAATCATTGTAATTATTGTTATTAAAGTAACTTATTTATCAATGAATGTACTATACAGATAAGAAAAAGTGGATAATCAAATTATTTCAATAGTAATTTCATGGAAAACTTACCTGGAAATAAGCTTAAAGATGTTTAAAGAAAAATTAGGTTTTAATGAAGAGTCTGAACTATTTCTTGGTGACTAATTAAATAAATCAAATCATCTTTGTACAGATGGTCGGGTGTTCTTACATCCATTTGGAGCACAAGATAAAGAACACGATCATCACTTTTTATGCAATCTTATCAAGTTCATGCAGCTTGAGGGCTGCTGTCTATTAAAGCAAAATTAGTACATACCAAATACCAAGACATTCTGAAATTCATGTTAATTTTTCAGTTCAACTTGTGACTCAAATTATTATGCTGATTATATAATTTGTAATGAAAAGATCTTATTAAATTAGATTGACACTAGTGGGCTCAGACTTTGGGACTGTTTTAAAGTTCTCTGAGAGACTATTTGCTGATTAGCCCAGTCTGTGAAATTCTCAGAGTGTCTTGTTTGGGTCCTGATCTCGAGGAATGTGGATACGGCCTGAGGAGTTATTTGCGTGTCTATTTGTTTGTTTGTGTTTGGAGCGTGTGATGGCAAAGCTGTGAATAATTGGGGCGATTTGTATTCTATTTACCAGACTCTGATAAAGGCCTCACAGGAATTCCACAAATTGATTAATTCAAACGAGGCAAAAATTTATCACCAGCTGCTGCCGAGCATCCCTCTCAAATGCATCAAAGGACCTTATTATAGGTCACAACAGAGAGGCCTCCAGAAACAAGGCTGAGAACCACTGTGTTAGAGAGACAGGACCAGTAGTTGTACAGATGCTCCAGATTTGGCCAGATTGTGCAAATGCAATATATTGAGGTTAATTTGGAAATTGTATTCTTTTATTGCTGTTGCTAAGGAAAGACATTTTCAATTTTAGTTTGGTTAAATAAAAAATAAAAAATCTTGCAGAACTCGTACACAGTTATGATTAGAGCTCCATATGTTTTGCTTTCCAGTGTCTATTTGACATCTGCATTTACATCTGTAAGACGTATTTAGTGTTTGCTCATCTGCAATACGTCTATAGGACGTTTCCTATCAGATGTCAAATGCACATCTACAGTATTAGATGTCTTTAAGATGTTAATTATTTAGAATGTATATAAAACTGACATTTTTCCAGATCAAGTGATATTTAACAGACATCTTGCAGACGTACGTGTCTATCTGGGTGGTATTGGTAGGTTTAGAGTTAGAGGGGTTTAAAGGGGTTAGGATTAAGCAATTATGTAGCGATTTCAGCAAAAAGGGTCAATAATTTGGCAAGGGGTATGAAAAAATGCACACAACACCGGACACAAAATGGACTTAGGATGTGAAATCTTTGGGTACGAATCCTGTGAAAAACATGACTCACGATAAAAGAGCTGAAAGATGAGAGATCGAAAACAAGCTCAAATGGAATGCTTTTGTTCATACTATCGGGTTTAGGTGAAGTATGGTACATTGTTGCACCACTCAAAAGACATTTCAAGACAGAAACACATATTTAACATTGCTTTACATGGATTTACACAGTTGTGATGCTTAATGTTTTTGTAGAAACCATGATACTTAATTTCAGAATTCTTTGATGAAAAAAAGTTCAGAAAATATTTAAAATAGAAATCTAGAAATAGAAATCTTGTTTATGAAGTTGAGTAACTGGGGTTACTGCATCACACATAGCGTTCTATAATCATAGCTGTGACTTGGATTTGATATATGGGTTTATATAAATGTAAAGCGATGTGACTTTTAGCTGCTTAGTGGGAGGGTGACAGATGAAAAGCTAATAAGATGGAAATGTCTTGCAAACATGTCAAGCAAACAAGTTCTAGTTGGCATTTTTTTTTTTCCTTCTTCTTCTGCTTCTTCTTTTCCTATAGATAAAAGAAAGCTTCATAGGGCAATCAGTTTAATATGTTAATTTAGTGTTAATAATAATAATAATTATTATAATTAATAGTAGTATGTTTTTAAATACTGAAGACATATTCTATAAATTCCATAATTTGGAAATGTCAAAGTGATACAAACACGCCTACATATTAAACCAATCGGTGTATGACATCAAAGTACTGTGAGAGATATGTGACCCTGGACCACAAAACCAGTCATAAGGGTAATTTTTTTTTAGGACAATATTTGGTCGAGATGCAGCTATTTGAAAATCTGCAATCTGAGGGTGCAAAATAATAATATTGAGAAAGTCGCCTTTAAAGATGTCCAAATTAAGTTCTTAGCCATGCATAATACTAATCAAAAATAATATATTTATGGTAGGACATTTACAAAATTAATGGAACATGATCTGTACTTAATATCCTAATGATTTTTGGCATAAAAGAAAAAACGATAATTTTGACCTATACAATGTATTGTTGGCTATTGCTACAAATGTACCCATGCTTCTTACGACTGGTTTTGTGATGCAGGGTCACATATTGTCACACCCCTGGACTTTGAGTTGGTTTTTCCCATCCATTTTTCCCCGCTGTTTTCGGTTACTTGGTTTGTCCCCATCATTACCCACACCTGTGTTTGTAATCATCATGTCTATTTAATGTGTGTGCTTTCAAAGATGTTTGTCGATCGTTAAATGTTACCACGCTGTGTTCCTGTTTCTGCCTGCTTCCATTGGATTATTAAATACCTTCACTTTTACTCCGTCGTTGTTCGTGTGTTTAGTGTAAATCGTGACAGAACGATCGACCGAAACAGTTTATTTTTTGTGAATTCCCCGGTTTTGTTTTGCGTCTTTTTTCAGTCTTTTGTTTCCGTCGTGTAGAGGTCTGCGCGGGACTGCTTTTCTAGTCCCGCTCCCGCCCGCTCCCGCGAGGTTTTATTCCGCACCCACCCGCTCCCGCTATATATTCACACTTTGTTCACCCGCTACCCGCTTAGAATAATTTTCTTCCCGACCCGACCGTTCCCGCTAAAATTAGTTCTCGTTTCCAGAATCTCACATTTAACCATCAGGAAACAATATCGAGTTTAACTTTTTTTTCGCAGTACATCTATTATATTTCCATGTTCCACTGTTAAGACGTATATTACAGCCCTGTATTTCACCCCATCATAGATCAAATGCGGGCTACAATTATATTTTATACATTCAATGGTGATAAAAAAGTGCACGCAGTAGGCAGTAGCTTGTCACAAAGCACCAGCAAAAATAATCAACATGACTGTGAAATAGTAAGGAGATATTTTAATAATTTATTTATAAACTATTGTGTTTTCTGAGTTTTTAACGATCCTCCTCATCCATCTCCTCATTGGACGCACCTTTAGAGAGAAATTCATCTTTACGGATTAGCTGCATAATAAAAGAGTTTTTGTTTTCGATCTGTTTTATTTCGTTAAGTACTAATTTAAAGCTTTCTATATATATTTATCATGTCTGACAAAAACAACGGTTAAATAGTTTACACTGAAAAAAAAAATGTAAGTGATCGGGCTTGAGCCTAAATGCATTTTAGCTTCCACTCTCCGCACAGACATGCGCCAAATAGCGCACATTTATATATTATTATTTATATCTATATATGTAGCCAATTCTGAGAAGTCAAATTCAAACACAGAGTAGGTCAACTCCGCTTGGTCGTTACTTTAAGAAACAAAAAGCTTACGTTTAACGAACAAAAAATGCTCCAAACGCTTTTTTCTAAATTAACTTAATAAAAAAGAAACGAAATTATAATCACTTTTCCATTACATACAAAACTGAACTGTTTTAATTGCCGTAGTAGTATAAATTGTTTTGGCAAAGCGGAAAAAAGACGGGTTTGGGTCAGGAGTTAACAACCACACGGATTGCGAAAAATCAGTCAGCATAACTTTATGAAGATTTTGGCACTCCAAACGTGGCTTTGCGCTCTGGAGTAACGCTGATAAACATTTGCGCACAGAAAAACACCATCAGTACCCCATTTCCGCGCCTATGAGACCTTGCCAATAAAATGCATGACGCAGAAAGCACTGGTCCATGAGTGCAGCGAGTGCATAACAGTTATCAGCGCAGGCTGTTGCCGACAGGTGCTCGATAAAAATGAGTAAAGCTCAGATTTGCTGTTCAGAAAATACGTCGGGAACGGGATATTGTTACCGCCCGCTCCCGTTCAAATTACACCGGAGTTACCGACCGCAACCGCTTTTATTTGGAAATTTATTCCCGCGTCGCAAGAATTCTGGTCGGGTCCCGCGGTTCCCGCGGGAGAGCCGCGGGAATGCAGACCTCTACCGTCGTGTTCGTCACCAGATTTCACCAATATGAAACTTGCTTCCATCAACGTCCGTCCAAGGAGGGGAAACGCCATCCTGGATGGTTATACCACCTTTATCTTCCAGGATGGCAGGGATCTTGAGGACTACGTGGAGGAGTTTATCAGCATTTGTCATCTTGCTAGCTGCGATGACGTCTGCCTTATGGAGGGATTTTGGTGGGGACTGGATGAGGATCTCCGCTTCGTCATGCCCGAAGGTGAACCATGCTGGACCCTAACTCAATATATTAACATCTTGCTGAGTGCTTGGGGTTCAGAGCTCTGCCTTGACGAAGCGGAGGAGGATTACAACGCCGTCCAGTCACACCACGCAGACGTCTCGCAGCGCGACCCGGAACCCAGCCAAGTACCACCCCGACCCGCGGAATATCAGCCTGAGCCCACCGCTGACGGGGAGCTACCGCCCGCCGCGACCAGCGTGCCATCGCGAGGAGGAGCGACAGAGCAGCTGATCGTCACGGAGCCAGAGTGGCACGAGGCGTCAGACCAGGTGTGTGAGCCGGCTGCAGTAACCGCGACGGTGGAGAAGTCAGTGGAGGTTGAGAATGCTAAGGACAGCATTACCCACTGCACCACCACTGAGGGTGAGCTTAATAAGATTCCGGGACATTTCTCTATGGACAATGCTATGGACATTTCTGTGATTAATATGGATTATTCTGAGGATGTTTGGACTGAACTTTCTAATATCTCTGAACTTACTACCCGTCATAATTTCCCACCCACCCTCCCTCAGTTTATTAACGATAATGTGTCAGCCATGCCACCACTGCCACCTGTCAGTCCTTCTGCTCACCCTCAGCTTAACATCTGTGCAGTGGGTTCGCCGCAGGTCTGCCAGTCACCATCGGCGTCATGGCTGGAGGATTCCTCATCTCCGCCTCCAGCCTCAGAGTCCTGGACTCCGCCTCGGCCCCCCGAACCTGCGGCTCCACCCCGTCTCTCAGCTCCCTCGTCTCCACCGTCGCTCGTCGGTCCACCAGCTTCACCGCGCTCCATCGTCCTTCCGGCTCCGCCTCGGTCTGTCGTCATCCCACCTTCGCCTAAGGATTCCACTCCTCCGGCTACGCCTCGTTGCTCCATCCCACCGGCTCCGTGGAACTCCTCCATCCCTCTGGCACAGCCTCAGTCCTCTGTCGCTCCGGTTCCGCTGCGGACCTCCGGATCTCCGCCTCCGCCTTGGTCGCCAGAGCCTTGGGTTCCACCTTGGCCCTCCGGATCCTCGGTGTCGCCCGGGATCATCGGCTCTCCGTCTCCGCCTCGGGCTCTACCACCACCTGCTCCGCCTCCGTCGGTCGGCCCCCGGGAGTCGTCAGCCCACTCTCCACCATGGCTCCTGCCTCCATCGGCTCCACCGTGGGGTTCCATCTTGGCTGCGATCTGGGTACCACCTGGCTCCTCCTGCTCCGGGTCCCTCCCGTCTCCTCCTTGGCTCCTCCCTCCGTCATCACCACCATGGATTATTCAGTCACCACCCTGGACTTCATTCCTGGCCCCCCTTCCGGAAGAACGTCCTCCACCCAAACCCCCTCCTAAGGACTTTGTAGTTCGGTCGGCGCGTGGACGCGCCTTTTCCGGGAGGGGGGTGTAATGTCACACCCCTGGACTTTGAGTTGGTTTCTCCCATCCATTTTCCCCCGCTGTTTTCGGTTACTTGGTTTGTCCCCATCATTACCCACACCTGTGTTTGTAATCATCATGTCTATTTAATGTGTGTGCTTCCAATGATGTTTGTCGATCGTTAAATGTTACCACGCTGTGTTCCTGTTTCTGCCTGCTTCCATTGGATTATTAAATACCTTCACTTTTACTCCGTCGTTGTTCGTGTGTTTAGTGTAAATCGTGACACATATAGAGAGCAGACGGCTCCTTATGCTTTTGAATTGCTCTCACAGTACTTTGATGTCTTTACTTTACTTAATTGGTCAAACTAGTTTTTGATCATTACCTTCAGCAAGTATAAAAACAGAAAAAACGAAGCCAAAACCTGGATATTTTAGGCAAAATAGAAATCTTGGCCAGGACGTGTCTGGGAAAAAGAGGATGTACAGTATGGTCACCCTAATCAAGACGTATGATTTACAAAAACATAAAAACACTTAACTTATAATGTTTTTGAATATTGCACATATTGTTAATTAAGTGTGACTAGCTTGTCATTTGATTACTAATTTGAAATTATTTACAGTCCTAATATAATATATGGACTTTGACTTTTGGAAAGATTTAAATCTCTTTAAACAAACAGGCAGGTTGGAGCACAGACATGTGTGGTCACGTACGCACACAGATATTAGCCGGCGGAGCTAAAGGCCAGGCTCAGGGCTGCAGTGCTGATGTACTCTCTGTGTGTCTGCCCCGCATCAGTTCCCTGTCTGGCAGGGGCACTCGGTGACAGATGAAACAGGAAGCTCACCGCCAGTTTGGCCTGTCACACTGTATGTAGAGTTACTGCTCTGCTTCCCCAACCATCATCACTTACTGCTCTGCCAAATCAATCAGCAGAAATAGAGAGATAGGAGCATGGATGGATGGTACATGAGCAATGGTAAATTTCAATTTCATGCTGTTTTTTTTTCTTACCTCACCTATTAATGTGCAGGCTTGAATGTCACTGTGTTTGAGTTAGTGTACTGGCTTCCATTTGACCAGAGAAACCGTCTTTTACGATTTATAAAGCCGCAGAGTTGGTGATAAAGTCTTGAATGTCACAACTTTTTGGTCATTTGTAAAATGGGGTGCAAAAGTTTGCGACCAGTGTTGAAAATGAATCTATTTTGCCTCTGGATTTAATGTATTAAGTGTAAATTGTTATACAATTCGACAAACTACATAGTAGATTATTAGATCAATCAAAGAAAGATTTCGTTATGTACTCTTTTAAGCCCCCATGAAATCAAAATTGAAGTTTTATGGCTTTTAGTATGAAAATGTTAGTCTTAAGATTATCTATAAGAAAATCACATTTACAAGATATAAGGGTAACGCTTTATAATAACTTCACACTATGAGTCATTAGTTAAGCATTGGTAAATTGTTAATTAATCGTTTATAAAGCATTATTCCTACATTAATAGACATTTGTAAGCAGTTCATAAATACAGCTATATATGCTCTATTCTTGTTTTATAAGCATCTGTATAATATGCTTAATAATTGTATTTTCATACTTTATTAAGGATCAGTTAATCATTTCTAAATTACGCATTACATTATAGATACATATACATATACGCATATACATTAGTTAGTTAGTAGTTGTAAATGGTACTTGAGATCATTTGGAAAGTGTTAGTAAATGATTCATAAACCATTTGAATGCACATTTATACATCTTATTATTCAGACATATATTAACAGTTAGTCAGTGTGTTAATAAATGCTTTAAAGGTCCCATATTGTCAAAATCGAAATTTCCTGGCTTTTTTTCATGATAACTGAGGTCTAGGGGCTATGTAACTACCATATGAGTTTCAAAACAGTCAATCCACAGTAAACTGCATACAGCCTGCTTAAAGTAGCTGTTCATTTTCACGAGCCGCTGTGACTTCCGTAACGATGTGACGTCCGATCTACTCAGTCACCGCCTTCAGTCACCACCCCGAGCACCAACCACGTCCCACCCTCCTTTTGTCAAACCCAGACAATATCGCGTCCATAACATTGCTAAGCAACAACAACACGGAAACTAATCTAGAAAACCCTGTTAAGTCTATAGATGTCGAAACTACATCATTGCACAGGCTTCAGAACAACGTGAATATAAGAGACCAGTAGCACGTCAACTTCAGCCTCTTTCACACAGCGATTCCGGTAAATACACGGATAATGTTTCCCATGATTTGTTCCGGAGTTGTTTAATTTGGTTCATTCACAGTTGTTTTCCGGAATCTGTGCGTGCTTTACACACAACCCATAAAGACATGTGATGTTTGGATGTGAAGTGTAATGCGACGCATACGTTTCACTAAGCCTAAACTAACCTGAACAAACTGTGCTTCAGCGCTGATAGTGAGGAGCTGGCTCTGCCCGATCGCTGCATCATTCCACTTTGCACGTTTTTTTTTTTTTTCGTTGTGAAGAGTCGCATGATAACGTGCATCATCACTACAACACTGCTTTTATGGTTCTGGCTTTTGTTCACACAGCGCTCGTTCCCGTAATTTTCCAGAATCAGCGCGCATTGTGAAAGGGGCTTTAATGAAGCAACAGTTATGTAGCTTACTGCATTCGGTGTTTGAAAAAGAAAAAACATTAATGATCATTCTGAAATATCCTGTTGAGTATCAGCAAGCTAGGCTCTCTCTATGGCTCTGAGCTCGCTTACAGCATACATGACGTAGTTACCTGTGATTGGCCTGGCTGTGCGTCACTCAGAAAACAACTGGCCAATCAGAAGAGAGGCTCATGAATATTAATTAGATGGGCCAAAATCGACCTGTTTTTGACAGGGCTCCTAAAAAAGGAGCTGTAAAAATATATTGAGATGGATTTTGGCACTTATACCACAAATATATATTCTTAAGGACATCAACAACTAAAATAAACCTCCAGAAATGTGTACAATATGGGACCTTTAATAACACATATTCCTACTGTAACTCATAATTAATTCAGGCAGTTATAAAACATTTACTAGCTGTCAGTTAATGGTTTTTGTGAGCTCATCTAAAGTGTGGACTATTTATGCCTTGTAAAGTGTTAATAAGTAGAGTTTTATCATTTTGAAATCTATTCAGCCGTTCACCTATGCTATACTGGTCTCATAGGATTCAATGATCTATGCTAAGCTATGCTAAAAGTGATATCGCCAGAACAGGAGAACGATTTTTGTAAACACTTTACAAGGCATAATTAGTCCTCACTTTAGATGAGCTCACAAAAAACATTAACTGACAGCTAGTAAATGTTTTATAACAGCCTGAATTAATTATGAGTTACAGTAGGAGTATGTGTTATTAAAGCATTTATTAACACACTGACTAACTGTTAATATATGTCTGAATAATAAGATGTATAAATGTGCATTCAAATGGTTTATGAATCATTTACTAACACTTTCTAAATGATCTCATGAACCATTTACAACTACTAACTAACCGGTTTGTAAATAATGTAATGCGTAATTTAGAAATGATTAACTGATCCTTAATAAAGTATGAAAATACAATTATTAAGCATATTATACAGATGCTTATAAAATAAGAATAGAGCATTTATAGCTGTATTTATGAACTGCTTACAAATGTTTATTAATGTAGGAATAATGCTTTATAAATGATTAATTAACTATTTACCAATGCTTAACTACTGACTCATAGTGTGTAGTTATTATAAAGTGTTACCGATATAAGCATTCAAAACTTACAGTTTTTAACTTCCACTAATATGTATCAATGATTTATGATTACCCTGCACTTTAGCTTCTTATCAAACTTTCTGTTCAATCAAATGCTCTCTAAAATCCGAAGTGCCCCGCCCCTTACACTATAGATGCTATCAGTCACTTGTTCACAAAGTTAGTATTTTCTGTATGGTGAATGGCATGTAGTGTACTATATTGGGGATAAGTAATGATTCAGAAAATGTAAATATGCTTTCCATTGGGGGGTAAGAGGGAAATCTGGTTTCTGCGGCGGTTTGTATGACGCAGTGCAAAACCAGACTTCTTTTGCCCCAATGGAAAGCACACAGTCTGCATCGGCCCGGAGACATGAGAGCATGGAGTTGATTGTATGCATGAATTAGCACAGACCACAAAACCTTTCAGACCCATTTAAATATGGATATGGATGTGATTGTTGCTGTCATAAGATGACAAATATGGCTTTACCAAGCTCAACAGCTCTGGCCCAAACTGTGATAAAAACGAAACACTGTTGGCTATAAAAAAAAAAAAAAAAGTTATTCCTGTTTCAACTGAAATTACATCAACACAGAATAACGTTGCGTGTTTCAAAGCACTTGAGTGGACCTTTAACGCTTTTTTTTCATAGTGACTGCAGCCAAGGGACAAAGTAAATTATAATAGTATTCCATGTAGTGTGCATTTAATTTAAGCCATTATTACAGTTTTTCTCCATTGGTTTGGCTCATTTCTTGAAACAGAAATTACATTCTCAAAATTCTAAGATCATTTGGCAAAACAGTGTTACAGTTTAGCACAATACTATAGCTCACTTGCAAAAGCTCATATCTCTTCAAAAACAGTTCACTCATGCATCAAAGCTAAATTCCTTTCCCATATAAAAAGTCAGTGCCACAAAAATGGCAAATATCCTTCTCAATTGCTTGGCTCATTTCTTGAAACAGACCGGACATTCTCAACACTCTTGGTGCTTTTGCCAAAATAATGTGGATGGTTCGGCACAACACCATGGTTCACCTGCAACAGCTCATACCTTTCCCAAAACGGTTCACTCATGTGTCAAAACTAAATTTCCTTCTCATTTAAACAGTCAGTGCCCCCAAAATGCTTCATCCCTTTGGCATTGTGTAAGCACTGCAAGTCAAAATGTTTAGATGTTTTGTCACTATGGCAAAAGGACCACTAAAATACCCCTCATGTCGTCCTTACAGTCTTGGCCCAGTCCTTCATTGACAATGGTTACTGTACTGTTTTTGTCTAGCTAACAGAATACAACTGTGTATAAAACTGAAAAAAAGAAATAGGATTTTAGGGTAAGAGTAGCCTCCAAGGTTTGACGTCACACATTGCACTCATACTGCCAAGGAAATGGTAACTCCTTTTTTATTGTAATGATCAACCACACACAAAGTAACATCCATATATCCGAGCAAAAAAGCACTATACAGCATAATAAACTGTAATATAAACGCACAAACAAAAAACTAGAGTGCTATAAATAAATCTGGAGTTTCATAACAGTTCTTCACTGCCCGCCGTCCTCACCCTCCTGACCATCCACACGCTGCAGTCTGTGTGGCCACAGATTCTCATCCACATCACAGCGTATATTCACCCTTGCGATGCAACTAGGGAAGAAACGGCCTGAATGTACATACACTACAGTTACAGACAACTACATAGGAATGTTCTATGTTCTCCAAAAGTTCAGTATACTAGAGGCCACTACTCCAGTGGTTCCAAACCTGGGGTACATGTACCCCTGTGCAGAGGTAGTACAGGGGGTATTTGACAGAAAGGGGAGGGGGGAAATCTTCAATGATAGACTTACTGAAATGTTACAGTAAAACCCACAGTATTAGATTTACATGGGAGGCCCTAATTGCAGCTCTTTAACCCTTTTTCTTATTTTATGTAATATTCCTCAAAATAAGGATTATACTGATAATTGCATCATATAGTAAGCTGCAGTTTTTAGGCAAAATGTTGAAGTCAGATAAATCAAATACTTTCATCCTGGATGACCTGGATACACAAATCAGGTAAAGTGGGTACTGAAGCCAAAAAAGTTTGGGAACCACTGCTTAATTGTAAAAAGGTTATAATGATGGACAACCAGTAACTGAGATGTGTGAAACTCCTCCTTCATTAGTCAAGTTCTAGTTTCACCTGACTGTTAATTGCTGTAATAATTTGTAATCAAATGTTCCAATGATTCAACTACTGTATGGTATTCATGGTATTATGGTCTTGACTAATTTTGACAATTGAACAGACTATTGTGCATGTAATGACTTATACAATGAAATGATGCTGACACATTTTGGAGAGAACAACCATTAGACTGAGAATTAACAATCAGTTTAGATCGACAAGATCTATTCACTTGGAAATTGTGCTAAATGTAGGCTATCTGTACTTAATAATGTGCAAAGATGTACTTAGACATTTGCAATTTGATGAAATGAATGAGAAATTCAATTCTGTTGTGAACAATTGCCAAGTGGTTTGGAGGTTTGTCCATGTTGTTTTGAGAATGTAATTTCTGTTTCAAGAAATGAGCCAAACCAATGGAGAAAAACTGTAACTGATAATCTTCACTGCAGCTATTAAATCAAATATGGCACAGGTTTGACGTCATAAGGCTTTAATGAAACATTTGACAACCAATGATTTTTTATGTTATTAAGGTAAAACCTGCACCACAGGCACTGTATTTAACTGTTGTTTGCCATGTAGTGTGCAAGTCATGTGAACCACATATGGTGCTTTTGTAGCTTGTGCCCACTATAAAATTACTTTTTTATGGAGAAAAACCATAGGGAACATACATTAAAAAAAAAGCATGGAATGGAACGGGGTGGGTAAATAAATAAATAAATAAATGTCTTTATTTATTTCTGGTCCTTAAATTTGATTGGCTAAGAGGAGTGTGATATTCTAGTGATATCGGAACTCCAACTGTTTCACTGTTCCCTTCCGGAGGGAACTCTACGCTGCGTCCTGGTTAGGACACTTTGGGAACTGCCCTCAGCGTGACCGGTTCTGAAGCTCTTATAAAACAACGACAATGAACTTGACATTGACCGGCGCCAGCCCATGACGTCATTAACAAGGCGCCTACTAGTATAAAGGGGCGCTTGTGAATACATCAACCATCTTTTTGTTCTTCAGACTTACCTTGTTCTAAGCTCGAGTAAAATGATGATTCCTAGAGTATACAGTTCAGCAAGTGTGCAGAATCCGTGTCAGAGAAATCTGACACCAGATGACGTGCGCAGTCTGTTTGTTATGTGTTTGGGTGAGTGAGCACGCGCGCTCTGTTCTTGAGAGTGCAGAGCGCGTTCATCGTGAGAGTTTCTCTCTAAGGAAACTCCGCTCTCGTTTGTCCCCTTTTCCGAGGGAATCGGGACATTTATCTGCCCTACGCGGCTCGGGTCCCGTTGCAGCCGAGGCTGCACGGAGAACGAGCCCGCGGTGGTTACAGATGAAGCGCGCACACGAGTTGAGAGATGTGTAATCTCTCACGCTCGTCAGCCGCGGACGAGGGCGAGCTGCGGGCGAAGGATGTATTAATCTCTGACATCCTTTGATACAGCGGCAAGTGCTCTACTGGTTTTAGCCAGGTAAGCAGGATGTGGCTGTTATGGGCGAAAAGTGATTTTCTGAGCTCTCACAGCCTGCCTGCCCCGCGTATGATGAGCTGTTGTCTGTTATGAGCCGCGCTGCGGTCTGCTTTGATCTGCGGTGAAAGCACGTGCAGGGGGAGGTTGCTCATAACAAATTATATGAGCAATTTCACCCTGACCATAACGGACCAGTCCCCATATACATCCCATTCCCTCCTGATCTATATATTAGGATCGGGAGGGCATGGGATAAACCATATTCAGCCGCACTCATCTATATCAGCATGTTAGTTATGCTGGTGCAGAGTGAGTGCGTGAGTATGGCAGGCCGTCGATGCCATAACCTGAGGATACGTTTGCTGTCTCTCGGCGTGGGTGGCGTCGACGCTGAGGGCATACGCGGCAGCGGGTCAGGCTGGTGCTGCCTGCACGCGGTGGCAGTGTTGCAGGTGTACCGGGCTGATCTGCTGGAGGATGAAGACCCGTGGAGAGGGCTGAGCTGTTTCACACCACAGGCTTGTAGGTGAATTTTGGCAGACATCGGGGAGAAAGATGAGTGCTTTCTCCTCGATGCGCCAGTTTCGCCTTCCGAATTATTCGGTACATCCGTTGTTACGATGTTCGACTAACTCAGGGAGGCGGAGGCGTGCTCAGCGGCTAATAGATCCTTTGGGGTCTGTTATTTCTCACCGGTCCTCATCTCCACCCGAACGCAGGGGGAGCCTGGCCCCTCCTGGCCTGCGGGCTGGAGGCAGGGCCAGGCGGTTTTGTGTGGCCACTTGAGACCCTCCTCTTGGGAGGGGTAGGTCTCAGAGGAGACGTGATGTGCGTTATGGGAGACGGGATCGTAGGGAAACGATCCTCTCCCTTCTCCCTCACGTCGTGCGGCCACCCGCCCTTTTTTCCCCTTAAGACTCTGGGGCTGGGCTGATGATAGATTGATAAATTCAATCCGTTGGCCCGGTACATGAACTGACATATAGGTGGTTGTGTATATGTATATGTACGTATTCTTTGTCTACCAGCTCCGCTTGGGTGAGACTTTAGTATTTGAGCTACTGAGCTCCTAAGGTCCCTGAGTGTCGAGTGTAGCCAGGTCTTCCCTCGTTTGTGAGTTAGTGTACCAAGACCTCCACTCGTAAATGACTCCTGTAGGGGTTAGGCGTTGTCAGGCTTCCTCTCATTCTGAGAGTTATCCCTTGAAGCCTCCGCTGCTTTTGAGCTCGGCTTAGGCACTATTTATACCTGCATATGCATGTCTACACACCTACTGGGTGTGGCAGTCTACCCCGTCCCGTGGTAAGAGTCCCTCTAGACTCCGCTCGTCTGAGTGTGAAGACCGGGAGGTTAGGGTAGGTTCCCCACCCTCCTTTTAAGAAGATAGGAGCAACCCAGGGTTGAGCGCATGGGCTGCCTCTCTTTGTGAGTCAGTGCACTGAAGGCCCCGCTCCCCAGGGCCCTGTCAAAAAGGGAAAGAAAGAAGTTTTCTTTAGTGAGAGAGGAACCCCCCCCCCCCCCCCCCTAAGTGTGAGGATTTTTTCAGGCCTCCTCTCTCTGAGAGTTGCGCTGACGAGATGCCCCTCTATGGAGGTTCTTGTCTAGGCTGATTTCTCACAGTTCTATCAGATTTGGGCAGTTCTGGGAGCTGGTAGGCTCTCGTGAGCCTCGCTCTACACCGAAAGGTCCTCCTTGGCGGAAGCCCTGGTCTGGACCTCCAGGTTTCACCTTTTGAACCCTGTATAGGCGCTTACAGCTCTGTCCAGATAGCATTTAGGGGGTTGAGTGTAGTAGGTCTCCCCTCATTATTAATGAGCTCTGTTGGTTAGCACCTCCACTCCTAGACTTTCCTGCCACGGTGAGCGTTGTCAGGGTACTGTAGGCTTCCTCTCGATTGAGAGTCCTTCTGTAGGAGCCTCCGCTCTTCGCTGCTGCTGATCAGACCTCCTTTCGCCTAGTGGCGTCATGATGTAGGTCGGGCGACTGGTCTTCCCTATGGTTTAGACTTAGAATGGTTAGATGTGTTCTCCTGCATGAGAACCGTCCAGTTGCAGCCTTCGCTCCCCTCAGTGCTCCGCTTACAAGTACATACTCGTGGTATTTAGCTGGTAGGCCTGCTTAGGCCTCGCTAACTGCTGTGCTCTGTGCTTTGAGCCCTCTGCCAAAGCTGAGTATTGTTAAGGCTCTCTCTTTCCAGACTTGAAGCCTCCACTCTACAGATTCCTGTGATGTGGGTTCATGTACTTGTAGCGTTGAGTGTAGCCAGGTCTCCCCTCAGTGGGTTTTTCGTTAAGACCTCCACTCTCGAGCATCTCTCGCTAGGGACTATTAGAATACCGCTCACCAAGACTGAGTGTTGTCAGGCTTTTTCTCTCTGTGAGATTCGTTTCAAAGCCTCCACTCTACAGGGCCCTGCTCTCAGCATTTGGGCCCTGCTGTGAGTCCCGGTATTCTCTAAGCGTTGAGTGTAGCTAGGTCTCCCCTCACTAAAATATTTGGGTGAGATCGCCACTCCATAGAGCTAGGAGATTGAGCGTTGCTAGGCTTCCCCTCATCCGAGGGTCTCTGTGAAGCCTCCGTTCCCCTGAAGCTCCGCTTCTGGTACTTTCAGACGTGAGTGTAGCTAGATCTCCCCTCACTGAATATTTGGTGTGAGATCTCCACTCTTTAGAGCTGGGAGGTTGAGCGTTGTCAGGTGTTCCTCTCATTCTGAGAGTCTCGGTGAAGGCCTCCGTTCCCCAGAAGCTCCGTGTTTAGTACCTCCAAGCGTGAGTGTAGCCAGGTCTCCCCTCACTTAGAGTGTTGAGGCCTCCACTCGTAAAGAGCTGGCGGATCGAGCGTGGTTGGGCTTCCCCTTTGGTGAGGCCCCCGTTCTCCAGAAGCTCCGCTTCCAGTCTTTCCCCTTCCAGGCGTGAGTGTAGCCAGGTCTCCCCTCACTGAAGGGTTATTTGAGACCTCCACTCCTAAGAGTTAGTGGATTGAACGTTGTCAGGTTTCCTCTCTTTTAGAGAGTCGTCTGTGAAGCCTCCGTTCTCCAGAAGCTCCGCCTCCAGTACTTCTAGGCGTGAGTGTAGCCAGGTCTCCCCTCACTGAAGGGTTATTTGAGACCTCCACTCCTAAGAGCTAGTGGATTGAACGTTGTCAGGTTTCCTCTCTTTTTAGAGAGTCTTCTGTGAAGCCTCCGTTCTCCAGAAGATCCGCTTCCCGTACCTAGGCGTGAGTGTAGCCAGGTCTCCCCTCACTGAAGGGTTATTGAGATCTCCACTCCTAAGAGCTAGTGGCTTGAACGTTGTCAGGTTTCCTCTCTTTTTAGAGAGTCTTCTGTGAAGCCTCCGTTCTCCAGAAGCTCCGCTTCTAGTACTTTCAAGCGTGAGTGTAGCCAGGTCTCCCCTCACTGAAGGGTTATTTGAGATCTCCACTCCTAAGAGCTAGTGGCTCGAACGTTGTCAGGTTTCCTCTCTTTTTAGAGAGTCTTCTGTGAAGCCTCCGTTCTCCAGAAGCTCCGCTTCCCGTACCTAGGCGTGAGTGTAGCCAGGTCTCCCCTCACTGAAGGGTTATTGAGATCTCCACTCCTAAGAGCTAGTGGATTGAACGTTGTCAGGTTTCCTCTCTTTTTGAGAGTCTTCTGTGAAGCCTCCGTTCTCCAGAAGCTCCGCCTTCAGTACTTTAGGCGTGAGTGTAGCCAGGTCTCCCCTCACTAGAGGGGCTCTTTTGAGACCTCCACTCCTGAGAGTTAGTGGATTGAACGTTGTCAAGGTTTCCTCTCCTTAGAGAGTCTTCTGTGAAGCCTCCGTTTTCCAGAAGCTCCGCCTCTGTACTTACAAGCATGAGTGTAGTCAGGTCTCCCCTCACACAAGGGTTTATGTTTGAGACCTCCACTCTTACAGAGCTCCGAAGCTCCAGGCTTTGCTATCGCCTGTGATAATTATATGGTGTTTCCCTCGCTACGCTCTGGGCACCTTCTCAAACGCACAATAGTGGTGAGTACTCACGCGAAGCTTTGAGCACTCCTTAAAAACCCACGTGAAGTGGTAAGTGCACACGCAAGTCCTTGGGCACTTTCTAAAATCCACATGAGTGGTAAAGACTCCCCCCTGAAGGTTGGGTTCTTTTCTAAAATCCTGTATGGTATGGGTTACGCAGTATTTCTCCGTTCCCATTCTAGAGTTGGTTCTAAACACCCCTGGGTGGTTACAACTCCACTGCAGATAGCACTACCTATAGGTTTGAGTGCCGCTAGGCTTCCTCTCATCTACAGAGTCTTCCTGCAGAAGCCTCCACTCTTCCTAAAGGGAAAATAAGTTTGGGCGTGAGTGTAGTCAGGTCTCTCCTCACTTAGAGCGTTGAGGCCTCCACTCGTAAAGAGCTGGCGGATTGAGCGTGTCGGGGCTTCCCCTCTGGTGAGGCCCCCGTTCTCCAGAAGCTCCGCTTCCAGTCTCTCCCTCCAGGCGTGAGTGTAGTCAGGTCTCCCCTCACGAAGGGTTATTGAGATCTCCACTCCTAAGAGCTAGTGGATTGAATGTTGTCTAGGTTTCCTCTCCTTAGAGAGTCTTCTGTGAAGCCTCCGTTTTCCAGAAGCTCCGCTTCCAGTACCTCTAGGCGTGAGTGTAGCTAGGTCTCCCCTCACTGAAGGGTTATTTGAGACCTCCACTCCTAAGAGCTAGTGGATTGAACGTTGTCAGGTTTCCTCTCTTTTTAGAGAGTCTTCTGTGAAGCCTCCACTCTCCTGAGAACTCCACTTAGGTGGTTCTATTGCTTAGGCTCCTGGAGCCTCATGGATCACCTCCAGTGTTGAGTGTAGTTAGGTCTCTGACCTCCACTCCCAGAGTTCCCCGCAAGCACAGAGTGTTGCTAGGCTTCCTCTCGTTTAGAGAGTTTGTTTAGAGCCTCCGCTCTTCAGAACCCCGCCTAGTATGAAGACTTAAGGGTAAGCTTCACTACTAGCGGTGAGTGTAGGTAGGCCTACTCTCGCTTAGAAGTATCAGGCCTCCACTCCTAGGAGTTCCGTGCTTGGGTGGCCGAGCTAGCTGTGACGTCGGCCCAAGTAGTGGGGAGTGATGTTCCTTCTTGACTCCTCAATCAGTCAGTTGTTCACTTACTCCTCAGCATGGCGGCGTTGGTATATCGTTCCCAAAGTGTCCTAACCAGGACGCAGCATAGAGTTCCCTCCGGAAGGGAACGTCTCAGGTTACGTAGGTAACCCTAGTTCCCTGAGGACAGGGAACGAGACGCTGCGTCTCGTAGCCATGCTTCGGGCCCCACTTACGTCTCCATCAGACAAAAAGATGGTTGATGTATTCACAAGCGCCCCTTTATACTAGTAGGCGCCTTGTTAATGACGTCATGGGCTGGCGCCGGTCAATGTCAAGTTCATTGTCGTTGTTTTATAAGAGCTTCAGAACCAGTCATGCTGAGGGCAGTTCCCAAAGTGTCCTAACCAGGACGCAGCGTCTCGTTCCCTGTCCTCAGGGAACTAGGGTTACCTACGTAACCTGAGACGTTTTTATCACTCCGCTTGTGGTATTTCTCACATGGAGTGTCATGTCAAATCCAACATAAGTTTATAATTAATACTGTTTTTTTTGTCACAGGATGTGATTTAAAGAGTTTTCAGGCAAGAATGCACTTGTTTAGACTTCAAATATGCACTTTGTTAATAAGGATAACATCTATTTGAATATCTGCTTCAATGTTTTCGGAAATGTGAGCTCCAGGTGTCAGTGAACGTTCAGCACTCATGAACCCAACAGAGCAGCATACTTCTGAAATTAGCTGCTGGCTCTGATGTCTCTATAGTGGCTAAACATGAGATATAATTCATTTTAAGTAAATCTAACAGGCAGTCTTTGGTCTCATTAATCTAAGCAAATAGTTTTGGCTGAGGGCAAAATTTCATCACATTATATCTTATGTCAGTTTAATGCTGTATATCAGAGTGCTGCTATATAGAGAGACAGAGATTTTGTTTTTCCCCATTATTTTGAAATACTAGAAGAATGGTCAGAATCAAACACCTTCAGTCCTACAAAAGCACTTTTTGTAATTTCACATTTTTTTTAGAAACAACACTATTGGGTGTTGTAGTTCTTTTCATCCTTATTTTATCCCTGCAATAATGTGGCAATGGATTGAGCGAATTAAGTTTGTGTTGATAGTATGACAGCAGATGGATCTGAGATCAAGGGGCAAAAAAACAGACAGTCCAAACTTATTTACGACCAAAGCAATTTTATCACAAAACTCGTTCACTCACTCATCTCCCAGACTAGAACAAAGCTTCAGTGTAGATTTGGAACAGTCCTCATTGCAGAACAAGACAGTCCACTAAAGCATGCACTAAAGCAAACCCTGCCACAAAACAAGAATTGGACTTATGAGACAATATGTCTTCCAACCCACTCATGGCAAAAATGTCTTTACAGCAAACTGGACTTCATTACCTAGCAGAAAACAAAATCTCTGAGAAAAACAGTCTTTCTCAGAGAGAACATTGCCACAAACTCCCTGGAGGATTTTGACATGGATATCATTTAAGATTCCCCAAAGGATTTCCACATGGACACCGTTTTTGTTGCCCCACAAAATGTAATTACCTCCTTCAACAATCCCATTTGTACCACATGAAAAAGTAGAAGGACACGTGTAAAGTGTTCCGACATAATAAGACTGACTTTTTGAGCCAGTGTATTGACTTAAAGTGCATGCCTATTACACAGGACACTTTTGCATATAGATAAGGGAATCTGTTATGGAAGACATGAGGTATAACAAGCAGCGATGGCATTTCCAGATAATATAGTTTACACTGTTCTTAGATATTGCTGGTAATTCTACAGTGGAATCATACATCAGTCTAGCAAAGACTCTTTATGTGTTTTTTTTTTTCACAGCACTTCTAAAACAAATGCACTTCTGAAGCAGTATCTTTTTTTTTTTAATCCCTTATCCATTCTGCCTTTACTTTTTTATCTTCACTTTTCCATCATCCCTTCCACTATCCCTTCCACATATATTATTAATAATGTCTGTATTTGTCCAGTACAGTGACAGCAAAAAATATTTGGACACTTAGGAATACTTACAATTACACTTGCTCACCAATGGATCCTCTGCAGTGAATGGATGCCATCAGATTGAGAGTCCAAACAGCTAATAAAAACATCACAATAATCCTCAAATAATCCACACAAGTTCAATCAATCAATTAATGCAAAAAAACATGTGTTTGTATTATACAAATTCGTCATTATGGCTTTTAACTGTAATTCATCACTTCTAGTAAAATTACTAGTTTGTAAAGCTTCCTCTAGTGAAAACGTCCATCACCCGTTGTTCTCTAACATCAAAATTCACCAACATATTTCTTTAGAATGGTTCAGACTGTTTCCACTTGTAAACAGTGCTTGATTTGTGCATATTTCTTTCCTGATATAGTAATAATTAGGGCTGTCAATCAATTAAATTTTTTTAATCGTGATTAATCGCATGGTTGTCATGAGTTAACTCGTGATTAATCACATTTTTTATCTGTTCTAAATGTACCTTAAATTAATACTTAAATTTAATACTCTAATCAACATTGGCATGGACAAATATGGATGTTTTAAGCAAATATGTTTATTATTAGTGAAACCATACTCGACATAGAAGATGAAGACTAGACATGTTTCAAAGGTCAGATGTTTTTCAAATAACTTCATGTCTATTCGACACATGGAAAAAAAGAACATAGAAATACCAGGTTCCCATTACTTCTCTTTCTTGGCACTGAGCAATTTACTTACACAAGCCTGTTTACATTATTTGCTGGACAGGGCAGCTCACTTCTTCTGAACATGCAAAATGTACATTTATTATTATATTTGTTTGCCTCTCAGTGCCCACATACAGTCATTTGACGCAGCCAAGTTCTCAACAAAAATGTTTCCATTGTTATATGTGTCACGATGTAGGCAGGAACACACGAACAACGACGTAGTAAAAGACGAATATTTAATAAATCCAACGGAATACAAGCAGACACAGGAACAGCAGGGTAAGACATCCATATAACATCAAAGACCGACAAGAGTACAGGGGAAAACACACACCTTAAATACACAGACTGATTACACATCCAGGTGGAGACAATGAAGGAGGAACCAGACACACACACTGAACTGCGGGGGAGAATGGGAGAAACCAACATGAAAGTCCGGGGATGTGACATTACCTCCCCCTCCCGGAAGGCGTGTCCTCACGCCGACAAACAGGAAACAACAAACAGTCTTAGGAGGGGGTTTCGGCGGAGGACGGACTCCCGGGAGGAGGGCACAAGATGGAGTCCAGGGTGGTGACGGAGGGAGGAGCCAAGGATGTGACAGGAATGGGCTGGAGCAGGAGGAGCCAGGTGGGACCCAGAACGCAGCCAAGATGTATTCCCACGGTGGAGCCGATGGAGGGAGGAGCCATGGTGGAGGAAGGGCTGACGACTCCAAGGAGCCGACCGACGGAGGCGGAGCAGGTGGTGGGAGAGCCCGAGGCGGAGACGGAAAGCCGATGATCTTGGGTGACACCGCGGATCCGGAGGGCCAAGGTGGAACCCAAGGCTCTGGCGACCAAGGCGGAGATGGAGATCCGGAGATCCGCGGCGGAGCGGGAGCGACAGAGGACCGAGGCTGTGCCCGCGGGAGGGAGGA
Source organism: Garra rufa (assembly GCF_049309525.1). Taxonomy (NCBI): domain Eukaryota; kingdom Metazoa; phylum Chordata; class Actinopteri; order Cypriniformes; family Cyprinidae; genus Garra; species Garra rufa. Next base: position 25,492,746 of record NC_133376.1, read on the forward strand.
GGTCCACAGAGCCGGTGGGACGGCGCGACGAGGCACAGCCGGAGGAGTAGAGTCCAGAGGCGAAGGTGGGGCGACGACTGACCAGGGCGGAGCCGGAGGGACGATGGTGCCCGGTGGAGCTGGTGGATCGACGGGCGACGGCGGAGACGAGGGAGCAGAGAGCCGGGGTGGAGCCGCAGGGTCGGAGGGCCGAGGCGGAGTCCAGGACTCTGAGGCTGGAGGCGATGGTGAGGGATCCTCCAGCCATGACACCGATGGAGACTGGCAGACCCGCGGCGAACCCAACGCACAGATGGTGGACTGAGGGTGAGCAAGGGGACAGACAGTCGACAACGGGGATTCAGGAAGGCTGGGCGGAACCAGCGGAGATTCAGGACTAGGCAGAAGAGGGAGGGTGGGTGGGAAGTCCAGGCAGATAGGTATTTCCATGACACAGTCAATTACATCCCCAAAATCTAGTTTCAGCTCACCCTCAGTGATAGTGCAGTGGGCGGGGCTCTCTACCGCACTCTCTTGCTCCACGAAGCACTCCACCGTCGCAGATGTAATAGTCGGCTCACGCACCTGATCAGCAGTTTTGGCCCTGTCGGCACTCCATACTGCTGTCGCTCCGGGCTCGGGCTTCCCGTCTCTGATGGGCTCACAATCCGCGGGTCGGGGTGGCTGGCTGGGCTCTGGGTCTGGAGTGGCACTGGCGAGATTCTCCTGGGAACGGGTGGGAAACGAGGGTTTGTTTCTCGCCAGTGTCCACTCCATAAACGCGGCGAAGTCCGCTCGAGGGCCGTTCTCGGACGACGACGCTCTGCATGACGCATTGAGACTTGCGTCATAGAATGCACAGAGCGCGTCGTCCGAGTAGCTGGTGGTTTGAACTACGAGCTGGAACATCAATGTGTATCCCTCGAGCGGTAATTCCCCCTGCTTCAGCCGGAGGTGAACACGCAAAATAACTGTTTAGGTCGGTCTTTCTGTCACGATGTAGGCAGGAACACACGAACAACAACGTAGTAAAAGACGAATATTTAATAAATCCAACGGAATACAAGCAGACACAGGAACAGCAGGGTAAGACATCCATATAACATCAAAGACCGACAAGAGTACAGGGGAAAACACACACCTTATATACACAGACTGATTACACATCCAGGTGGAGACAATGAAGGAGGAACCAAACACACACTGAACTGCGGGGGAGAATGGGAGAAACCAACATGAAAGTCCGGGGATGTGACAATATGTTAGTGTTTCTGTTATCAGACAACCAAAGTAATATGAAATAATGACTGAAAAAAATCCTGAATTATGATCATGATTCAATCGCATCTGGACATAAGTCACTATACTCTGCATTATTATCGTTGTTTTTAACTTCCTGTTTGAATGCTTTCACGATCCTTGGACTTTTTAGGAGTTTACCCGTTTAAAGTTATGTGATCGCAAAAACCTGCTTCTTTTATTTTTTTAAGGTATTGTTTTCGTTATAATGTACTGATTCGAGAGCCCGGTCTCATGAAAATGCGTACTAGTAGCACGATTTTCTGTTTCTATTTGGCGTGCTATTAATAAGCTGAAATTAACTTTGGCGTGCATATGATGTGTTTGACGCTTGCATACTCGTATGTGGCTTTACGCATCAACCCCACAGCACCAATCCTGACGTAGACCGACTCCGCTTGCATTCATTCATTATGGCAGAAGTGCCGGTACGCATGAAAAAGTGCAAGTACGCAAAAGGATAAAATACAGAAGTGCCTGCATACCGGCCCACTTCAAGTACTGGAAGCAACATAATATCTGGTTTAACTGAAAGCGTTGCTCTTCTGCCGCTCGCTGAACAGAGCAGACGCAGATATAAAGAGAGGGAGGTGCGCGAGCATTGGGAGACCTCGCGCTCGTTCGACAAAACCGGAGAGCCTCAGAAACTATATTAGGTTTGTCCAATTATGTGTTTATGTATTGTTGCTAGACACTTTTCGCTAGGTTGGCAACACTGTGCATCCATTTCTTTAATCCTAGGTTAATGGGTCAAACAGAAAATGGGCGCTGCATTAATCGCGCATTAATAAAATTAGTGCCGTTAAAATGAATTTGCGTTAACGCATAATTAACGCGTTAATTTTGACAGCCCTAGTAATAATATGAACAACAGCCTTATATTTTAGTCGGAAGCATTGGTTTGAAGTTAAAACTCCTAATGATGAATTTATTGCACACTGCTTTTCACTTCACAAGATGATAATTGATGGACTGAAGTTGTGTGGATTACTTGTGGATTATTGTGATGTTTATATCAGCAGTTTAGACTCTGATTTTAAAGGCAACCATTCGCTCCAGTGGATCCATTGCTGAGCAAGTGATGCCTATTCTCCACAAACTCATCCTTGAAAGGCCTGACAGTAAATTTAAACAAATTATTTTTTTTCAGTGAACCATTCCTTTAAAATCACAAAGTACAGTTGGGTTCAAAAGTTTACATCCCCTTTTTTATTGTACCAAAATAAGTAGGATCATACAAAATGCATGTCATTTTTTATTAAGTACTGACCTGAATAAGATATTTAAGATAGTCCACAAGAGAAAATAATAGTTTAATATATTAAAAGGACCCCTTTCAAAAGTTTACATCCCCCTGATTCTTTACACTGTGTTATTACCAGAATGATCCACTGCTGTTTTCTTTTTTTTTTTTTAGTGATAGTTGTTCACAAATCCCTTGTGAATCCCTTTGTCCTGAACAGTTAAATTGTCTGCTGGTCTTCAGAAAAGTCCTTCAGGTCACACAATTTTTTTGGTTTCAGCATTTTTGTGTATTTGAACCCTTTCCAACAATGACTGTATGCTTTTGAGATCCATCTTTTCACAATGAGGACAACTGAGGGACTCATATGCAACTATTACAGAAGGTTCAAACGCTCACCAATGCTTTAGAAGGAAAAAACATGCATTAAATGCTGGGGGGTGAAAACATTTTGATTTTAAAGATTAACTTGTTTAGTCCTCTGGGAAACATGCAACTATCTTCTGTAGCCTCTAAAGGGGAGTACTAAATGAATAAAATAAAATTTAAGAAAAATAAGAAAAATGGACACCTCTCTATGTTGTTCAAAAGTTTTCACCCCCAGCTCTTAATGCATAATTTTTCCTTCTGGAGCATCAGTGAGCATTTGACCCTGCTGTAATAGTCCCTCAGTTGTCCTCAGTGCGAAAAGATTGATATCCAAATTATACAGACTTTGTTTAAATGCACAAAAATGCTGGAAAACCAAGGGCATGGAATCAAGAGGATGTAAACTTTTGAACAAAGTAATTTTTATATTATTATTTTTTTCTTGTGGACTATATGTAAACATATTTTATGTGAGATATCATATTCAGGTCAGTTCTAAATAAACAATAACATGAATTTTGCATAATCCTGATGTATGATTTTGGTAAAATAATTAACATTTTGCAGATTCTGAAAGGTGGATGTAAACTTTTGAAACAAATTTACCTTACTTCTTTAGGTAAAATTTATTTTGCCTTTTTTATACTGCAAAAAAATGTGTTTGAAAACCATTTAACTCAATCCATCAGGGTTCTTTTGCTGCCACAAACACGTCAGTGATGAGAGAGAGTCTCTGGCCTGGCGTGCGAGAACATGTTCAGTCCATCACGTCACTCATGAATCGACGAGCAGTACACAATGCGTTTGTATTACAAACAACGCGTTCAATTACAAACAAGGTCGATATCACAGCCTGCATAATTAGAAACGCATTTTAATAAAGGCATTGCATATTTCATATTGGCATTAATCAGGTCAGCATTCCATTAGCACAAGGAAGGCCAGCAAACAGTTTTGTATGAGACTCGGGCCTGTGCAAACATACAAACACACATGCATTTACAAATCAGTTGAAACTGCTCTTGATCACCACACACTGAAACACATGTTCAGAGAGCGTTAGAAAGAAAAGACGCATCTCAGCCCCCGAGCATTCTGCCAGTTGGACCACCTTCCCCGTCGCACGCGAATCCACAGACTCTCAGCCTAAGGAGATGAGGGAAAGTCAAGGAAAACGTGGCATGTCTTTAAAGCCGCAAGATTAATAAACCACCCACAGCTCATGTCAAATTGGAAATGGAATTCTGCATGTAATCACACGGAACCCTGGCTGCTTGCGAGCGCACGTGTGCGCGTGTGTGTGCGTGTGCGCGCCGGTCCGTGTTCGGCTAGAGCCCGAGTAAATAGAAGCCAATAAAACTGCGTCAGAGGCGTACTTTCACCTGCATATCCCCTGCTTGATAAATACCACGCCGACCAAAAGAAAATTGCCTGCAAAGGACAAGGTGACTAATTTTCGTGAGAAAAGTTATTAAGTTTTTTTTATTATTATATTTTTTCCTCCTCCCTCTCCGCTATGAAGGACTTACAGGTTGTTTGAATGAAAATGAGACCTGTTCAATAATACATAAGGCCTCGACAGAAGACCATTACCAAAGAATATGTTTTATGAAAGGCTGGTAAAATGGGATATATTTCCATGGTGGCATACATCTTTGAGACAAGATAAATGGCAGCGTGCTAGAGAAAGTGCCCACTGAGCTAATGCAGTGAGGCTGAAAAGCCTCTTTATGCGTAAAAAAACACCCCACGCACTAACTACAACCGATTCTGAACTCGACTTCAGCGCCGCCGAGTCCAGTGCTGTATTCATTATGGTGATTGTTTAGTGTACTTCAGGCCTGGGCGCAACCGTACGGATCACTCTGCGCTTGCTGATTTTGAACTGATGTTAGCATTTATGCTCTGAATTGCATTAATACTCATTATAAGCTAAATAATTTCAGATCAGTGTATCGTACGGCGGGAAATGATTCTGCACTCGTAATAAGTTGCTTAAATAGGCACGTGTGGTGTTTTTGTTACCATAAATAATGTCGGGCCTTGCGAGTTGTGCATTTTAGGTATTCTAGTAGGTGGCGATTGAATTAGAAAGCTTAGTTTCCATTTGTCACGCTGGCTGTATAGTGATTGTTCCAGTGGTTCTCTCGGTTTCAATCCCAGCATGCATCAGCGCAGCATGAGCTATCTGACATGGATTTAGCCACAAAACAATGAATAACTTAAAGGGAGTAAACAGGGACTCTAATATAAGCCTTTCTTTTTTTCTGTCTTTTTACCTTCTTTTTTCTTTGCTTTTCATTTTGTTGCACTTCCCTCTCTTACTTTCTTTTTCCATTCTTCTTTCCTTCCTTTCCTAATTCTGTACTTTTCACTTCCTTTCTTTTGTTCCTTATTTCCTCCCCTCTCATCCTTCCTCTCTTTTCTTTCTATAGCATTTTTCCTTTCATTTCCTTTCTTCAATTAATTTTCTTTCTTATTCCTTTCTAGCTGATTCCTTCCTTCCTTCCTTCCTTTTTATTTTTATTTTCATTTTCTTCATCTTTCCTTTTCCATTTCTTCCTACCTTTCCTTTCTTAATTTCCCCCTTTCCTTTTCACACCTCTTTATCTTCACTCCTTCTTACCATCCTGCCTTTACTTTCTTTCTTTTCTACATTTTCTTCTTCATACCTTTACTTCTTTCCACTTCCTTCCTTCCTTCCTTCCATCTTTCCACACATTTTCTTTTTCCTTCCTTCATTTTCTGTTCATTTTCTTCATTCCTTTTCCATTTCCTCCAACCTTTCCTAATTCACTCTCTTTCTCATCACTCCTTCTCATCCTGCCTTTGCTTTCTTCCTTTTCTAACTTTTCTCTTTCCTACCTTTTCTTCTTTCCACTTCTTTTCTTCCTACCTTTTATCTTCCTCCCTTCCTTTCATCTTCCTTCCTTTCTTCCTTCCTTCCTTTCTCTTTCCTGTTTCCCTTCCTTCTTGCCTTTCGTCCTTCCTTTCTTCCTCCCTCTTCCTCTCCTTTCTCTCCTTCCTTCCTTCCTTCCTTCCTTCATCCCTTCCTTCCTCTCATTCTCTTTCTTTATTTCTATGGTGCCTTTCTTTCTTCCTTCCTTCCTTCCTTCCTTTATTTTTCTGTTCATTTTATTCATTCTTCCTTGTACATTTCTTCCTACCTTTCTTTTCCTACCCTCATTTCCTTCTCACATTTCTTTCTCTTTACTCCTTTTCCCATCCTGCCTTTCCTTTCTTCTTTTTCTACATTTCCGTCTTACTACCTTTTCTTCTTTCTACTTCCTTTCTTCCTTCCTTTCATCTTCCTTCATTCTTTCCTCTTTTCCTTTTTCCTTCCTTCTTCCCTCTCATACTGTCTTTCTTCCTTTCTTTCTATGCTTCCTTCCTTCCTTCCTTCCTTCCTTTATTTTTTCTGTTCATTTTCTGAATCCTTTTCCATTTCTCCAATACTTTTCCTTTCCTAATTCACCCTTTCCTTCTCACATATCTTTCTCTTCACTCCTTCTTCCCATCCTGTCTTTCCTTTCTTCATTTTCTACATGTTCTTCTTTCCAGTTCCTTCCTTCCTTTCTTCCTTCCTTTCCTTTTTTTCTTCCTTTTTCCTTCCCTGCCTTCTCCCTTCCTCCCTCCCTCCTTCCCTCCCTCTTATTCTTTTTTATTTATTTATTTATATGGTTCCTTCTATGGTTCCTTCCTTCCTTTTCTTCTTCCTACCTTTTCTTTTCTTCTTCCTTCCTTCCTTCCTTCCTTCCTTTATTTTCTGTTCATTTTCTTCATTCTTTTCCATACCTTTCCTACCTTTCTTAATTCACTCCTTTCCTTCTCACATCTTTCTCATCACTCCTTCTCATCCTGCCCTTCCTTTCTTCCTTTTCTACCTTTTCTCTTTCCTACATTTTCTTCCTTCCCCTTACTTTCCACCTTCATTTTATCTTCCTCCCTTCCTTTCATCCTTTCATCTTCCTTCCTTCCTTCTTGCCTTTCTTCCATCCTTCCTACCTCCCTCTCATTATGTCTTTCTTCCTTTCTTTCTATGCTTCCTTCTTACCTTTTCTTCTTCCTACCTTTTCTTTTTCCTTCCTTCCTTTATTTTCTGTTCATTTTCATCCTTTCTTCCTTCTTCTTTTCCTTTTCTTTCCTTCTTTCCTTCTTTCCCTCCTTTTATATTCCTTCCTTTCTTCCTCTCACTCTCTCTCATTCTCTGTCTGTCTTTATTCCTTTTTTCACATTTCACATGTTACCTTTCAGATCATGAGTCACAGACATATGCTTATTATTTTTATCTTCTGTCCTTGCTTCCTCTTTTCCTTTTTCCTTCCTTTTCCTTTTTCCTTCCTTCTCTCCTTCCTTCCTTCCTTCCTTCCTTTCATTCTGTCTTTTTTTAGTCCTTTCTTTTTATGCTTCCTTTCTTTCTTCCTTTTTTTCTCTCATTCTCAGTCTTTCTTTGTTCCTTTCTTTCACATTTCACATTTCACATTTTACCTTTCAGAAGCATGAGTCACAGACACAGAGGGTGGAGCTCCTGCCGCTCTAAAAAGGTCCAACCACCTCAGATTCCTTCCTTTCATCCAACACTGAAGCCATAAGGAAAAAAGAAAAATTTTACCGCATTTATTGAAAAGCCTCTTGAGAAGCTGCCAGTCAGCTGAGCTGAGATGCTCTTAGAGGCAGATGTAAAAATTAAGCTGATCTTCTGATGGTTTTTATATTAAAAGAAATGGAAAAGATTCATCACTGAAGTGTTTATTTTTCTCGCTACTCTTTTCACGATTGCCAGTAGGGAATAGACTGAAACGGGCAGTTGGGGTGAGGTATTGGTGGGTTGCTGAAGAAGGAGAGAGAGATCGACATTACACCCACTCAGCAATTACTCACATTTTAAGGGAAGAAAACGTGTCTTCAAGTTAAATACCTGGGTTAAAATTACTTCAGGTTTTTCTTTATTTGTCATTTTTCCAGCATTTTACACAAGAACATGTATGACACAATCCTGTCAATTGTGCAGTCTATTTAGAGGGAGGGATTGAAATGTCTGTAGCAAACTTTATTCGTAATATGACTAAAATAATAATAATAATCATAGTAATAATAACTCTCTTCATTTTTTTTGCTTCTTGGAGAATATGTAATTGCTTTTAGTTTGACTGAGTTAAAAAGATGGCTTTAGTGATTTATTATAGTGAAAAGGCACTGGAGAGAAACTTCTGTCTCATATGCAGTAGACACAAGATTTATAGTATACTGAATATTCTAATGAAATAGTCTGAATCTGTTGTTCAAAAGATCAGCATATAACTTTTTGTAGCAAATGTCTTTTCTGATCAAAAGTATTCATTTAACACTTTCTGATGCTCTTTTGAATGTTAGTGTTTGGTGATTCTGTCACAACACTGTACATATTTCCTTCTGGGCGGTTATTTGCAACCAGCCAGAGAATTTACTGTACACAGTTTTATTAATTTATTGCAGCGCTTCACAAATGCACAATGTTTGCGTGTAAATAGGCGAGTAAGCACATAGCTAAAACTGTCTCGCAACCATCTTGACGTTTCACACCACGATACACACATAGAGTGTCAGAGGGAACAGTCGCAGGCAATTAAAAGGCCTAAAACTGATGCTTGAACACACACACGTATGCACACAAGGGAGTGGCTGAGAACAATTTCAGGCAAGGTTGTATGGCAATCCTTGGGGAAGCCTGGCTCAGCTAAGAAAGGACTTTAGAGAGGAAACTGAAGGGGAAGGTTACGGGAAGAATTCAACCTCTGAAACGATATATATATATATACCCTAACCACACGCTCAGGGTCGAGGTAGGAGCAGAGAGTGTTGTACAAGTCTTTTGTAAAAGAGCACCCCCACGGCCCTGTGGGCTGCTAAACCAGACCTGAAATTCTAGTTCTGTATTCGAAAGAAAATAGAAAGCGCCTGTTTGTTGCAGCTCCAAACGGTATGATTTCTTATAGCAATATGTGACATTCACGGTTCATTGACTAAGACAATTTACCTTATGTACTTTCTCCTGTATGTATCCCCATGGTGAAACAGAAACCAGTGTTTTGATTACAAAATCATGAAGTGAAGAGTCTCAAAGCCATCTTCTCCCCCGCACTCTCTCTTTCTCCTCCTAAGCGTCAGAGTTTGAAAGTATCCCAAATGAATTCCTTCGCAGGTGATTTGTTTGAAGAATAGTAGCTCTGATAGATTTAGGGTGGAAAGGAAGTCATAACCACATCAGTGGCTCTGACGGCTGGGCAGGGAGAGCGGCGGCGGGTGGCTCCATCACTCAGGAGATGACTGGCTCTTTACATATCTCAGGCCTCGTGCCAATAGCTGCCACTGCCTGCTCTTCTCATCCATTCTGTCTGGAGTTCAAGAGTTACAGCATGCCGTAAATCCCACCTGAGAGCTCATTACTTTCCACGTTTGACGTCAAGGACGAGCACCCCTACCCCTCAGGCACACACAGCCCTTGATGTCCACCCACAAACCCTCTCTCTGGCCGAACATTGGATACATCGGTGCATGAAGCAGAACTTGCACAACTACGCATGTTTACTAGTTGTCCAGAAAAGTGCTCAACTTAAGTAAGCGTTTGCCTTGTAGGTGACTCAACATGCCGTGCAGAATCAGCAGGATCCAGAAAGTCCAAAAGCCAGTTGTATTTCGTCAAGGGATGCCAGCACTTTATTTTGCACAGAAAAAAAAGAAAGAAATTTTAGGTAACAACCAAACAAAAAAAGTCCCTATTTTGTGGACATAAAGATGAATGTACTTTTCATTTCACGGATTATTGAAATCAGTTTTAATGAATTAAGTTTACCCAGCTTGTCACTAACTTCTTCATCAACTTTTTTTAATGAGATACAGTACTTCAGAGTTTTTTTTTTTTTTTAGTTAGGAAGAACACATTAAATTGATTAAATGTGACAGTAAAATACTTTTACATTGCTACAAAATAGTTAAGTTTTAAATAAATACTGTTCTTTTGAACTTTCGCTTCATCATGGAATCCTAAAAATAGTATCAGTTTTCACAAATCATATTTAGCATGAGCGCAACATTGATTATAATAAGAAATGTTTCCTGGTCACCAAATCAGCATATTAGTATGATTTCTGAAGGATCATGTGACTCTAAAAACCATAGTAACAGTTGCTGAAAATTAAATAAGTGACATTTTAAAACATTAATATTTAAAAGTTATTTTAAAGTCCCCATGAAATCAAAATTAAAGTTTTTTGTTTTTTTAGTATGAATATGTTATCCTTGAGGTTATCTAATAAGCTAGTGTGCTCCCAAACAATGATAAAAATTGCATTTAGAGATATAAGCATTCAAAACGTGCAGTCTGTAACTTTCGCCAATATGGAGCAGTGATTGTGATGAAATCACCCTGCACTTCAGCTTTTCATCATATTTTCTGTCCAATCAAATGCTCTGCAGAATCCAAAGCGTCCCGCCCCCTTCACTATAAATAGATGGTGAGGATGAAATCGGACTGACTGAAATGGGACACTTGTTCACAAGTTAATATTTTCTGTACAATAAATGGAACATAGTGCACTATATAAGCAATAGAGAAGGAATAAGACAGTGTAAATATGCTTTCCATTGGGGCAAAATAAGTCTGGTTTCATACTGTTTCACACAAACCTTCTTTGGTCCAGAGGCGTGACCACAAAACGTAACAGACACATTTGAATTCATTATGGCATTAAATTCATTATGGATGAAATTAGGAGGAGAAACAGTTAGACAAACAGCATTGAAGAGTAAAAGGGGTAATCTATTAGACTATGGCTGTCAAAGGCTGTCAAAAGCTGTCAAACGCATCTTTACCAAGCGCAACGCCTCTGGCCCATGCTGCGATATAAACGGAAAAAAAAAGAGGCAGGACTGCTTGATATGTCCCACCTTGTTATCCTGTTTCAGTTGAAATTACGTCAATACATATTAAAACACTGCGTGTTTCAAAGCTCTTCAGTGGACCTTTAAAATGTTATTAAATTTTACAATATAACCATTTTTACTTGATCAAGTGATTCGGTGATTAATTTTGATTAAAAACAGCCATGATGAGCATTAGACCTCTTTTAAAAACATTTAAAAATCTTAACAACCCCAAACTATATATATATATATATATATATATATATATATATATATATATATATATATATATATATTTGTATATAACTTTGTATATATTTTGTGTTTTCTCTGATACATCTTGTCCTTGAAATCGTTTAGTGCATTCCATTGCATGATTTAGCATGTTTTAAAATGCAATTCTTTCATAGACACCATGTCCATGAAATGTGCATTAAATGGAAGGTATTTTGGTACATATTTTGCTTTTTGGGATGTTTCCATTGACAAAATACATTGGCATATGTCTTTTGTTTGCAAAATGCTTGAAAGTGTTACATTTTTGTCATTATTTTGATACTGTGTATCATCGCAATTCGTTCTGTCCAACAAATTAGTCAGGTTAACCTGGTACCGCATACATTTCAGGGTTTTTTTTTTTTTTTTTATAAAATTGTGTCAAAAAAGACACTGGACATCACAGTGTAAATAGAAAATTTGTGATGTACATCGAATTATGGTGAAAGTTGTGCCTTTAAACTCAGATCTAAAGATATCAGAGGCAACCTTCTGACCCTGGCTTTTCTATAGTCTCTGAAGAGTCTGTGTCATGAGAAATTTGCCGTCAGGGGTAAATGCAGCAGCAATAATGCAGATAAATATGGGGGGTCCTGAGCATCTCTGCATGCGCATGTCTCCCAGCAGGCCACAGAAGAAGTGAGTATAAATCTCCCAGCCAGGCCTCATAACTGCAGCCTCTGTCAGGCCTGATGTAGCACGGACTGCTCGTAAGTCTGGCACTAAGATGCTTTATCCCCCCTCTCTCTTTTTCTTAGATGAGGAGAGAGGGAGTGACAGGGCTGATTTTAATTCCTTTCTCATGGGGCCGGCAGACACGGCTTTGAGCTTGACTTATGGGCGAGCCATTTAAATAAAGATTGAAAGATTGTTATAGAGTCAGAGTGAGAGGAAAAGGATGGGATTGAACAAGAAAGAGCGAAGGAGACGGAGACTTAGCACCGCTGGGAAGTTGTCTTTCCTGTTATCTTTGCGCGTGTGTGTGTGTGTGTGTGTATTTTTCTGGAAGTGCAAAAGTTTTAATTAACACTGCAAGCAGAAAGAGGGCAGGCTTATCTCTAAAGCGGCTCTGATTGGCCGGTGACGTGAATCTGCCGGCATGCGTGTTCACACTTCAATGACAATCAACCAAATTATTCCACCTTTATCCGCTGAGGCTAGCTGTAGACTTAACCTGCCTCGTGTGAATTCGCAAGCAGGAGTTTGAAAACGACTCGCGGTGACACTCTTAATCATTGATCCAGATGGGAGTGTGTACCCGCAGATTTCCAGCAGGGTTTTGTATTTCCTCTACGAACAAAATGCTTGTCTGTGCAGCATTAAAAAGCCGTGTAAATAATTAATCTGTCTGCAAGGTAGTGCGCAACAACTACTTCTTTGAAGTAGCGATGGCACAGATGGGCACCTGATGGCAACAATATACACACTTGCAAACACACACACACTTTGCAAGAGTCAAAAATTCACTAAATATCACCATATGGCACTAAATAAGCCATTGACTCCTGCTCCTCTAGGTCTGAGTATGATCCTCTCGCACTATTTTGACATGCAAGTACATGCCTGTAAAATTCACTCATTGTCGTTCCAAACTTGTATGCTGATGTTTCTTCCAATTTAACACAGTATATTAAGGGTTGGCCGTTAAACTGGTAGACACGATTAACCGGTAGAAATTTGTCAACTTGTAGAGATTTTGGACTATCGTCTCTATCCGGGTTACACGCTCACATGATGTTGCTGTGCTACGTGGTCACAAAAACATAAAGCGTTTACATGCAGTTTGAAAACAAGTGATTTTCTGAAATGCTATCAGCAGCGAAACAGAACTTATTTCACTGCATGCGTGTGCTGTCTGAGAGGCATGCGCACATTAAAACAGTGCTCACAGAACACAAGTGTAGTTATTTTTGCCGCTTTACAGGCCTTGAGTAGTTAAATACACAATCTTCATTGTGTCAAAATGCCCGTCTTTGGAAGTATGCTTGTAAACAAAATGTAGGTCTTAAAGGATTAGTTCACTTCCAGAACAAAAATTACAGATAATTTACTGTCATCCAAGATGTTTATGTTTTTCTTCCTTCAGTCATAAAGAAATTATTGTTTTTTGAGGAAAACATTTTAGGAATTTTCTCCATATAGTGGACCTCAACGGTGCCTGCGAGTTTGAACTTCCAAAATGCAGTTTAAATGCAGCTTCAAAGGGCTCTAAACGATCCCAGACGTGGAAATAAGGGTCTTATCTAGCGAAACGTTTGGTCATTTTCTTAAATAAATTAATATTTATACACTTTTTAACCACAAATGCTCATCTTGTCTAGCTGTGCAATGCACATGCGATTCAATACAGTTAGGGTATGTTGAAAAAATCCCATCTGATTTATTATTTTTATTACATTTTTATTAAGTTTTTTTTTTTTTTTCTGTTTTTTTTTTTGGAAAGAATTGTTATACAGCTTCTTCCATGCAACAACTGATAGTGACCAGAAGCATTAAAATGTATATTATAATGTATACATAGTACTATTCAATATATATATATATATATTGAATAGTACTATATATACATTATAATATACATTTTAATGCTTCTGGTCACTATCAGTTGTTGCATGGAAGAAGCTGTATAACAATTATTTCCAAAAAAAAAAACAGAAAAAAAAAAAAACTTAATAAAAATTTATTTATTTATTTTATTTTATTTTATTTTTTTGTATACATTAAAATATATTTTAGGTTTTTAAAATATGTGAGCCTGGACCACAAAACCAGTTTTAAGTAGCATGGGTATATTTGTAGCAATAGCCAAAAATACATGGGTCAAAATTATAAATTTTTCTTTTAGGCCAAAACTCATTAGGATATTATGTAAAGATGTGCCATGAAGATATTTTGTAAATTATCTTTCCGTAAATATATTAAAATTTATTGATAATTAATACATTTTTGATTAGTAAAATGCATTGCTAAGAACTTCATTTGGACAACTTTAAAAGCAATATTTTTGCACCCTCAGATTACAGATTGCCAAATAGTCCTATCCTAACCATACATCAATGGATAGCTTATTTATTCAGGTTTCAGATTACGTATAAATCTCAATTTCAAAAAATTGACCCTTATGACTGGTTTTATGGTCTAGGGTCACATATATTAAAATAATTAAAATATATTAACATATATTTTAATGTAATTTTAAGATATTTTAAAACTCTTTGCATACATTTTTTTTTAAATGTCTTTACTGTCTCCTTTGTTCAATTCAATGCATCCTTGCTGAATAAAAGTAGTATTGTGATTTTGTTTAAAAAAATCTTATTAACTCCAAGGTCAAAACCTGAAAAGTGAATGGCACCACCTATTGTCCTGGAGTAAATTTGCTTTTCATTCAGACCATCTGATATTAACTTTACTCTTTGTTGAACAGACCATATGCTTCACTTTTCAGTACCACATTTAGTGTGAAAGGGCCTTCAGGTGTGGTACCCTCAATAGCACAGAGTGTGTTTAATTCCCTTCCTGGTTCCTCTTTAAGCATGTGATGATGGGAAAGTATTGAAAGCCCAGGGCTGATCCAAGAACAGCACTTTAGATATAGAACACGCCACTCTCTTAGGAGATTGAAAGTCTTTCTTGCTGTAGGTCAGTGAGTGGGGCTGAGAGATCTGGCTCATATCTTCCTCACTCATGTATTTATGGATGACTCTTTCTTTATCCAGTGCTTTATCTAATGACGGAGGCCCCTGGTGGGTTTTAGTGAGGACGTTTGAGTGCGAGGACATTCGCGGACCACACACACACCTGATATGCTCTGAATGACATCGGAGCTCCTGTCCGACCACTTCGAGATAGCGAACCGGTAAAAAAGGTTGATCTTATTGATAGCGATTGTATATTTGTATTGTTCATATGCTCTTTCCACTCCTCTGAGTTTGTGCTTCAGGATGTAAGACATTGTCTTATGGGATTCCAGTTTAAATGTCATGAACATTTCCACTGCTCGCTCTCTCCCAGCCTTCGACTGCTCTCCTCAGCACAAGGACAGGACACTTGACTTGTGCTTGTGTGGACGAGGACTTTAATTATGGCCACGGCACTGAGAGCCATGACCTTCTGCTCTAGAACGCGCACCACAAACCCGCACGGCATTTCTTCACATCTCTCCCAGAATTCGTACTCTGACAGTCCTAAACCCGCTCGAGTTTAGCTTACTCCACCTTTCTTTCAATTGCGAGCTTCTGCTGGGTTATTTTCATCGGCTTGATGGACATTTTTAGCCTTGCTAACTCGATGTGTTTTAGGGGGTTGTTATCCTCTTGGATTTACTCTGAGTGTCATCAGCACTTGGAATGCTCCCAACGTCTACCTATTAAAACAAGCTACTTTTCATCATCTCATTATTAGATTTCTAAAAAGCCTAGAGCTTATTTTCAAATCCTGACGCTCGCTGATCAAAGGCTGGTCCACTTAAAAAGAAAAGGAAAAAAGACTAAGTAAGGTGTTGGAGAGTACAAAGATTGAATGCAAAACATAACCTTTCCTCTTTGCTTTATTAGTTCCCAAGAATCATTTTATAGCAAACTCCCTTTTTTTTCCTTCCCCATTTTGCCTTCCTAACAGAATTTCGCCTCCTCATAAAAGAGTTATTTTCCTGCAACGTGTCCTGAAAGTGTCGCGCCGTCACCGTCACTAGCCTTCACCCCATAACACGCAAACACAAACATTAATCTTAGAGATATGAAAGGCTTTTGAGACGGCAGTATATCATCTTGTTAGCTTTCCAATAAACTCATTGGTGGGGTCCGCTATGATGGGAAAGAATTGCATTAATAATACTGAGAAAAATTATCAGCAAATCTCAGTGCATTACCTGTCCGCAGGCCTTTTTTATTGGCACACTTGCTGTCTCGCTTATGAGAAACACATTATTTAATGTTTGGAAGTCAGGAAAGCATCCGATACCAAGACTGTGCTGTATTTTTTTAAGGCTTGAAAGTACTAGCTAATGCTGCTTTTATTATTTATTCACTCTCATGTCGTTCCAAACCCATTGGCTGTTATTTGCACTGAATACTAAGTTAAACCTTTGTAAGAAAGTGTTACATACCTCTTCCCACTCAACTACACCTCATAGTTCAAAATTCTAACCTTTCATTGAAATAAAACAATGGAAATGGGGGAAAAGACATGTTTTTTTTTTGTTTTTTTTCTAGTTTACATTGGCCACAATTGTTGGCGCCCAATTATTGCAACGTTCTTTTCTCATAATAACACCTCTGAGTTTTCTCCTGTAATGCCTGATGAGTTTGGAGAACACCTGACAAGAGATCAGAAACCATTCCTTCATAAAGAATCACTCGAGATCTTTCAGATTCCCAGCTCCATGCTGGTCACCCCACTCATTTTCTATAGGGTTCAGGTCAAGGAAATGGGATGGCCATGGCAGAAGCTTCATTTTGTGCTTCATGTTTGTTTTGAATCATTGTCCTGATGGAAGATCCAACCATAGCCCAGTATAAGATTTCTAACAGAGGCAGTCAGGTTTAGACTTTTTATCTGTTGGTATTTGTTAGAATTCATGATGCCATGTATCTGAACAAGATCTCCAGGACCTCTGGCATGGGGTACCTTTCATCTGATGGGTTTGCTGCCAAAACACTCTTTTTTTAGTTTTATTTTAGTTTCATCTCACCATAGAATCCAGTCCCGTTTGAAGTAGCAGTCGTGTCTGACAACTGAATATGCTAGAGTCTGTTTTTGGCTGAGTGAGGAGGATATTTCTTGAAACCCTCCCGAACAGCGTGTGGTGATGTAGGGTTTTTTTTTATATATATTTTTTAGGCTTTCTGACTCCAAAACTCTCTGCATTTCTCTAGCTGTGATCCTTGGTAAGCCTTTGGCCACTCAAATTCTCCTTCTCACCATGCGATATAGACACACATCTACTTCCAGGCAGATTTGTAACATCTTTAGTTTTGTCCTGATACTGAAAATGGGAATTTGCATTGCTTCAGCTATTTTCTTACAGCCACTTCCTATTTTGTGAAGCTCAACAATCTTGTTCTGCACATTAGAACTATATTCTTTGGTTTTATATTTTCCTTGTGATGGATAATTAAGGGAATTTGGCATTTGTGTACCTCATATTTATAATCCTGTGGAACATGGCTGGACAATTTCATGCTTCTAGTCACCCTGGTGTGAAAAAAAAAAAAATAATAATATATATATATATATATATATATATATATATATATATATATAAATGAATGGGAATATACTTTAGAGTTATTTTCCTCATATGAACTTCTAGGGGTGCCAATAATTGTGGCCAACATGTGAGTTTCCCCTTACTTTCAACTGTTTAACTTCAGTGAAAGGTTGGAATTTTAAGAATTTTTTTGAATGAAAGATCAACAAGATAAACGATGCACATTTATTTTCACAGCCGCCTTTGCTCATATTTACAGAGGGTGCCAATATTAGATATAATATAGTAATATTGAATTACAATGCAGCATTGGTTTTTATTGTATTTATTGTATTTTGTAAGGTCAGAAAGTGCTAGCTAATATAGACCGAAATTCTAATAAAATCATACTCAAATGTTTATTGTGTGCCAAGCCGAGCTGTAGTATCAGTAATAGCATCACTCACGTCAGTGAGTGAATTTTAATAGACAAATTGCCAGTTATTACCTTAGACCGTGTGGACACACACACACACACACTTGATGGAGAAAGCTTTCAGGCTTGGCCTGAGTTCATAACAGATTAGGCGGTGTGTGAATGAAAGTTATCTTTGCTTGGTGTACTTCAGCAGCATTAAAAAAAAAAAACAGAGACAGAGAGAAATAGAAGATCCATCCGAGCGTTAACCGCTTCGTCTATGGGTCTCCATTAGTCAAGGATGATTAACTGTGCATGTGTCTGTGTGTACCTGTGTTTATGTAACAAATAACCTCGGAAACACTTTTACCTAACCATAAGTGCCATAGGATTACAATGAAACCTTTCTTAGGTGTGAATAAAATACATGTTTTGATATATTATTAACCTTGTTCTAATCTGAGATGCAGTTGAGGGCACAGGAGGACCTATTAATTTGGTCATATAGATGCTACTGTCATAATATCATGTCGGCGGCGAGGGCCCGTTCCTGGCATCGCTGACAGATGACTGAGTAAATGAACATTCAAGCCTGTTGCTAATGCCACATGTCGAGACAATCATACACATCACATTGCAATATGTCAGCTGTGCCACAGGTGACCGCTGCTAATGTCAACATTATATCTATCTATGACGGTAAAACTACAATCCACGTACGTCTCTGTATTCTCAGAGGTCGCCATTCATATCATGTAAGAAATGATAAACGAATAGCCCGCAATTGCATTATATAACACACACACACACACACACACACACACACACACACACAGAACCTGGATTATCAGACAGTTTTCTTAAACTATAAACAGCAAAGATGACTGTTATTGGTGGGAGATTACACTTATTTCTCATCAGGTGTTCTGCATATAATAACGGGAGGATCAATACCACTTTGATCTTCCTCAGATGGAGATTTGATTCGACTCCAATGCTCTCATGTTCCCTGAAAAGCAGTCGACATAAAACAAACTATTTTCTTTCATTTTTGTCAGTCTTCTAATGTTGATATTCAAAGAAATTCAACTTTTGAAACCTACAAATAGTCTGCACTTAACAGCAGGGTTTAGCAAGTAGGGTGAGGTAGAGTTCTACAGTACTATAAAACATCTGTGAATAACTTTTTTAACTAGTGAAGTGGCCTTGAATAGATTCCTAAACTCACAAACACAATGAAGCATTCGTTTTAGGTGGAAATAGTGTATAGGGATAGTTCACCCAAAAGTAAAAATGTTATAATCATTGGCTAACCTTCATGATGTTCCAAACTTGAATGACGTTCTTTTTTCTGTGGAACACAAAAGAAGGTATGTGTGTGTATTTCAGTCCATAGAATGCAAATGATTGATGCTAGTGTTGTTTTAGGCCAGTTTGACTTTTTTTTATATGGACAAAAACATTTGAAACATTGTTCATAATATCTTTTTGTGTGTGTGTGTGTGTGTGTGTGTGTGTGTGTGTGTGTGTGTGTGTGTGTGTGTGTGTGTGTGTGTGTGTGTGTGTGTGTGTGTGTGTGTGCACCTGGTATTCATCACGTTGTGGGGACCAAATGTCCCCACAAGGATAGGAATACCAGTAGATTTTGACCTTGTGGGGACATTTCTCAGGTCCCCATGAGGAAACAGGCTTATAAATCATGCACAATGAG
Source organism: Garra rufa (assembly GCF_049309525.1). NCBI lineage: Eukaryota > Metazoa > Chordata > Actinopteri > Cypriniformes > Cyprinidae > Garra > Garra rufa. The sequence continues at coordinate 25,512,133 of NC_133376.1, forward strand.
TTTTTTTGAGGAAGTAAAAGTGTGCACAATCTCCTGTGAGGGCTAGGTTTAGGTGTAGGGTAGGTGTAGGGCGATAGAAAGTACGGTTTGTACAGTATGAAAACCATTACGCCTATGGAATGTCCCCATAAAACATGTAAACCCAACATGTGTGTGTGTGTGTGTGTGTGTGTGTGTGTTCTGTAGAGGAAAGTTATAATGCAGTCTTATTGGAATGACATAAAGTTGAGTCAATGATTTCAGAATATGTCCCTTCTAAGGAATAGTTCACCCAAAAATGAAAAAAATGCTGAAGGTTTACCCAGGCAATCTAAGATATAGATGAGCTTGTTTCTTCTTTGGAACAGATTTGGAGAAATTTAGCATTGCATTATTTGCTCACCCATGGATCCTTCTGCTGTGAATGGGTGCCATCAGAATGAGAGTCCAAACAGTTGATAAAAGCATGACTATAATCCAAAAGTATAACTCTAGACCATCAGTTTATGTCTCGTGAAGCGAAAAAGCTGTGTTTGTTTTAAACATCAAGACATTTTTAACTGTTGTTTCTGGTCCTCTATCCATGTTATTGCTTTCTCCAGTGAATAAGTTGTCTTGTCTGAAACAGGAGATAAACAGTTTAAGCACCATTTACAATTAAAAACATTCAAAAACAGTTGCTGGTGGATTTTGATGTGAGATGACAATAGGGGATGGACATTTTCAGGGTAGAAAGTGTTGTTTTGTTATGGATTATGGACTGGCATTTTAGTCAGAAGTGACAGTTTCAAGTTAACACACCTTGGTTAAAGATTTTTTTCTTTTAAAAACATAGTTTTGAACATAACTTCACAAAATGGACTGGAGTCATGAATTACAATGTTTTTACTGCTGTTTGAACACTAATTTTGATGACACCCATTCACTGCAGAGGATCCATTAGTGAGAAAGTGATGTAATGCTACATTTCTTCAAATCTGTTCTGATGAAGAAATAAATCTACATCTTGGATGGCCTGTACGTGAGTACATTTTCATTTCTGGGTGAAACGTTCCTTTTAGTTTGCTTTTAATTCAGTGATTTTTAGCTGTTCTGAATAGCCACAGCTGTCTTGTTTAACCTTGGACATGTTCACATTAAGAACACCAGCCCTCTAACATATTACAGTTCTTTGGAAACACATCAATGTCACGTTCACCTCCCGGCCCCGGGGGGAAATGCCGCATCCCTCATTTCCTCCATTCAGTTGTACAAAATGCCCAGCTGACCTTTACATTCACACATTACTCTTAGCATTTTCCATCCATTCCAGTTCACATGGCTGTCAGTCACTTATCAATGCAGTTGTGTGTGCTTGAAGAGAGAGTGTGTGTGCTGGCTACTTGATTAGGTCTCTCCTGCCAGTACAGTCTGGAAATGGATAATATATCATGTATGATCTAACGTATGCATACTTTATCAGGAGGAGACAGGCGGATGTACATAGCTCATCCCAATATACTCCTCCCAATAGGCAATCAGAAGCCCTTTCCAAGATGGACTTCTCCCTGGCTATCTATCCTAGATGCTGAGGGCTTTGGGGAACTGGATGACCCAGGAGAGAGTCTTTCTGTCAGGTTTTTGGCCCTGAACAGGGATGTGACAGCCATTATAAATGGGGGGACAAATTTCTACATTTGTCCTAAAGATTGTCTTTGTACCAAGTCCAGATCAGGTGTGATGCGATAAAGGGACAACTGATAAATTCTCGGGGTTCAAGGTGTTTATTTGCGGTGTGTGTGTGTGTGTGTGTGTGTGTGTGTGTACCTTGTTTTTGTGACATATCTGGACACAAATTGGTGTAATAACATGGGTATGACATAGGTATTACAAGGAGAGGGTGACTTATGAGGACATTGCCCATGTCCCCACTTTTCAAAAGGCTTATAAATCATACAGAATACGTTTTTTTTTTTTGAGAATGTAAATATATGCACAGTCTCCTGTGAGGGCTAGGTTTAGGTGTAGGGAAGGTGTAGGGTGATAGCAAATATCGTTTGTACAGTATAAAAACCATTACGTCATTTTGTGTGTGTGTGTGTGTGTGTGTGTGTGTGTGTGTGTGTGTGTGTGTGTGTGTGTGTGTGTGTGTGTGTGTGTGTGTGTGTGTGTGTGTGTGTGTGTGTGTGTGTTTACCTGGTATTCATCACGTTGTGGGGACCAAATGTCCCCACAAGGATAGGAATACCAGTAGATTTTGACCTTGTGGGGACATTTCTCAGGTCCCCATGAGGAAACAGGCTTATGAATCATGCACAATGAGTTTTTTTGATGAAGTAAAAGTGTGAACAATCTCCTATGAGGGCTAGGTTTAGGTGTAGGGTAGGTGTAGGGCGATAGAAAGTACAGTTTGTACAGTATAAAAACCATTACGCTTATGGAATGTCCCCATAAAACATGTAAACCCAACGTGTGTGTGTGTGTGTGTGTGTGTGTGTGTGTGTGTGTGTGTGTGTGTGTGTGTGTGTGTGTGTGTGTGTGTGTGTGTGTGTGTGTGTGTGTGTGTGTGTGTGTGTACTTGTGAGGACCAAATGTCCTCATTTATATTGTGAAATACTTTGACAACCCACTAGTGTGGACATGTACTGTTCCTCACTAGTTAAAAAGACTTAGAAATATATTTTTTTACATCTTATTTGCACTTTTTTTTTTTCGATGGGTAAGTTTAGAAGTAGGGGTTATGTTAGGTGATAGTAAATATCATTAACCTGATAGAAAATCAGTGGAAGTCTATCAATATCCTGACTAGGATAGCAAAACAAATATGTATGTGTTTGTGTGTGTGCTTGTGTTTGTGTTTGTGTGTATCAGTCTAGTCTCTTTCTGTTAAGAATGGCTTTTTGATGGCTTGTGGAAAGATACAGTCTGGTTGTGAGAGCCCGAATGCTTTGGTACCTTTTTCCAGATAAAGGTGAAGAGTGTATTTGCAAGGGTTGTGTGTGTCACCCAGTATACTGTTGGCTTAACATATACAGTGTGTAGTGTAAATGTTTGTGATGGAGAGAAGAAGACACCCTGATTATCTTCTTTACTGTCTTCACTATCTGCTGCAGGGTCTTGCAATCCAAGATGCAATTTCCAAACCAGGCAATGATGTGCCAGCTCAGGATGCTCTCCGTAGTCCCTGAATTGAATGAGATGAGGAATGGGTGGTGGAAGCTGGAATTTCCTTAGCCTTCTCTGGAAGTAGAGACGCTGCTGGGATTTCTTGGTTATGGAGCTAGTGTTGAGGGACCAGGTAAGGTTCTCCACCAAGTGAACACATAGGAACTCAATGTTCTTGACAGTTTCCACTTAGTCAGTCTAAAATCACAGATTTAAGAAAAGGTTCCTTCTTTCAAATTGCTCTGCCCACTATGATATCTAATTGGTCCAAAAGCACATCTCACAAAGCTGCATGGTAAACATCAAATACTGCATATTGAGTGACTGGCTGTGATTTTGACACAATTTACAGCACTTTCGCTTTCAATGTGAGCCAAAATAAATGACCTGTCAGTGGAAACTTCATATCAACAAATCAGCATATTGGAAAGATTTCTGAAGGATCATGTGACACTGAAAAGCATAATGGCTGCTGAAAATTCTGTTTTACCATCACAGGGAAAAATAAATTTTATAATATAGCTGCAAGCAATGATTACCAGGGTTCTAAGCTCTTTAAGGCATTCAAGCACATATAAAAAATACACTACATATTATTTAGCAAGTCTGAAACCACCTAAATCAATAATTTTAAAAAGCATTTTTGGCAAATACTGGATATTTACCATAGAAATATGTTTTTTTAACATGTATGACTATTATAGCGTCAGCTGTGGTCCGATCTCCCTCAAACTTTGCATGCTTGTTTAGAATCACCTGTTGCATATGCTCACCAGGTTTTGTGAAGTTTTGAGTTTTCGTTTAGGCTTTATAGGCTATTTTGGGTGTATTTGGACAGGCCCCTTTTCTAAATGACCTCTGGACCAAGTCGATAGTTATGGCTGTTTTTATGTTTTTTCCCTCTTACAGCGCCACCAAGTGGCCAAGCTCCGCATTTTTTTTTCATGTGACCTCAGATTTAGCTCTTACATACATGAGTTTGATGAAGATATCTCATTCTATTGAAAAGTTATAGCCGTTTTAGTAAAGGCGACGGGCCCCTTTTCGAAAGTTTTGGCATCCCTTCACGACGGAGGGTCGAAAGTTCAAGTTTTTTATTGATAATTATTGATAATCTTCCTGCACTGGTTTGGTTCCGATCAGGCTAAAAAACTAGACTAGTTCGCAAAAGTAGTTTTTTTTTTTTTTTTTTTTAAATGCAAAATACCCGAAAATTTAGCCAATTCCAACAACACTTGAGCAATTTCATACTATGGATCACTGTAGTGCCCCCGTCAGGCCAATTGGGGTGAGCTTTGGTGACATTGTAAACAGTGTGAGTACTACCATTCTTCCAAGTTTCAAGTCTCTACAACTTATGGTTTGGTCTGCCCGATCAGTTTTACATGGAGATTGCTGATTCTAGGCCATGTTAACATTTACAGGGTTTCAGCACTACATGCTTGAACCCCTAAATTTATTAAATCAGAGGATGGGTATTTTAAATTGCAATAATTACTGTTTTTACTATATTTTTACTCAAATAAATGCAGCCCTCGTGAGCCTGTGAGAGACTTTTTTCAAAAACATTTATTGACCCAAAGTTTTGAATGCTAGTGTAAAATAAGTCACTGAGTTTCATACTCCAGTGGTAGAAGAACCTAAATGATTTAGACAGCCATGGGCAGTTTATCTACATCAGCGTTAATCAATCATGCAGAATCCAGCAGAAACAAAATAACAAGATTAAAGATTTGAGAAAATCAAAATTAAACTTGTTACAGTGTTCCCACTGTTTACCCAAACTTATCTATAGAATTAGAAATTGAATAAAACCCAACCAGGCTTTCATTTTAAATTCACTCTTCATATAAATCTCAATTTGGTGATAGGTCTCGCTGTGACAGACTGTAAAACCAATTTTAGGAGAGACTGTTGAGTTGGGGCTTGATATTGATCTGTCTCCTGTTGACTACTGCCAACCTCTTGTAACACAACATAAAGGCATGAATGCGGACTCCTGAGGAGGGAAGGAGGGGAGAAAGAGTCTGATCTGAATGGACGCTGTGTAAAGGTTACAGTGCTATGTATTATTTCCCCTCCTCTCCACCTCTACCCAGGGGCAAAGAAGAGAAAGAGGTGGGTAGGAGGTGCTTTTGTAAGAGGATTCTTGGGGACTATGTCGAGAGCAAAGATGGTTCACCCTCAAATATAATAGAAAATACACTGGGGAAAACATGAGAATGTGAGTTTCTGGGTGCAAGGGGATGTCAAAGAGAATGTGTGAGAGGGGAAAGGAGAGCAGGTAAAGCGTGTGTGTGTGTGTGTGTGTGTGTGTGTGTGTGTGTGTGTGTGTGTGTGTGTGTGTGTGTGTGTGTGTGTGTGTGTGTGTGTGTGTGTGTGTGTGTGTGTGTGTGTGTGTCTGTGTGTGTGAGAAGCCATAAAGCACTTTGCCTGGCAGGACTATTTTGAGGTATCTTTTTAATTTCATGCACGATGGCTCTCACATTTGTTTCCCCTCTTCCACTCATTTCCTCTCCCTTCTTTTTATCCCCACTCCAAACTTGTCATTTGTTGGCTTGTTCTGTCCCTTCCTCATCTGCATACAAATTTAGGGCATGTTACATATATGTCCGTTTTTTTGTGGCATACGAATAGCATTAATGCACATGGAATGGCAAACTCACAAATCCCAGATGCAGTATAACAAAAAAAAAAAATAATAATGCTGCCTTCTGGAAAGTTTGTACTTAAGAGCTTGCAAGTTGTAATCACGATGTGATGTGCTTTCAAGTGATTTCAGTCGGTAAGAAATGGAAGTGCTGGGGACTTCGGAATTTCTTTTTCACTTACTGACCAACACAGGAGTTTTTTTAGTGCTTTAGAGCAACAAAATAAAGAGCACAAGATGTACATTAGGCCTTTGTTGATGCTTTACCTGTATTTTGTACTTTTATTGTTGCCACCGAGAATGATAGAAATGTAGTTGTGTTCCACAAGGCTGTCACCTCATCAGTCAGGTAAATTGGTAGCATTTTCTGGCATATTTTATGACTGCTATTAAGTACTTTTTACTTCCTCCCTCTTTTATATACACTAAAATTCAATATTTGTCTTGGGTAGTATCTTGTGCTCACCAAGACTGCATTTATTTGATGAAAAACAGTTAAAAAAAAGACAAAGCTGAAATATCAGCAGCCATTACTCCACATAATCACATGATCCTTCAGAAATCTTTGTAATATGCTGACTTAGTGCTCAAAACCATGATGATGCTTAATTTTTTCTTTTGTTCTTTTTCAAGTTCGGTAAATATTGGTCACAGACATAGAGATTTACTATATGATTTCACCAATAAAATTGGTTACGGATCATGTTTTCATTTCAGATCAAGTTTTATTTGTGGTTATATCTAAGTGTGTGAGTTGTTTACTTACTTTTTCATATCTTACATATTCATTCAGACTGATTTGTGAATGCGGAACGTGCATGAATTTATCGCATGAACCAATCATAGCTGATCATAACCAGTCATATCCAATCATATCGCGATGGAGGCATTGCCTCCTCTCACTTTGGGTTCAGAGGAGGCGAGAGCAAAGCTAGTAAAAGGCTGCTAATGGCTAATGCTCATAGTTTGGCACTATTTGGGAAAGGAGACCAGAGGCTATTTTTTTATGGATGTCAATGGAGGAGAGGCTTCACTACACTGAATAAACAGCTTTTTAAAGGAAATGGCTTATCATTTAATCAATCAAAAGCCTATCTGCTAATCTTCAACATGTTTTAAACTAAACAATACTTTTGAATTTAACTGTTTTTAGTTTACCTCAAAAAAATGTCATTATATACAGCATATAAGAAAAGTCATTGACTTACGGCATTTCTCATTCAATCCTATGGTATCCGTAAACACGACTGAGTGTCATACAACTGTGACTGAAATTCAATGACGTCAAGGCTTTAATGTGATTTATTATCAAGACACGCATGATCCAAGTTAGCCGTTACGCTTTTTCCAATAGTAAGTAATACAGACCCTCTCATTTCCATAGTAAAACAGTATCTGGCGAGAGTGCTGCAGACTCCTGCCATAACTTTACCTGTTGGTGTTGCTGTTGGACAATGTTTCTTTAGAAAAACACTTTTGTACACTTTTATTGTTATATTGTGTAATATCGCCAGTGTTTTATTTTTATACTACACATTTCTTTCTCATTCAATATTTTGAGAAGACACTGCTTTCCTTGCCTAATTTTTTTTTATTATTTATTTATTTATTTTTTTTATTTAGAGTGTCTATTTTCACTAAGTGCAAATAGGCTGTCTTGTTGGCAGAGGCTATTTATTTGGGCTAGTCAACACAAAAGACGGTGGTCTAAAAACAGTTTGTGGTGCAGATGGTTAAATCCGTGCCAAAGTCAATTTTTACACAATTGGCTTGAGTTCGAATCCACCTTCTAGTATCTAATAGCTATTTACACTTAGTGTAAATAGACTAATTTAGAGTATGCGTCACAGTCACATCACTTGCTGCTGTGCACACATAGAAATATAATTTTTGTGTCAAAATCGGAATGCAAATCATTTTTATAGAATGCTGTCGTCGAAGACGCCATTTGAAGCTAAATGCAGACTTTTAAACAGACATGCTATGGATAACTGCTATGATTACTCTTCTTTTAAAGCATACATTTGATTTAAACAATCGGCCAATATTCACATATGCTGTTCATAGGGGACGTATTGTATTATCCCTACAGTTACAGCTTAAAATATTATTTAAACCTATTACTGTTAACATTTTTACATGACATTTATTTATTTTATCTCACAATTCTGACTTTTTTTTCACAAATGCAAGTTTATATCTCCTAATTCGGATTTATAACTCAATTTAACTCAAAAATAGTGAGTTCTCTGCACACCTTAAAAACATCATCCCCGTTTCAATTCTGTAAGAGTATCCCACTATCTAACGTCAATTTTGATGAATAACAGTGTTAATTGCTGGGTGACAAGCTCTTGTAATAATCAGAGAACATTTTGAATGTGACATCTAATCAATATAATCTATAATCTTTTTTTTTTAATCTAAATATTTTGTACCGTATCCGTGTATTTCTTCAGTCATAAAGGCTTTCTCTCCAGGGTTTTCTGCAACCATGATGTACATGCATCCCGAATGTTTACACACCTATAATTGGTCTATAGCATCTATTGCTACAGTATTTACACACTTAGTGCAAATAGCCACTGCTTTTTTTTCTTTTCATTTTATGATAATAATAATATAATTTATTAAATGTTTCTGTTACAGTATGAAGAAAGGCCAAAGAAAAGCCTTTTTTTTTTTTTTTTTGAATCAATCATAGCCAATCATAACTAGTCATATCCAATCATATCAAGATAGAGGCATTGCCTCTTCTCATGTTGGGTTCAGGGGAGGTGAAAGCAAAGCTACTAGAAGGCAAGACTACTAATGGCTAATGCTAACGTTCTGGTTTGGGAGTACGTGGGAAAGGAGACCAGAGGTATTTTTTTTTAATGGATGTCAATGGAGGAGAGGCTTCACTACGCTGAATAAACAGCTTTTTAGAGGAAATAGCTTATCATTTAATGAATTGACAGCCTATCTGCTAATCTTCAACATGTTTTACACTAAACAATACTTTTGGATTGAACTATTTTTAGAGTTTACCTTAAAAAAAAAATCATTATATAAGAGAAGTCACTGACTTATTGCGACAATTGGAATTCATCTTACGGCACTATCCCACTATCTAACGTAAATTGTGTTGAATAACAGTGCATACCGCTGGGTGACAAGCTCTTGTAATAAGCAGAGAACATTTTGACAATGACGTTGTCACAACCCTGTCTGTCATTGGTTTCACCCATTGTTTTCCCCTGCCATTCTGTTGTGATTTGGTTTAGCCCTATGATTAGTCTTCGTTAGTGTCATCTGTATCACCTGTGTTTTCTTGATTAGTTTGCCTTTATAAGTCTGTCTTTGAGTTTAGTCTTTTGTCGGTCTTTAACGTTTCCTGGATGTGTGTGAAAGCCCTCTGTGTTCCTGCCTGTTCCTGCCTTGTTCATCTTGGAGATTTCTATTAAATTTATTGTTGATTGTAAATCTCGTCTCTCGTCTCGTCCTGCACACCCGCGTGACAGAAAGACCGACCCAAAAAAAAAAAATTCACGGCGTCTTCCCCTGCGTTTATTTTCCGTTTTTTTTTTGTATCAGTGTTTAGTTAATTTTTTTTCCCCCCCGTCATGAATGATCCCGCCGTCCTCATCCTCCTCCTGAAGCAGGGGAACCGCTCTCTCGAGGACCACACCAGAGACTTTATATTCCTCGCCCCGTTTACGCACTACCCGGACAGTTGCCTATGCACGTTCTACCGCGTGGGACTTAATGATAACATCCAGAGGCAGCTGTCCGGGGAGGGTCCTCGAGAGAGCCTCGCCGACTACATCGAGTGGGTGCTGGTGTCCAGCAGAGCTTCGTTGACCGCGAAGGATGACACCAGCCCCACTCCAGACCCAGAACCCAGCCCAACATCACCCCGACAAGCGGAGTTGCAGCCCGAGCCCACCGACGATGGAGAGCCCGAGCCGAGAGCGACAGAGCCAGAGCCGGACCCATCGGACCAGGTGCGAGAGCCGACTGCTACATCCGCGACGGTGGAGTGTGACGTGGAGCAAGAGAGGGCTACAGAGAGCCCTGCCCACTGCACCACCACTGGGGGTGAGAATGAGCAACACTCTGGGGACTTAATAGACTTTTCCACAGAACCACTGACCTGCCTGAACTTCCCACCCACCCGCCCTCTTCTGCCTATGCCTGAGTCTCCGCTGGTCCCGTCCAGCCATCCTGAGTCTCCGCTGGTCCCGTCCAGCCATCCTGAATCTCCGCTGGTCCCGTCCAGCCGTCCTGAATCTCCGCTGGTTCCGTCCAGTCGTCCAGAGTCATCGCTGATTTCGCCCAGCCTTCCTGAATCTCCGCTATCACCTGTCAGTCCCCCTGCTCACCCTCAGTCATCCACCTGTGCAGTGGGCTCGCCGCGGGACTGCCAGCTTCCATCGGCGTCTCGGCTGGAGGATTCCTCAGCTCCGCCTCCAGCCTCCGAGTCCTGGACTCCGCCTCGGCCCTTCGACCCCGCGGTTCCACCACGGCTCTCGACGCCCTCCTCTCCACCGTCGCCCGTCGATCCACCAGCTCCACCGGGCTCCATCGTCTTTCCGGCTCCGCCCTGGTCAGTCGTCACCCCATCGGCTCCTCAGGACTCTGCTCCTCCGGCTGTGCCTCGTCGCGCCGTCCCACCGGCTCCTTGGGACTCCTCCTTCCTGCGGGCACAGCCTCCATCCTCTGTCGCTCCGGCTCCGCCGCGGATCTCCGGGACTCCGCCTCCGCCTCGGGCGCCAGAGCCTGTTCCACCTTGGCCCTCCGGATCCTCGGCGTCACCCCGGATCATCGGCTCTCCGTCTCCGCCTCGGGCTCCTCCGCCATCTGCTCCGCCTCTGTCGGTCGGCCCCATGGAGTCGGCACGCCTTCCTCCACCATGGCTCCTCCCTCCGTCGGCTCCACCGTGGGCCGTCATCATGGCTGTGGTCTGGGTCAGTTCCTCCTGCTTCAGGTCCCTCCTGTTTCCTCCCTGGCTCCTCCCACCTTCGTCGCCCCCCTGGACTCTAATGACTTTGTTTGTTGTCCCCCTCCAGGGGTACCGTCCTCCGCCCAAGCCTCCTCCCTTATGTACTCTGTTTTTCCGCCCCTCTCGTTTCTTCCACGGCGCGAGGACGCGCCTTTCCGGAGGGGGGCGTGATGTCACAACCCTGTCTGTCATTGGTTTCACCCATTGTTTTCCCCTGCCATTCTGTTGTGATTTGGTTTAGCCCTATGATTAGTCTTCGTTAGTGTCATCTGTATCACCTGTGTTTTCTTGATTAGTTTGCCTTTATAAGTCTGTCTTTGAGTTTAGTCTTTTGTCGGTCTTTAACGTTTCCTGGATGTGTGTGAAAGCCCTCTGTGTTCCTGCCTGTTCCTGCCTTGTTCATCTTGGAGATTTCTATTAAATTTATTGTTGATTGTAAATCTCGTCTCTCGTCTCGTCCTGCACACCCGCGTGACAGACGTCTAATCAATATAATCTATAATCTTTTTTAAATCTAAATATTTTGTACCATATCCATGAAATTCTCTAGTCATAAAGGCTATCTCTTCCGGGTTTTCTTCAACCATGTGCACGCATCCCGAATCTTTACAAACCTATAATTGGTCTATATCTATTGCTATTTACAAACGTAGTGCAAATAGTCACTGCCTTTTTATTTTATGATAATATATATAGAATTTATTAAATGTTTCTTTTGTTAGACTATGAAGACCATTTTGAAGGGCCAGATTGAACCAACCATAGCCGATCATAAAGGCATAAATCTCTCCCGGGTTTTCTGCAACCATGATGTGCACGCATCCCGACTCTTTACCAACCTATAATTGGTCTATAGCATCTATTGCTATTTACACACTTAGAAAATTATAGAATAAATAGAATTTATTAAATGTTTCTTTTGTTAGAATATGAAGACCATTTTGAAGGGCCAAAGAAAGCCCTTTTTGCTGCCAGATTGTGTAGTCACAGCAGGGGCAGGTCAAGGACTAACCCTCTGACTTGAAGCCAGCGAAATTCATGTCTACTTCCTGTAATCCGAGCGATATGGCATGGGCTGAGACTGTTATGAGAGAACCAATCAGCTGCTCGTTAGGAATCGTTAGTGCTTGTTAGAGCTTAATTAGTACAGAACAGTGTCTCTGATTAAGCCTCCTATGGTTTCAGCATTCAGTTAGCCTTCTGTGTTCTTTTATTCCAGCCTGTAATGTCTTAGTCCGATAATATCTCCAGTACCGTTGCCGGTACACCTCTCCGCCTATCCCACCACCAACGTCTCTTCAGATTACCTGCCAAAACAACTTATAAAAGCTCCTCAGTATGCCTGTCAAATTTACTGCATAATCCCCTGTCAGGGTTCACTTGCAAAGCAGCTTCAATGTGACAGTCGAAATCAGTTCTTGACCTACGGAGTTTACCTTGTGCAAACAAACCGGCTTGTGTGTTATTGTATTCTCTTACTTATAATTGTGAAGATTAGAATTACACAGCCAAATGAGCATCCGCACGTGCGGAATCGGACGGTGCGGGGCTCCGGAAAATCAGTGCTGATTAGCCGCATGAAGTTGCATTTCGTTTTTGAAGATTATTGCTGTAAATTTAGGGATTACAGCTTTTATGCGAGCACCGTAGACATTGGCCTGCCACCCCTTTTACTGGGCCGTTAACCCGCTATGATTAAAACATGAGTACACATTTACTTAAATGCACTGAGCATATATTTTACAAACATTACAAGCCCTCTGCAAAACAGCTCGCTGCATCGACACAGGCGAGCATTTCAAATGATATAAAAATTGCTGGTGATTTAATCAACAGGCTGTGTAGGAAGTATGGTGGGGAATTAGCCATAGTCTTGCACTTTTTTTTATTTTTCTGAATTATTGTGGAAAATTCAGCCTGAACACAAACTAATGGAGTAGCTCAATCGCAGGCTGACTCAAAATTGCATGTGTACAGCAAAGCCCGAGTCATTAAATCATTAGCGAGCATTAAGAGAGCTCTCACATCATATATCACACAGACGGGGAATTACATGCTCTCTGGAATCCAAATTGAAAGCTGGGAACATTGCGGCAACTTTGACATAACACAGGCAGCGTAAATAAAACACTTGGGCTTGTATGTGTGCAGAGGCTTGTGAGTACGCGCTCCGGTGCATGATGGTGAATGGCTCTGACATGAGACGTGCCGCTTCTTTATTGACCCTGTGGTTTTTCAAGGTTCAGAACATCTCAGTGAGCTGGTACACACATTGATGTCTTATTGATATATCTACAGGTGCTTATAGATTCTCTATTAACAAGCGTTATACATTTCTCACAAAGCCTTGACAAATGCAGTAATGCCTTGTCAGTGAATGGACTGTCAACAGTAGTGAAGGACACAGTTTATTGACTCTTTGTATGGACTGTGATGACGCATTTCCACAGTAATTAATTTTGTACATCTATCAATTTTTTTTTTTTTTTTTTTTTTTTTTTAAATACATTTATATCACTATATTTTGTGTTTTAATTTACCTTGGCATTGCATGACAAAAACCTGCCTAGTTAACACTGCTGCAATAGGGTTTCTAATAGAGCTGTTTTGACATGTTTCTCTCTTTTGAACTGTAATTCATCTTTCTCTGTTTATTTACTTTATTTACTATTTACATATTTTGAGAAGGCATTTGAACACAGTAGTGTTTTTTTCTCTCTCTCTTTGTTGAATACAGGCTTTTGAATAGTGAGTTATTGTATCTTAAAAACATCCCAATGAACACACAGGCTGACACAAAAGACTGTCTTCCAGTATTGATGTGTTATTTTCTAAAATTATATATATGTCGTTCAAAAGTTTGGGATTAGTATCATTTGTAATTTGTTTTTCTTTTATAAGATTCCTATGCTCATCAAGGTTGCATTTATTTGATCAAAAATCCAGAAAAAAACTGTAATATTGTGAAATAGTATTTCAATGTAAAATAGTTGTTTTCTATGTGAATATGTTTGGTAACACTTTACAATAAGGTTCATTAGTTAAACATTAGTTAATGTATTAACTAACATGAACTAACCATGAGCAATACATTAGTTACTGTATTTACTAATCTTCATTAACGTTAGTTAACGGAAATACAGTTGTTCATTGTTTGTTCATGTTAGTTCACGCTGCATTAACTAATGTTAACAAGATTTTAATAATGTATTAGTAAATGTTGAAATTAACATTAACAAAGATTAATAAATGCTGTATAAGTGCAGTTCATTATTAGTTCATGTTAACTAATGTGGTTAACTAATGTTAACTAATGAACCTTATTGTAAAGTGTTACCATATGTTTTAAAATGCAATTTATTCCAGAGATGCAAAGCTGATTTTTCAGCATCATTATTATCAGTGTTGAAAACAGTTGTTCTGCTTAATATTTTGTTGGAACCTGTGATACTTTAATTCATTTTAAAGTATGTGACTGTGATTCTTTCAAAAATAACAAGTTAAAAAGAACACCATTTATTTTAAATACAAGTCTTTTGTAACAATATAAACTACCATTTAAAAGTTTGTGGTCAATAATTTTTTTATTCTTTTTTTTTTCTTTTTTTTGTAAAAAGAAATTAATTCTTTTTTCAGCAAGGATGTGTTTTTTATTCAAAGAATCCTGAAAAAAAGAATGACAGGTTCCAAAAAAAACATTGATAATAAAAGTAAATAATCAGCATATTAAAATCATTTCTGAAGGATCATTGTGACACTGAAGACTGGAGTAATAGCTGATAAAAATTCAGTTTTGCAACAAAAGATTAAATTATATTTCAAAATATATTTAAGCAGAAATCCATTATTCTAAACTGTAATAATATTTCACAATATTAATGTTTTTCGAACAGTAAATGCAGCCTTGATGAGCATAAGCAAGCTAATTCTTAAAAAAAAAAAACATTAAAAATGGCAGCATGCATATTTAATATTAGAGATATTTATAATATTTTCATTTATCAGTTTCGGTCAATGTTAAAAATATTACATTTAAATAACATTTGCTGTTATCTAACAAGTTAATCTTTGAAAACACTTTAAAATGTGTATTCTTCAGCAAAATTCTACATTAATATGTTTTGTTTTGGATTTTTTTTTTATGTTATAAAATCCACTTGTATCGTTTCAAACAATAATTATCAGCTAATCTGTGTTGGTGTTTTATGATAACAGTAATGCGTTAATAATAATATGTGATATCAATTACATTACAATGTTTGCTCTTACAGGCATGTATGTTTACTTTTGTACAAGAAACTATACTGTGCTGATCCTATAGCAAAACCGTTTAAGAACCACCATTCATAATCTAGGTTTTCCAAAAGTAGCCATCCTGCATGGAAGATAATGCTTTCTGAGTCGGCTGACTCCTCTGTTCCCGAGCCCTGCTGGGCTGATACATGGGGACTTCCCAAGCCAGACTCTGGGAGGTCAATCTTCTGAGGTAACCATTACCGGAGCTTGTATGTGGATCATCCTTGGCTAATCTTGCCCCTGCAGCTTGTCTCCCTAAAGCTTTTCCCGTACGGAGCCGGGGCAAACCCAGCCACCCATGCAGCAGGAGCAGCAGGAAGCAGTGTGCTTTGCCACAGACCTACAGAGAGATGCTGGTTAACCAACCGGATCAATACGGTGGGCTCCATGATCTCTCAGACCCCTGCTTGTGTTATTATTTCTGTCTCTCACTTCGTCGTATATTTAGTTTAATAGTAAATATTAGAGCTGAGAGCTTTACTAATGGACATCTGTTCCGTGTTGCACTTATTAGGCATAAGAGCTCCTGTCCCCCCATTAGGGCTGGTCACTAAATGGTTAATAAAGAAAGGCTTTTGTCTCTTGTCTAACAAGCCTCTTACCATCGCTTCAAAATGTCTAGTATTCTCTTTCATAGCTGGTCCTCTGGGTCAGCCGAAGACTGGAATCGCAGACAGACGAGAAGGAGAGAATGAGGAAAGGGGAGGACAGAATTACTCAGCCCTTGGAAAAGAATGAAAAAGGGTCAGATTTTAATGGCCGTGGTCTGCCCAGCTCGGAAGATCCCGTTGGTTTATTAGAGCAGAGCCTCTTACCAGTCTAAATTACCAAGAGATAGTGAGAGAGTACAGCTGGAGGGTTTTTCCCCCCCCCATCTCCATAGTTGTGGGTCTCTGGGTTGTTTTGTATCAGGAAATCTCCAAGGCTGGTTTTACACTGACCACACCACTCGTCTGCCCCCTGTCACAGGAGAGAAAAATAACAAGGTACAAAGGTTACTGTGATGTAGAAGAGAAAGAGAATGCAAAGTGAACCGATTGGTAGAGCCAGACTGAGAAAAGAGGCAGGTAGAGAAAATGGGAGAGAGAAAGAATGAAATGAAGAGAAAATGTCACGTGGGGTCGATCTAAAACTAAATTGTAGGCAATTAGTGTGTCTTTTATCAATATTCTTTCACTGTCGACATGATCTCCACTAAAAGAGCATCATTATACCTCTCTCGCATTAAATTTGTATTACAGTTGAGGAGTTTAAAAGGATGGTTGATCCAAAAATGAACATTCAGGCAGCATTTACTCATCTTCATGTCATTACAAAACCTGTATGACTTTCTTTATCCCATGCAACACCAAATAAGAACGTTAGCAGAATATCAAAGCTGCTTTTATACTTTTTGCATACAATGAAAGTGTATGAGGGCTGTGTCAGTCAAAAAACACCCTAAATGTAGTCCATGGCCCATATTTCAAGTCCTCTGAAAGCATTAAACAGTTTGTTTGAAGAAAATATAATTTTTGAATCATCTACACTCTTAAAAATAAAGCTTCTTTATTGGCATCGATGGTTCCATGGGGAACCCTGAACATCCATGGAACCTTTCAAATGCAGAAAAGGTTCTTTAGATTTTTAAAATGTCTTTCAAAATGGTTCTTTTAAGAACTGATCACTGAACCAAAAATGGTTCATCTATGGCATCCCTGCAAAAACACCCTTTTGGAACCTTTTTTTTAAGAATGTACCTCAACAATGGTCACAATCAGTATATCTCTCTCACATTCAATTTGTATTACAGTTGAGGAGTTTAAAAGGGTAGTTGATCCAAAAATGATCATTCAGGCATCCTTTACCCATCTTCATGTCATTGCAAACCTTTATGACTTTCTTTTTCCCATTCAACACCAAATAAGATTGTTAGCAGAATGTCAAAGCTCCTTTCATACTTTTTACATACAGTCAAAGTGGATGAGGGCTGTGTTGGTCAAAAAATACTCTAAATGTAGTCCATCCCCCATATTTGTCTTCTGAAAGCATAAAACTGTTTGTTTTAAAAAAAGATCATTTATGAATCATCTACACTCTTAAAAATAAAGGTTCTTTATTGGCATAGATGGTTCCATGGAGAACCTTGAACATCCATGGAACCTTTCAAATGCAGAAAAGGTTCTTTAGATTTTTAAAATGTTCTTCAAAATGGTTCTTTTAAGAACTGTTCACTGAACCAAAAATGTTTCTTATATGGCATCCCTGCAAAAACACCCTTTTGGAATCTTTATTTGTAATAATGTACCTCAGCAATGATCATCATAATTATACCTCTCTCACATTAAATTTGTTTTACAGTTGAGGAGTTTAAAAAGATTCAGGCATCCTTTAATCATCTTCATGTCATTCCAAACCCCTATAACATTATTTTTCGCATTCAACAGCAAATAAGAACATTAGCAGAATGTCAAAGCTCCTTTCATACTTTTTACATACAATGAAAGTGGATGAGAGCTGTGACGTTTAAGAAAACACCATAAATGTAGTCTATCCCCCATATTTCAACTCTCCCAAAGGCTTAAAATAGATTGTTAGAAGAAAAGACTATTTACGAATCATCTACACTCTTAAAAATGAAGGTTCTTTATTGGCATCAGTGGTTCCATTGAGAACTTTGAACATCCATGGAATCTTTCAAATGCAGAAAAGGTTCTTTATTGGCATTGATTGATTGGTGGTTCCATGGAGAGCCTTGAACATCCATAGAACCTTTCAAATTTAAAATAGTTTTTGAAAGGCATAAATAATGACATAATTCAATAGTTTAACATGATGACATCTTGGTTTTCCATGTGTGTTGCCTGGTGAATGTATAATTGTTCCTTCTTATTAGTCATGTCTTGTACATAATTCATCATTCAATCATGCATGGAATATCTTAGTCTTGCTTTGTTTTATTTAAAATTATATTTATGTAGCTTGAATATAAACAAAAATTGAAAAAATCTGTACGGGGATGAGTATGTGCGTGTGTGTCATGTTAAGCAAATATGAAGTTTCACTGAAGCCTGGTTAAGTTCTGGTTAAAGGGATTATGGTTCATGGACTGCATTGCAGAGCAACACTGCCACCTAATGGCCTCCGTGATACTGAGACAGGCTGCCACCTGCTAGTATAAGTGTGTGGTTATGCTCTGCATGTGTGTGCATCTGTATGTGATAAAAGGCAGAAGATGAGAAATGGTTATGGATTATGGGCTGTGCTGAAAATCCAATACATCTTTCATATGAATAGGAAACGTTAA
Source organism: Garra rufa (assembly GCF_049309525.1). NCBI lineage: Eukaryota > Metazoa > Chordata > Actinopteri > Cypriniformes > Cyprinidae > Garra > Garra rufa. The sequence continues at coordinate 25,530,472 of NC_133376.1, forward strand.
AAGAGGGGAAAAAAGAAGAAGAATTGAGGGTTGGAAGAGCAGTGACTCACATGAATCATATGAATGCACGTAGCCTCTTTATTTTGTAACTCACAGAAGCTCAGTAACATGAAGGTTAGCCAAGGACTCTTGTAGTGGCTATAAAATTACTGTAGTGTGGGCTTTTACCAAATGCATGTAAAAACAACCTGTAAAAGTAATGGGCCAGCAATCACAGGAGTCAGCATCTCTGTGATGTTACACTACCCTGAACTCTGTCTCGGTCTTTCTCTTTCTCTCTCTCTCTTTCGCCACACACACATATACGCTCTTGGCTAGGAAATGAGTGCATCTCACACATCATAATTCTACTCTCTCCATCTCTTTTTCTCTCTCTCCTGCGCACACACACACTGCCCGCTCCAGTAAACCAATACATCATTTCCCTAGTAGAGTCTGTCTCCTCTCCTCATCTGTTAGACGAGGGTTTATGAAGCATCAGCACAGTCCAGGCAGGAGCCCTTTACCACAGCACAGAGTTCAAACGATGAGTCCTCTATGGGTCCTTGGCTCTACATATCTCTCTTTTCACTTTAAGAGTAGACCACAGCCACATTTGCCACTGGTCGCTTATAATAGCTCTAGTTTTGTGGATTTAGTCCACGTCCACGTCTCAAGTTATCTGTAAGTTAGAATACTCTTTAAAGCTGTCTAAATTAAGTTTTAGCAGATATCCACATTTTAAAAAAATATAAATGTGTCTTTCTCTTCTGGGAAAATGGAACTTACATTTCATCTGTTAATAAAGTACATTCTTTTGTATGAATACTCTGTTTATGGAGATACTATATCACTATATATAACAGGAAGTCGAGCTGGATGTATTGAACAATCTATATATACACTGCCGTTCAAAAGTTTGAAAGAAATGAATACTTTTATTCAGCAAGGATGAATGAAATTGATCAAAAGTGACAGTATAATGTTTTATAATGTTACAACAGAATCATGTTTCAAATAAATGCTGTTCGTCACACACTTCTAAAAATGTGTCATGGTTTCTATAGAAATATTAACTGTAGTATAATAATGATGAGAATTTTTTAACATTAAATCAGCATATTTGAAGGATCATGATACTAAAGGCTGGAGTAATGACTGCTATTAATTCAGGTTTGCCACCACAAGAATAAATTACAGTTTAAAATATATTAAAGCAGAAATTAGTCATTTTAAATTGTAATAATATTTCACAATAGGATTACTGTTTTCACCGTGTTTCTGTTCAAATAAATGCAGTCCTTTGTATATATACTGTGCAGTTGTGCTCATAAAATGACACCCTTTGCAGAATATGCTAAATGTTAATAATTTTAAAAAATAAGAGGGATAATGAAAACTTTTATTATTATTATTATTATTATTATTATTATTATTATTATTATTATTATTATAGCTATTTAAAAAGTCTACTCAACAAGACAAAAGAATAACAGAATTTATATAAATGACCCCGCTCAAAAGTTTACATACCCTTGAATCTTAAAACTGTGTGTCGTTTCCTGGATGATCCATTGCTGTTTTTTATCTTTTGTGATAGTTGTTCACATGTCCTTTGTTTGTCCTGAGCAGTCCATCCTTTGGCTCATGCACATCATTTGTTTTTTCCAACATCTTCTGCATATTTGCACACTTTCCAAAAGTGACTGTATGATTTTGAGATCCATCTTTTCACACTGAGAACAATTAAGGAACTCATATATAACTGTTACAAAAGGTGAAAACATTTACTAATGCTTAAAAGGCAACATAATGGGGTGTAAACTTTTGACTGGATGTTGATGTGTACATTTTTCTTATTTTGTTTACAGATCTCACCTCCCATTTAGTGTTACACTTCAGAAGCTACATACATTTTTAAATGTCTCCCAGAAGACAATCTAAGTAATTTTTGAAAGGGTTCAAATATGCAGATGCTGCTGGAAAACTTAATAACTTGCAGGAGCTGGAGGATTTTTCTGAAGAACAGCATGCAGGCTGAACCGCTCAGGATAAACAAAGGACTCATGAACAACCATCACAAAAGATAAAAACAGTTGTGGATCATCCAGGAAACAACACACAGTATTAAGATTCAAGGGTATGTAAACTTTTGAATGGAGTCATTTTTATAAATTCAGTTATTTTGTCTTGTTAAGTATATATAAACATCTGTTATGTGAAATAGCTTGTTCAGGACAGTACTAAATAAAAAATAACAAGCAATTTTCTTGATCCCACTTTTTTTGTTAAAACTAATAACATTTTGAATATTCTGCAAGGAGTATGTACACTTATGAGCACAACTGTATATATCCTGTGTCAATAGGAAATCCATCAAGTATGTCCTTAAAGGAACACTCCACTTTTTTTGTAAATAGGCTCATTCTCCAACTCCCCCCGAGTTAATAAGTTGAGTTTTACCGTTTTGAAATCCATTCAGCCGTTCTCCTGTTCTGGCAATTTCACTTTTAGCATAGCTTAGCAAAGATCATTGAATCCTATGAGACCAATAGCATCACGTTCAAAAATGACCAACGAGTTTCGATATTTGTCCTATTTAAAACTTGACTCTTCTGTAGTTATATCGTGTACTAAGACACAAAGAAATGCAAAATGCAAAGCTTAAATTTTCTAGGCTGATAAGATTAGGAGCTACACTCCCATTCCGGCGTAATAGTCAAGGAAGTTTGCTGCCGTAGTATGGCTGAAGCAGGAGCATTAATACCACGCAGCACATGTGCAAATGCTAAACTAGCTGGGAACTCATTTCTGATAATACTCGGCCTGCTTTGGCCATATTACGGCAGCAAACTTCCTTGACTATTACGCCGGAATGGAAGTGCAGTTCCTAATGTTATCAGCCTAGAAACTCGCAGCTTTGCATTTCCACCGGACTTGGTACACGATATAACTACAGAAGAGTCAAGTTTTAAATACAACAAATATGGAAACTCGTTGGTCATTTTTGAACGCGATGCTATTGGTCTAATAGGATTCAATGATCGATGCTAAGCTATGGTAAAAGTGATATCGCCAGAACAGGAGAACGGCTGAATGGATTTCAAAACGGTAAAAATCAACTTATTAACTCGGGGGGAGTTGGAGAATGAGCCTATTTCCAAAAAAAGTGGAGTGTTCCTTTAAATGTCACTAAAATCCAAAAACAGCCCCGTTAGATGTTTCACAACTTGCTAGAAGCAAACAGGATGCCAAACACCAGAAACTGGAAACGTGTCATTGCACGCAACCCCACTCTGGCATTCATGAGTATGCATATTTCAAAATAAAAATCAATTAGTGGCCTCCTTTGCACTTTGTAATTTTGCTGCTGCATTTTACAAGTTTCAAACTTGTAAGCAAGCGTCTTCCTGTAAGGCCCCTCTCATTCCCCATGAGCTCTCCCCGATTGCGCTGATCTCTTGGAGACAAATCGCTGACTCTGGGCTTGGGTTTCCTGCCCCTTCCTGGAATTCTCTTTTCATCTCTCTTTCCCCCTTTTCATCTATTTTTGGGGCTTAAATGATATTGAAAGGCAGTGTTCCAGTCCTCTGTTCAACCAAGATAAGATTATTGATGTGGGCGCATCTAGCTGAGCCAATGCAACCCCCCAAAAAAACTCATAGAAGCAGTGAAACTCATAGAGAGCGGACGTGTTCCGATTACCTCAATGTTTCATTCCACTACCTTATATAACAATCACAGGGAATTGAGAATAGGCTAAATGTTTCAGTCACAGCTATCCGAACAGACAAGTCTGCAAGCTCTTTTGTTAGCCGTTCAGACGGGCTTCGTGAAAAAAAAAAAAAAAAAGAGTGGAATTTGTTAATTAACCTTTCGGGCAAGTGCGTTCATTGTGCATCTCATTAAAAAAAAACGTCCGGCTTTTGAAGCTGGGTCATCGCTCTAATCTTCCTCTTCATTTCTTCATTGTCATTTCTGACTTGCTGCCTTTCACCCCTTATGAGAGAGAGAGCAAATTACGAATCACTGTCAACACAGTGCTCTCTCACCGTCCATTCTCTCCTCTTTACTGTTTATCAATGCACAACTCCACTGTGGAATGCCACACTGTAACTATAGTAACCTCTTAGCAGGTTGCCGTAGTGATATAGCGTATTCCTGAGTAAGAAACAGAGAAAGAATGAAACACCAGAAGCTTCCCTCTTCTGTGCTTCTACTCACTGTTAAGGCGACTATCAAAATCTTTGACTGATCTGTGGTCTTCAGGTTTTATTTCAGGCAGTTTTTTTTTATTTAAAGAATTAGTTCACTCCTGACTCCTGATAATATACTCAAATATGTTCATGTCTTTTTTTCTTCAGTCGAAAAGAAATTAAGGTTTTTGATAAAAAAAAACAGTTTTGTCCATACAGTGGATTTCAATGGGGTTGAAGGTGTCTTTGGGGATCAAAGAGCTCTACATGATCCCAGATAAGAAAAAATGGTCTTATCTAGCTAAATGATCTGTCATTTAAAAAAAGTAATTATTTACTTTTTAATCACAAATGCTACTGTCTACGACTTCACGCATTACGTAATCACATTGGAAAGGTCTCACACGGTTAGTTCTTCATCTGTGTACTCTGGTTCAAAAAGGTAGGGTAGGGTGATTAATCTTTAAAAGATTGTGATCTTGATTCAAACACACACATCTTATTTCTAAATGAAAATGATTTGCCCGTGTCTATTACCTCACAACCTTTGAAAAAGTCTTGCCAGAACATTCAAATCTGCACTCTCTGCTGACACAGAGCAGACCGTTACCATGTTTAGGTATGAAACAGCTTCACAAATAGTGTTTTCAACTACACATTATTTCTGTCTTATAGTTATTCATGTTATCACAGAAATACTAGGATGAAAGTTTGGATAAAAGCACTAATGTCTATGGTTGCGATCAAAATAGAGCAAGTCATCTTTTGAAAGTAACTGGTGCTTTGTTTGTATTGTTTGCATAGTTTGCCATTAAGTGACTGTTAAAAATGTATTTGTCATTGAATCATTAATTCAAAAGATTTGTTCAAAAATGCTGATTCATCCAGTAATTATACAAGTAAAGTATTTGAGTCATTGAATCAGTCATTCAAACGGCTTTTTCATAATTTTAATATAAAAAATTAGTGTATTAAATATATTTTAAATACATATATAGTAAAATGTTTAATAATTTATTCAAATTAATTAAACACTTTTAATAGACTGCATCTAATTAATATTTTGTCACACATTATTTTGTCTAGTTCAGAATTGTGGGAGAATTGTGATCATTATTTGAGACAAAAAAATAAATAAAAATGTGATTCTCAATTTATCCAGAATTGTGCAGCTCTACAATGACCATATCCTAAATATCAAAACTCAAAATATGCAATTCCCATACCTAATGTACATATTTCCCAGTTACTGTTGAAAACCCATATATTATAGTGATCATAAACACAGCTCAAGGGTCTCTTACCAGTTACAAAACTTAACATCTACCGCAGTTTTACCACTGTTAGAATATATGTCAAACTATTAACCCACATGGAAAAAAATCAACATGCAGCAACAGTTTAAAAGTAACCCAATTCCACGGGAAAACTGCGGACTTGGCAACCCTGTCAACGCCATTGTTTTACCTTTTTTTGTACTGGGCATCTGACTTGCTTTGCAGATTCACTTTTTATACATCGGGTTGGTACTTTTACTTACATCACACGTGACCTTTCCAGCGTGATAATGTATTAAGTCATAGACACAGAGTAAAAACTATATATATACAGTAGATAAGACCCTTATTCCTCGGCTGGGATTGTGTAGTTTTGAAGCTGGATTGAAACTGCAATTTGGACCTTCAACCCATTGCTCCCCATTGAAGTCCACTATATAAAGATTTCTAAAATAAAATAAAATAAAATATATATACTTCAAACCTCTGTGATGGTAGCCAGCAAGTCTACGACCTAAATTGCGTAATCACGTTTGAAAGGTCACACATGGCACGCTTCCTCTGTGTACTTCGGTTCAATAAGGTAGGGTAGAGCTAAAAACTCATTCTCATTTTCTCCTCAAAATCTTCAAAATCATCTGACATCCAGGGTTGTCAGGTCTGTGTAGCAAAACTAGCCCAGTGGCCAATCAAAAATAGCCCAAAGCTCGAAGACCATATCCTAAATATCAAAACTCTAAATATGCCATTCCCATACATAATTTACATGTTTTACAGTCACTGTTGGAAACTAGTATATTGCACTGATCATAAATATTCCAAATATCACAGCTTATTATCCTTCACAAAACTTAAAATCTACTGCAGTTTTATCACTGGTAGAATAAAAAATATTTCAGTACAAGCATTTCAGTCAAGTATATTGTATCCAAAATGCCAAACCATTAACCTGCGGGGGAAAAAATCAACCTGTGGCAACAATTAAAAAGTAGCCGAATTCCACGGGAAAACCACAGACTTGGCAACCCTGCCAACATTGTTGTTTCACCTTTTCTTGTAAAGAGTGTTTGACTTTATTAGCACATTCACTGTGTAAATACTGGGTTGTTACTTAAACCTACATCATGCATGACTTTCCAGCATGATTACGTAATACTAAAAGTTGTGGACGCAGAGCTAGTGCAAGATGAGAATTTGTGGTTAAAAAGTAGGGATGCACCGATCCGTATCGGCCGATCACTTGCGCGTTTTGTCAGTAAAGCCGGTTCTGTAATCAGCGGGTGCGTGATTTCACGTTGAGCCGTATATACCAGTCATTCCCAAAGGCGGGGTCCCGACCCACAAGTGGGTCGCGGGAGATTTTGTATGGGTTGCCAAGTCGAGCACTCTTTTTCAGTGCGCTATATACTCTTGATTAAAATTTATATGTGTAGTTCAACAATTAGCCGCACGAGGGAGCTCGTCGTTTTCTTCTTCTTCTGCTTTCTTTTTTTGTTGTTGTTCTTTAGCTGCGCTCTGCATCGCCTGTTTCACACATACTCCGTCTGCAGTGCTTATGCGTTGCTTATTTTTTTTCGCACCCATGTTAACGGATAGGAGCGTTCACACTGCACGCGGTTGCAGTCCAGCAGTACGTCCCAGAAGCAGTGCGTTTGCAGCAGAGCAGCGATCATTTCGGCAGAGTCTATTTTTTGCTGTGCTGCAAGCGCTGAATTAAAGTGACAGCGCATTGTTCGCTGTAAAAATGAACATGGATTGACACGAAAATGTCCCATAAATGCATATAAATGAAATCCACTGTTTCACAGTCAACACGTGGCTTTTTGGCTAGGTTTAAAATAAGCAAAAATGCAGTTTTAAAGAAAAAGGGAACATAATACGTGCACTTGTCCAGGTAGAAAAGTTCTTTAAAAGGATTGTTTTTAATAAAGATTTAATGCGAAAGAAAAGCATGAGAGCCGACTGTTTCTGTCTGTGGTAAGTTTTAATTAAAATGTTTTTTGATAGCCCAATCTTTAATTAAAAAAATGAAGCTATAGCCTCCCTATGTTGTGTTTAAATGTGTTGCAACTTGCTTGAGCAACTTAATATACAAATCTAGAAGTCAAGTGCATTGAATAATACGTTGTTTTTATTGAATTTAAACGTGAATATGTCTGTTATTGTATTAGTTTACTGTGATAAAAGAGGATCACAATGCTGAAAAAGCACTTTTTGATTTGATATCAAAATAACGGATAAATATTGTGTTTGTGGTAAACAACATTTTCTGCAAATCTGCAGTTTACTTAAATAAAAAAAATGTGCTTTGTCAAATATCTGTATCTCTTTTAAATAGTTAAGTGGAAGCATGACCTTAAAAATGGTCATACATATTTTGTTAATGCATAAATTCTCTTCGTGATATATGAACTATATGGGCCTAATGTTTATTGGGTCACAAGGATTTATCGACTTTAAAATGTGGGTCCCCAGAAAAAAAGTTTGGGAAACACTGGTATATACTACACACAGCCGTTGTTCACTGACGAGCTGCACACATTCACACTGATAATGAACATTGATTTGCGCAGCTCGTCGGTAAACAACGGCTGTGTGTAGTATATACGGCTCAACGTGAAATCACGCACCTGATGGCATTTACCGCTGATTACAGAACCGGCTTTACTGACAAAACGCGCAAGCATGATCGGCCGATTCTTATCGGTGCATCCCTATTAAAAAGTATCTTCTATCTTTTTTTTTTTTTTGGAAAATGACCAATTGTTTTGCTAGATAAGACCCTTATTCCTTGGCTGGGATTTTGTAGAGCCCTTTGAAGCTGCTCTGAAGCTGCAATTTGGACCTTCAACTCACTGATCCCCATTGAAGTCCACTATATGGAGAAAATTTCAGAATTTTTTCCTCAAAAAGCCTTAATTTCTTTTCGGCTGAGGAAAGAGAGGACATAGGGGTGAGTAAATTATCAGGAAATTTTAATTCTGCAGTGAACTAATCCTTTAACCCAACAGTCATTTGATATCTCTGGGAATGCCAAACCCCAGACTGATAGAAAATAAGGAAACACGAGCAATGGAAGTGCCCATTACAGATAACCAGTTGCCAGGGGTTAGCGAGAGCTATATATGAATGAACAGTTCCAGTGTGCATCGCCATGGTAACCCAACCTAGCTGCCCAGTTCATTGTGAAACTATTCCAAGAAATGAGATTCTACTTACGAGTCTATTTCCCCGTCTGAATGATTCAATTGTCGCAAATGCGTCTGGAGTGAAAATAACTTTGTTTATGCCTCTTTGTAAATGAAAAAATAGCAATTTCCAGCGAATTGGAATTGGGTTTAATTCAAGGAATAGCACAAGCTGGACGCTATACCAAAAAAACCTGACATCCTTTTGTCAGGTAAAATCATTTCTGAGCTGTACTTATAAATGGCACAATGGCGGTCTGTGATGTGCAGATGATGTCTGTGGGAAAATTGCTCTGTTATCTGTGGTTTTGCTTGGCGGATGTGGGGGGGACTGCAGCAAATTGAAATGCGCAGTGCTAAGGGGCTGCTTTTCTCCGAGTGAGTCCAATCGCTCATGGTTTATCAGGAGTCAACCTCTGGGCACATTAGCACCAGACTGGAGGTGGAGACGGAGCTTCCGCAGAGCGTGAATCTAATTCTCTGTGTGCGCTCTCACATCCTCCTTTCATATTCATGTGTGGGTTATGAGATGCAATTATGAACTCTTTGAAATCATGGAGTATTTTATGAGATAGCATGAAGTTATCGCTCTTTGTCTTTTCTGGTTTATCTCTTTCTCTCTCCCTCCTGTTCATGGTACGCAGCCATTTTTGCTTTGGAAATCTCTCTCATATTTTTTCATTTAAAGCCAGTTAGAACTGCAGGCGTATGTGTATGTATGTGTGTGTGTGTGTGTGTGTGTGTGTAATGACACCATCACCTCCTCTAACAGGGTCATTTGTTGCTTTTCCAATATGCCATTACGCCCAAACAGCTATTTCTCACTCAAATGGAAAATGTGGATGTGGAAAAGATTTCTGCTCAACTTGATTGTTTTCCACACTCTTTTCCAACAAATCTCCAGCTTGTTCTTCGGCAGCCTCTGTCACACATTTGCTTTTATTGTAACAAGTCTGTCAGTGTGATTTTTTTTTTTTTTTGCCTTATAGGCTAACACTGCTGTTCACTTGCTGCAATTTATGTGGTTAATTTTCAATGCTAATCCTGTAGTTTGGAGTTTAAACCCTGGCAGTCGATAGGGGGAAAAAAGCCACTTTGATATTGAAATGGGAAATGTTTCAGGAGGGATTTGGAAGGTGCTTTGAGGGAAACAACAGTGGGATTCCTTTTCACCTGAGACAGGGAGATGGTTAACAGATATCAGTGTGGCCAAAAGACAAATGCTTTTCTCTCACTCCTCCCACGACTTTCTTCTTCGTCTTGTTCTCCTCCCCTCGTCGCTTCCCTCGAGGTCTGCAATTAACGCTCTCGTTCCCATCCAGAGAATGGAGGGAGTGTGGGACGGGCTGGAGCATGAAAGGTGGAGGTGGCTATAACGCAATTTAGTCTGATTTAGCCTTTTTCCCAGTGATCAGAGCTGTCAGCGTTCAGTAATGATCCTCTCATTGACATAGCAGTCAACAGCTCTTCAGGAAGCTCACTCCCCACTGCGCTCTGCTCTACACGTATTAACACTCTGCTAACCATGGAGAGAGAGAGAGAAAGAGGGAGAGAAAGAGAGCAGGTGCATCAGTGGACGTTTCTTACAGCCATTGTGTTTGTGGGTATTTATCAAGGAGATAGATTAAAAGATATATCAAAGATTTTTAAGTGTCTTCTGCTCACCAAGCCTGCATTTATTTGATTTAAAATATTTTGACATATTTTTATTATTTAAAAGAACTGCTTTCTATTTGACTATATTTTAAAATTACTCCAGTCCTCAGTGTCACATGATCCTTCAGAATCATTCTAATATGCTGATTTGCTGTTAAAGAAACATTTTTTATTATTATTGTCAATATTTAAAACAGTTGAGTACATTTTTTTTCATTCTTTGATTAATAGAAAGATCCAAAGATCAGCATTTATCTGAAATGAAAAGCTTTTGTAACGTTATACACTATACCATTCAAAAGCATGGAGTTAAAAATATAGAAATTAATACTTTAAATATTAAATTAATACTTTAGAGGCTTTAAACTGTTTAAAAGTAATGATGAAGTTAGTTATAATGTTACAAAAGATTTCTATTTTAGATAACTGCTGTTCTACTGAACTTTCTATTCATCAAAGAAACCTAAGAAAAATTCTACTCAGCTGTTTTCAACATAATAAGAACAATAATAATAAATGTTTTTTTGAGCAGCAAATCAGAATATTAGAATGATTTCTGGAAGATCATGTGACTGGTGTAATGAGGCTTAAAATTCAGCTTTGAAATCACAAGAATTAATTACATTTTAAAATATATTCAAATAGAAAACAGTTGTTTTAAATTAAAAAAAGCTTTACAACGTTTTACTGTTTTTGCTGTACTTTGGATCAAATAAATACAGGCTTGATTAGTAAAAGAAACTTAAAAAAAAAACATAAAACAATCTTACTGTGCAAAAACTTTTGACTGATTAAATTATTATTATTTTGTTTTCTATTTTCGATTTTTTTAAATGCTCTTTTTTTCCCCATACTTCAGTCTTTAGTGTCACGTGTGATTCTTCCGAAATCATTTTACTATGATGATTTAGTGCTCAAGAAACATTTATTATTATCAATGTTGAAATTGAGATGAGATTATCTGTGTTACTTAATATGTTTGTCCAAAGCATGATTTCCAGCATTCTTTTATAAACAACTTTACTAAAAAAAAAAAAAAAAAAAAAAAAAAACTTGAGTGCCTTTACTCTCACTTTTGATTTAATGGTCTTTGCTCAATAAAAGTATATTATTATAATTATTATTATTATGCAATACAGCACAACTGCGCAAATATTTTTCACTTCGTTTTCCTCTATAGGGATTTCAGTTGTTTTTTTTTAAGTTAAGATTTATAAGCAGAGTTTTGACAAAAATATTTAAATGAATGAAAATAAAACAACTTCTCATCCCATAAGTAATTGCAAAATAGGAATTTAATTAAAAAAGTACAAAATAAAATGATTAAATTTCAGTAGTTTATTCTATGTATAAAACAGTATATTTCAGAGTTTAGTTTAGACTCAGTTGTATATAACAAACACAATTTAATAATAATAATAATAATAATAAAAGTTTGAAATTGAGTTAAAATTTATGACTAAATTTATAAAATTATATGGCTTCCAAAGTAATCATATCATAATAGTTTCATGACTGAATGCTTTGTAGATAGTTGAACATCTATTCTTTTATAAGGAAAATAGTTTTTTTTTTCCGTTTATTAAAAAAAAGACAAAGATACTAAATAAGCATAGGACATTTTGTATGTATGTATGTATGGCTGCATATAAATATGTACATGTCAAATCCCACGCTCTAAACTGAGACATGAGTCATTTTCTAAGAACTGATATTAGACCAGACACTGAATCTTAAATTCCCCTCAAGTGCAACCTTACCTCTGTCCTCCCTATTTTATCCACAATTGTGTTTTTTTAACATCACTGGAAGTGCTCAGTCCGGTGGCCAAGAGAGTGAATGTGGCTTAATGAAAGACTCCCATGGCTAAACACACAGTGGTGTCTTTGATCTGCAGAAATCAGGCTAAATGCCACGTGCGCCTCTCTGATTAGGCCATAATGAAATGAATTAGCCAGAGACTGCATGAGCTGCTCTCTACGGGTGAGCTCGCGGCACAGACTCAACAATAGAGAGGACAGGACGAGCAATTACCACAAGAGGACTACAAGCGTAGCGGCGGTGTAGAATTTACGCAGTAGCACACGTGCACACGTACATCACTCACTGTGACTCATGCCACGAGATGAGGCTCTAAAAATACACGTTTTCCTGGACACTCACACATTAGCGGACGCACAAAGCAACCATGCAGCATGTGCTTAGAAACACACTCCCGAAAGCCCTCTCAGCTACTCAGCATGCATTTATACATGCAAACATCACTCATTAAAATGTCAAAGATAATTGCATTGGGTTGCAAATGAAATGTGCATTATGGAGTAGCGAATATTGCCCCTTGTGTACATTAACTTCTTGCTGCAAATGACATAGGAATGCAACACGGTCATGCTGGAAGACATTACTGAATGTATATGTTTAATACTGTGTCTGAAATATGAGACCAGTAAATAAAAATGTTGTATTACTAGGAATAGTGATGGCATCCTTTAGTCTGGTGAGAAAACTAAACTCATATAGCAATGTTCCTCTCCTATTATTTCAGCCAAATGCTGTAACTAAAGCTAAATTTATAATTCATTATGAATTTTGACCTTTTTGCTGACCTTTTTCTGGGCAAAACAACAGTTGGTGGTTTACTGCTGGCATCCCATCTGATGTATGATTTAGCAATATGAATATCACATGCTCACAAATTGTGTGAGTGAATAATTCAGTGACTCACTCATAAAGCATGTTTAGTTTCTGAAGTGTTTTTGAATAAATCTGTTGAATTAATGAATCGTGACTCATTTATGCAGACAGTCGCTTATTGCCACCTACTGGGAGAAGGATGTAACCTTTAGAAAGAAGCACTGAAAAAGCGTTGAAAATCTTTTCAATCCTGCCCTAATCAGAAAAATGTTGAACATCATTTAGAAAATAATACTGTCAGTGCTTTAAATGCAAATAAGAGACTCTAGCTTTTGAAATAAGATGCAAATATGCTAATTCATTGCTTTTGAATAGGCATATTCATATGTCCATTTCAATGAATGCGCTTTCCTCTCTCTGCTCTGTTAAAATAAAGGCAAATTTAACAACTATGAAATGAAGGCAGTTATTAATTCAACAATGTGAGTTTTCATTTAAGACTTGAATGCCTCTGAACTCGTCTATTCATTGTTCAGTAGGCTTGAGATTTGAGATTTTCTTTGCGGATCTAAAGGTTAAATTGAAAAATGCATTATCCTTCATTATCCTTATGTTTTGGATTTGATTTTTACATCACTGTAGAGCTCATAATAATTGTGTGTTAGCATGGTAACAAAGTCTTCACATTAAAGAACTGTCAGATGACTGGCACTCAGCATAATTGCTAAGTGGAGCTCCCCAAACAGCAAGCCATTTCACAGCTATTTAAAGCTTAGCACAGCCGTGGGACAGATGTTTGTGTGTTTATGTACATGGTGAGCACATTATGCGTCTTGACTATTTGAAAATTCCAAATCTTGGAATTTAATAATCAAACAGTAGAATATCAGTATTAATATTACCATATTCATCGTTTCATTATGTCATAGCTGTCTCTTTGCGGCGTTTTACTGCAGAGTAATTATATTCAGGGCTCGAACAGAGGGGGGATGGCATCCCATGTTGAAAAAATTACAAAAAGTGTCCTCTTTGTAAAACCATCCCCTTTAGATTATTAATTGAGTATTATTTATGTATGATCATTTTCGAACTAACGTTTAATTGACCAATCAGACCTCAATACCATAAGCTGTGCACAAGTTGAAGCAAGTTCTTATCTTTTTTCACCCAAAATGCTTTAAGCATAACTTTAAGTTCTTTGAAAACAGAATAAAACGCAATGTATGATATTTCCTTAATTAGATTTTAAAGAGACTTCCTTGACATTGTGCTGTATGTGTGACTTTAAGAGACTAAGTGACCATAGAAGAGCTGACATTATCGAGTGTCACCAACTTTGCAAAAAAACTAAGAAAAAAAAACTGCGATTACTGGGGTTCAAGGACTTTAAGACACTTAAGCACATATTAAAACATTACATATTATTATTTTTGACCATAGAAATATGATTTTTTTGAATGTTTATGACTTTTACAGCGTGCACCAGCTGTGGTCCAATCTCCCTAAAACTTTGCATTCTTGTTTAGAATCAATTGTTACATATGCTCACTAGGTTTCGTGAAGTGTTGAGTTTTCTTTTAGGCTTTATAGGCTTTTGAATATATTTTGACAGCCCCTTTTTTTCTTTTCTTTTTTTTTTTTTTTTTTTTTCATATTTCTAAATCATTTACCAAACAGCTTGATTAACAGCAGTGGCTCTAGAGGCAAAGTCATTCGGAAAGAGGAGGTCTATCGTATGATACGAATATCGTGCATATGCGTTACTCTGCAACTTTTTTCATGTGACCTCAGATTCACTTTTTATATACACGTTCTTTATATACACGTTCAGATATCTCATTCTGTTCAAAAGTTATAGCCGTTTCAGTGAAACAAAGAGGGTTCAAGGTTCAAGTTCAAGTTCAAGGTTATATATATATATATATATATATATATATATATTTACTCTCCAGAGAATCTTGCTGCAGTGGTTTGTTTCCGATTGGGAAAAAAGTAGCAAAAGTAGGTTTTTAAATAAATTAAAAATTACCCATAAAACACTTTGACGAACCGTTTAGGAGTTATGAGCGATTTTGTACTTTTGATCGCTGTAGCGCCCCGTCAGGCCGATTGGGGCGAGTCTTGGTGACATTGTAGACGGTGTGAGTACTACCATCCCTCCCAGTTTTAGGTCTCTATGACTTACGATTTGATCTGCCTGATCAGTTTTACATGGAGATTGATGATCTTTGGCCATTTTAACAATTACAGTAGGGTTTCAGCTCTACGCCCTTAACCCAATAAAAATACCTGGTGTTTTGTTCCTGAAATAATCTGTTTTTGAACAAATCAAGCAAGCCAGTGATTCAGCAGTCCATTCAGATCAGCCATTTTGAATGAATTGTTTGATTTGAATGATTCAATAAATAATTTATTAAAGCAGAGACTTGCTGCCACTTACTGGTGGTTTTATAATCATATTTGTTTATCTATAACGGGCCTAAACCAGCCAAGATGCACAAACAAAACAAAAACACATTCAGTTCATAGTTCATTTAATAAAGCTACTTTTTCATTAAATTAAAAAAAATGTTTACAGTGAGGCAAATTTTGTAATCATTGTGTAAAATTAGTTACAGCCACTGAAGCTACCAAAGAAATTTGGTATTTTAATTACATTTTTATTTTATTTTACTTTTTTTTCGACCACTGATTATGTTTCAAGTAAATGCTATTGTTTTGAACTTTCTATGCATCAAAGAATCCTGAATAATAATAATAATAATAATAATAATAATAATAATAATAATAATAATAATAATAATAATAATGCAATGGCTGCTGAAAATTCATCTTTGGATAAATTGAATTTTATATTGTATTAAAATAGAAAGCACTTACCTTACATTTATTTTTTATTGGAATGATGTTGTATACACTTTGTTCTTAACATAGGTACCTTCAAGTATCTTACCCAATATTTTTATTCATTAAAGCATAAACTTCCTAAAATTCGGTTAGAACAACAACACCAAAAACCCAAACAATGTTGATCCAGTCCCAACAATTCAAAGCTGGTCTAAGCTGGTCTTTTCGACAGAACTCAGACGTTCACATGCACAAATTCACTATGCTTTAGCCCTGCACTGGAGTGGCTCTTCTAAGTCATTTGCTTGGCTGGGCTGTGAGAGAGACCCTGAATGTGAGCTGCATATCAACCAGTAAGAGTTACTCAAACACACCCACACGTACACACTCCCTCTCACTGATATAAATCCACATACATCAAACGCCACTCATACACACAACATACAGCACACATTCACAAGTGCATCTGTATAATGCGGTTTTCCACTGTGTGTGTATGAGTGTGCATGTATCTTTGACACCTGCCCTTTTGATGAGGTCACAGAGGGAAAATTCAAAGCTGATCCACAAGCACATGAGCCAATCCCTGATCCCATGCGGACTGTCGTTACTGAGCGACGAGCAGCATACCTGCTTTTGAACTTCACTCTGCTCCGGCTCTGTCTTAGTTTAAATTCCCCCTGCTTCGCAAACCCGTGCCTTTCTGTAACTCCCGTTGGAGAGACGTCCCTTTATTCGTCTATGACTATGTTTGGTTGTGTTCTGCTATACAAGGGCATCTTGTTTTGTTTACCTTCCTCTGTAATACCAGTCACATGTGATAAAGTGTGAAAGGTCAACTTTAGTCTTCTGGCTTCGGCTGCTGCTTCCATGAATCATCCATTGCTGAAGCTGCTCAGAAGATATGCTTTTCAGATGAAGAATTGAATTTTCCAGCAGCTACCAGTCTGTGGTAATACTAATTGAAATTTTTCATTTTTAAAAAACTTTTTTCACACACATATTTTCATTTCATTGTAATTGTGGAATAGCACTTCACATTATATATAAAAATATCACAAGATCAGATCTGAATTAATGGTCCTAAAATATCACATCTGTCTCTGTGACAGCCCTAAGCTCTGTAAACTACAAAAAAGAGAGTTTCTTTGTTTAGCCAGTCAGAGATGCTTTCTGCCTGTCAATCATTCTGAACTTTCACAGGGCAGCCCATATATGGAAAGCAGGAAACTGTTGAAGCAGATCATTCAAGTCATCATATTCAGCTTCATAAGCAGTTGTCAGTTGTTAGTGTGTCGTGCAAGAATGCTATTTTGCTTCTTTTGCTTTTGACAAGTTTGACAACGCTGACATGATGTGCTGCTGCTCTCCTGATCCGTCTCTGATTACAGCAGTGTCTTTGTAGGGTGGGGATTTATAAATTCAGTGCTTTAAGGTATTGTCACACTAGGCTTTGAGAAGGCAAAAACACTATGGACAAAACAGCTACTGGGCACGCGATATGATAACACGCTACACTCTTAAAAATAAAGGTGCTTCATGATTCCATAGAAGAACCTTTTTTGTCTAAATGGTTCCATAAAGAACCTTAAATATCTGAAGAACCTTTCTGTTTCACAAAAGGTTCTTTGTGGCAAAAGAAGGTTCTTCAGATTATACAAAGTAAAAAAAAGAGATGGTTCTTTGAAGGACCTTTGACTGAATGGTTCTTTATGGAACCAAAAATGGTTCTTCTATGGCATCGCTTGAAGAACCTTTTAAAGCACTTTTATTTTTAAGAGTGTACATGGTTTCTGTGGTAAATTAATAATAAATCTCAATTTTTTTATTTTACTTTTTTTTTAATCAAATGTAGCTTCATGCCCCAGTCACATTTTCTTGATTAATTAAACATTATTTGTAGAAAAAAAAAAAACTTTTTTTTTTTTACAATATTATATTTATTAAAGCAGTAAAAAATTAAACAATATATTTTATTTGTGAACTTATGTTCAGCTATACAAGCGTCACTTTTTGATGCACAGGGTACCCCTTTAGCATAATTTTTCGATGCACAGGGACTGCCATTGGTTTAAATAAGAAACCCAAGTCTTCAGAGGCATTTCATTTGTTAGAGGAATAGAAATAGGAATCTGCTGTAAAGCTGATCCTGTGTGCAGTCACTGTGTGCAAATTAAAAAAAAAAATGCTGCCAGAAGAAGCCTTACGCCAGCCTTGGTTGTGAAACGCTATTGGCTCTTGTGTGTCTCGTGACCGATTGCGACATGTTAAAGTACGGTAGTATCTTTTTGAATGAGATGCAAGCAGGTTAACAGAGTGGGATCATTTTCATCGATTAAAACCTTGTTTTACTCTCTTCTTCATGTAAAAATGTTGTACGGCTTCAGAAGGCTCGGAATGCAACAGGACTTGTTCGTAATGCTTTTATACAGCAAATCCAGTCATACCAAAAATAATTTGCAAGAGGTTCGTGGGAAGGTGAATTTTCCACACAGATTTCACTCATGTGCGACATGCAAATTTGCAGCTCTGACCAACAGAATCTCCAACTATTTTTATTCACACAAAGTATGCTATACAGGTGCAGAGTTTCAATTATTAAAGCATACTTTTCAATTACTTGCAGAATATTATGTTATGACATCCTGCGCGATTTGTAAAAACTGATACTTTTGAACACTGTCGTCACATATGTAGCTTCATATGCATGAGTTTTCTAATTCGGTAGGTTTGCTCAGTAGCTCACGCGACATGGCATTTCACTTAAGAGATGAAGAACTACGGTTCAACAAAGCAGCTGAAAGTAACTGCATTTTTATCACTTTTGCATTTGTTAACACTTTCAGGTAGGTTTAGGGTTGGGTTTGGTGTAGAGGATATTTTCAACACAATAGAATATTAACCTTTAGCAACACTCCCCAGATATTTGAATTCTGAAATATGTTGCAGAAATATATATAGAGGCACATATTTTCATGAGTCTGGGTTGCAATAAATCTCGTTTGCCTGCGGAATCTTGCCTAAATCTCTCTAATGTGCCCACACCTTTACTCTAAACTCTTTACTCTTGTTTCATTGCTTAATATATCGTTGAAGATTTAGCAAATTAGTAGTCACCCCCACAAATCTCATTTAATTCAGAGTCAGAAACTGATTCCTGAGAAGCATTTAAAATAAGATGGATTTTTGAAAACTACCCATTAAGTATGCATCAAGTCAAGCAGTCATGTTAAACATAAAAAAACAACATCTTAAAGACTGTTATTACCTTTCCATTTAAATAAAACACTGCAAAACAGAGGCTAAGGACAAAAGGGAGATTAGTAGAGACATAAACATGTCTTTGAATACAGCCATTGGTGATTGTATCGGGATTACCCCATTTAGTATGTGATCCTTAACTTCATTATCTTTATAACTAGTTCTAGAACAAGTGATAATGGTTTTTCTTCATCTGAGGAGGTAAATAGTCCTTTTAGTCCAGCAGAGGAGAGTAATTTCAGTACCGTATATGCTATTTCTGTTTCACAGAGACTGGGGGCTGATGCCATCTTCCTTGTCACTGTCACCCCATCATCATCATCCTCATCACTGTCACAAATAATCTAGTGCATTTTTTCCTCTCGCTCTCTCACTTTCTCTGTCATTAGACTTCCAAAACACAAACTACAATAGAGCTCAGATGGGATTGAGGGCAGAAGGGGACGGGGCCCGGGTCTTTCATGCTGTCTGACAAAGCAAACAATCACACCTCGTCTGCGGCTGTCCGCTGTGTGTTTGAGTGAGATACGGTTCATTTTCGTGAGATGGGAAGCGAGAGAGAGCCGGGGAAAGAAGAAAACAGGAGCGTAGGGAGCGGGTGAGTGAGTATCCTGCTTCAGGCTTCTGTTCAAATAAAAGCATAAAAGCTGCTTTGGTCAGAGGGCACGCTGTCTGTCTAACACATCATTCACTCATGCGCTTAGACCACACGCTTGTTACATTTAAAACAATGGTTCACATGCACAAGGCTCCTCTCTCTCTCTTGCTTTCTCTGCTTTATGCTGTTTCCTGTTTAGAGAATCAATGCAATTCACTTTCCTTTCTACTGCCATTTTAGTGCATCAAAAAACAGCTCTGAAGCTAAAAGGCATTTTGCCGCCGTACGCTTTTGGAAGTGGGAGATCAATGTGAACAGCAGCCATTAGAGACTCTGTTTCACTGTAAACACGTATTTATACAACTCGTTGCTGGGGCTTTAATCGAATGGAGATCGGTTCAGGTATCAGGAATACTTTTTTTTTCTTGACTGTGTCTGTTCTGCATTTACTGTTCTTAGAAACGCAGATGCAATGATTGCACTTTACCCAATAGATATCTTTGGCTTTTAATGCTGAGAGAGCAAAAGAAAATGAGGAATATCAAGCTATAACTATAAAATATTGTAGACTCTGTTTATACTGTACGTTTGTTCTGGCATGGAGTAACCAAGTTCCTGTTTACATCTGGTATTAGATGTACTTTTATTTAAATAAATAATGAAATAAATAATATGCAATAGTGTATTAGATATATGTCATTAATATATTAATATTGTACAATATTTTATTTTTATAACATAAACAATTAAGAAATATTACGAAGTATTTCCAATTTTATTTTATATATTTTTATTTTATTTTTCCCAATTATTTTATTTGATGCCTTATTTTATTCCTTTTTTTTTTCCTTTTTTTTTATTTTATTTTATTTTCTTCCTGATTTTATTCCTAATCTTATTTTATTTTATTCCTAATTTAATTTTATTTTATTCTAATTGTTTTATTTTATTTTAATCCCAGTTGTTCTATTTTATTTTATTTTATTCCCAATTATTTCCAATTTTATTTTATTTTATATATATTTTTTATTTTATTATTGTCACACCCCCGGACTTTCTTGTTTGGTTTTTCCCATTTTCCCCGCTGTTCTGAGTGTTTTGGTTTCTCCGTCATTGTCTGCACCTGTCTGTGTAATTAGTCTGTGTGTATATAAGGTGTGTGTTTCCCCTGTGTTCTTGTCGGTCTTTAATGTTATATGGATGTCTTACCCTGCTGTTCCTGTGTCTGCTTGTATTCCGTTGGATTTATTAAATATTCGTCTTTTACTACGTCGTTGTTCGTGTGTTCCTGCCTACATCGTGACAGAAAGACCGACCGAAACAGTTATTTTGCGTGTTCACCTCCGTTTTGTTTCCCGTTTGTTTTTTCCAGTCCTTTTTGTTTCCGTTGTGTTTCCCCATGGATTCCTTTTTACGTCCAGAGGTCATCCTGCTACGGCTGAAGCAGGGGGAATTACCGCTCGAGGGATACACGTTAATGTTCCAGCTCGTAGCTCAAACCACCAGCTACTCGGACGACGCGCTCTGTGCATTCTATGACACAAGTCTCAATGCGTCATGCAGAGCGTCGTCGTCCGAGAACGGCCCTCGAGCGGACTTCGCCACGTTTATGGAGTGGACACTGGCGAGAAACAAACCACTCCAGACCCAGAGCCCAGCCAGCCACCCCGACCCGCGGATTGTGAGCCCATCAGATACGGGAAGCCCGAGCCCGGAGCGACAGCAGTATGGAGTGCCGACGGGGCCAAAACTGCTGATCAGGTGCGTGAGCCGACTATTACATCTGCGACGGTGGAGTGCTTCGTGGAGCAAGAGAGTGCGGTAGAGAGCCCCGCCCACTGCACTATCACTGAGGGTGAGCTGAAACAAGATTATGGGGATGTTATGGACTGTGTCATGGAAATACCTATCTGCCTGGATTTCCCACCCACCCTCCCTCATCTGCCTAGTCCTGAATCTCCGCTGGTTCCGCCCAGCTTTCATGAATCCCCGCTGTCTTCTGTCAGTCCCCTTGCTCACCCTCAGCCCACCATCTGTGCGGTGGGTTCGCCGCGGTTCTGCCAGTCTCCATCGGTGTCATGGCTGGAGGATCCCTCACCATCGCCTCCAGCCTCAGAGTCCTGGACTCCGCCTCGGCCCTCGGACCCTGCGGTTCCACCCCGGCTCTCTGCTCCCTCGTCTCCGCCGTCGCCCGTCGATCCACCAGCTCCACCGGGCACCATCGTCCCTCCGGCTCCGCCCTGGTCAGTCGTCACCCCACCTTCGCCTCTGGACTCTACTCCTCCGGCTGTGCCTCGTCGCCCCGTCCCACCGGCTCTGTGGACCTCCCTCCCGCGGGCACAGCCTCGGTCCTCTGTCGCTCTCGCTCCGCCGCGGATCTCCGGATCTCCATCTCCGCCTTGGTCGCCAGAGCCTTGGGTTCCGCCTTGGCCCTCCGGATCCGCGGTGTCACCCAAGATCATCGGCTTTCCGTCTCCGCCTCGGGCTCTCCCACCACCTGCTCCGCTTCCGTCGGTCGGCCCCTTGGAGTCGTCAGCCCTTCCTCCACCATGGCTCCTCCCTCCATCGGCTCCACCTTGGGAATACATCTTGGCTGCGTTCTGGGTCCCACCTGGCTCCTCCTGCTCCAGCCCATTCCTGTCACATCCTTGGCTCCTCCCTCCGTCACCACCCTGGACTCCATCTTGTGCCCTCCTCCCGGGAGTCCGTCCTCCACCTAAGCCCCCTCCAAAGACTTTGTTCTGTTTCCTTTGTCTGTTTGTCGGCACGAGGACGTGCCTTCCGGGAGGGGGAGGTAATGTCACACCCCCGGACTTTCTTGTTTGGTTTTTCCCATTTTCCCCGCTGTTCTGAGTGTTTTGGTTTCTCCGTCATTGTCTGCACCTGTCTGTGTAATTAGTCTGTGTGTATATAAGGTGTGTGTTTCCCCTGTATTCTTGTCGGTCTTTAATGTTATATGGATGTCTTACCCTGCTGTTCCTGTGTCTGCTTGTATTCCGTTGGATTTATTAAATATTCGTCTTTTACTACGTCGTTGTTCGTGTGTTCCTGCCTACATCGTGACAATTATTCCCAATTATTTCCAATTTTATTTTAATCCCAATTATTTTATTTCATTCCTTATTTTATTTATAGTGTATTAGATATATGTCATTAATATTATACAATATTTTATTTTTATAACATAAACAATTAAATATTACAAATTATTTTATATTTTTTATTTCATTTTATTCCTGATTTTATTCCTTATTTTATTTTATTCCTAATGGTATTTTATTTTTATTATTAATTAAATTTAATTTATTTTATTCCCAATTGTTTAATTATGTTTTATTATTCCCTATTTTATTTTATTTATTTATTTTTATCCCAATTAATTTAATTTATGTTATTCCCAATTGTGTAATTTTATTTTATCATTCCCAATTGTACTTTATTTTTTTTTATTTTTTATTTTTTTTGTTGTTGTTAAAAGCCACATGTAAATGCAGCTCAGAGGGTGTTATTCTTGTATCATTGGGGTACTATTATAGTTTTTAAATAACATTTTGAATCAGCTTTCCATCTTCTTTAAATTTAGCATTTTAATTTTAGCTTTAGTTAAAGTTTTTTTTTTAATAATTTTGCTGTTAGTTTTTGTGATTTTTAGTAGTTTTTCTATGTATATATTTGTTTGTTTATATGTATCTATATTGTTTTGTATATATACATTTTAATTGTTTTTGTATTAATATTAATAAGTTGTAGTACATCAATTTAAACTAAATTTAAAAAAAGAATAGTTGCCTTGGCAATTAGCTGAAAAATAAATTGGGATATACTCTGGTGGTCCTTCATTGTTATCATGTAAGCATCAGAACACAGTAGCACTTACGCTACAAATGCAATGTTGTCATATTTTAAAATACCTCTGAATGTGTTTTGAGTAATTGAATTAGAAAACATTTTGGACCCTCTGTACTCACCTGACAACTTGCTACAATATCACTCATAATGGATTTTAATACCAGCTGTAAAAAGTGTCTAATACTGTTACAAATACAGCACTGAAATTCCCCACAGGCACCTGAAGGATTGCTAGTGCTGTAACAGGAAGACAGGATGGAGTGAGAGAAAGAAAGAAGAGGACTTTATGCCGCAATGGTGTTTTCCAATATTATGATGACTTGCAGATATGGAATCCATTTTCCAATGTACTGGAAAGCAATTCTTTACCGTCGCCTGATTTTTATCAGAAGCAAATGCTGCTTGAGGGTTTTCTTAAGGTTGTGTGGATATTGTGAGAGATGAGACTGCAGGGTCGATACGGCGCCACCGTCCTGTCGCCAACATCCCACGTCCCCATGTGTGTGTTATCAGAGATGCATCAATTCTTAGGCGAAACCGAATCCGTGCAGATGGAACGTCACACATGCGCGTCCACGTGCGCACACGCATAACAACAGATCATTCTCTCATAACGCACATCTGACTGTCAGGCTTTGCCTATAATTCCATTTGGAATCAGTAATGACGCTGCTCTTTTGTTTGCAGACTGGCTTTGGTGCTGAGATATTAAATTGCCTGCAGTCTATAAGCTCTCGCATGTAGCTTTATAATCTCTTACAAATCTTTATTTTGAGAAGTTTATTTTCATCACCCCTGAGGTTAGATCCGACTTAGCTTGTCCCAAACTTCAACTAAGTTTCTTTAGATTTCGCTGCGGAGATTTATGTTGCCGTAATATGCATTATTTATTGTTTAAGACAAGTATCACTATTCCTGTTGCTTGAATTGCTTTCAGTACATAATGAATCACATTTAGTAATTTTGTAAATTGGTACAAGTTGCTATATTACCATATGCGTCCCTGGACCAGAAAAAAACAGGGGTATATTTGTAGCAATAGCCAAGAATGCATTGTATTAAAAATGATCGATTTTCCTTTTATGCCAATATGCATAATATTTTATGCCAATATGCATAATATGCATTGCTAAGAAGTTTATTTGGACAACTTTAAAGACGATTTTCTCAATATTTAGAATTTTTTTTTTTTTTTTTGCACCCTCAGATTCCAGATTTTCAAATAGTTGCATATATATATATAAATATGTATAAAAAGATTTCAGATATCCATAAATATTTTTTTTAAAATTGACCCTTATGACCAGGGTCACATATATGCGTCATATTTCATCAGTTTTTTGCATACTGTAGCACTCAACCCAATGACTAAAGTCTAATCGCAAATTTTCTGAAAAAAATTCACTTGTGAACAAACAAACAAACAAAAACAACTACAGGTTTGCTATGCTTGTTTGTAAACTATTTTGCTAAAAATTGTGATTATATGTCAGTATGACTATAAAATAATGATAACTATTACTAGTATACAGTATGTTTAAGCAATAGTTGAGTGTAAATATTACTAAAAACATTAAAGTATTTGTTAGTATTAACAAGAGAAGTGTAAGTCTTCACTGCTTTCCTAGCGATAAGAAGAGGAGAAAAGAATGGGAAGATGCCTGTGGACAAATAAAACTTCTTAAAGACCAGCGTCTTTGTTCTCTCCACTTAAGTCCTGATGCCTTTGAGGCTTTTAGTAGGCTACAGCTGCTGAAAGGGCTTTCAAACGGCAGAGACAAGAAACGCTAGATGCCATCCTGGCAGGATGTAAACATACGTTTGTCATGACACCGCAGGCAACTGAAGGATTTTCACAGTGCAGATTTCTGGGTGCAGATTTTCCCCTATAGTCTAAAATATGTATACAATGATGTGAATTCTTTAAATGCCATAGATCTTTGATTAATACATCATCTGAAAGCTTTTGATTGATGTATGGTTTGTTAGGATAGGACAATATTTGGCTGGGATACAACTATTTGAAAATCTGGAATCTGAGGGTGCAAAAAAATCTAAATATTGAAAAAATAAAAAAGCCTTTAAAGTTCTTATAGAACTTGCATATTACTAATCAAATGGTAGGAAATGTGCAAAATATCTTTATAAAACATGATCTTTACTTAATATCCTAATGATTTTTGGCATAAAAGAAGCTCACTTTGACCCATAAGTTGTATTGTTGGCTATTGCTACAGATATACTGTGCTACTTATGACTGGTTTCATGGTCCTGGGTCACCATATAGTGATTTTTGGTTTCATATTCTATATGGCTCAGATTGGATTTATAAACATCAGATTTCATTTGTTTGATACTATTCAGAATCCAAACAAGTTAAATCACTATATGTGACATTTCACTTTTGTTCTTCCCAGCATGTCTTGTTTATGTGCTGTTTTTCAGCATGATTGCTCCTTAGAAAGGAGTTCTAACCATGTAGACAGAAGGTAACCTGTAAGTATTCCCTCTTCCTCTCTGTCTAGTTCTTATTGTCTGTTTCTCTCTCTCAAACTGTAGTTTCTCTTTCATCCCTCTGCAATCAGAAGAGAGTAAAACAGTCTAATGTTGTGGAATCATCCATATGTGTGTCATTACTTTGCTGTTTTGCTGTCCTCAGTGAAAGAGAGGCTGTAATCACACACTGGCCACATGATTGATACTTAAGCTGTGGAGAAACACTCGCCTAATGGTTGCAGCGTCACAAACAATGGAGAAAAGCAAACAGAGGGAATGAGAGAAGAGTAGAGATAAGACATTCGGAGCAGGAATTGCCTGGGAGCCGGGCTATGCCTATTAGAATCCTGGGCTCATTACAACTGCCCATACTTTTGTAGTCTGTGATTTGAGAAACTACAGTGTCTGCATGCTGATAGAAGTGGGATGGATTAAAGTGGAAAATAGAAAAGCCCTTTCTGATGGTGGAGTTCTGGGTTTTTGAAGCCCAGGGAGAGGTGAGGGTCAGTGTCTGTTTAAGCCTCGAGAATCATTAGACTTCCTGTCAGCCTGGGGCGTGATTGATTGACAGGCCAGCTGTCCAGTCATGCGCTGAGTGATGTGGAGGAGGAGGGGTTAGGTCAAAGAGAGGAGGGATGCAGGTAATAAGATCAAGGCCAGATCAAGACTCCACTGTGTGTCTATGTGGAGGTGAGCTTGTCAATCATTAGCTTCTACAGAGTGATGCTCCAGAAGGAAAACAATGCATTAAAAGCTAGGGGTGTAAACTTTTGAACAGAATGAAGATGTGTACATATTCTTATTTTGCCTAGATATCATATTTGGTCTTTAGTACTGCATCAGTACTGCCTTTCAGAAGCTACAGAAGATATTTACATGTTTCCTAGAAGACAAAATAAATAAATTTAATCTGATCTTAACATTTAAAAAGCTGTCCTCAGTGTGAAAAGATGGATCTCAAAATCATACAGTCATTGTTGGAAAGGGTTAAAATATATACATAAATTCTAAAAAACCAAAGAATTTGTGGGACCTAAAGGATTTTTTAGAAGAATTGCAGGCAGTACCTATTCAGGACAAAGGGACTAAACAAAACAAAAAACACAACTGTAGATTATTCAGGTAACAGCACAGTATTAGGAATCAAGCGTGTGAAAACTTTTGAATCGTCAAATTTTTATAAATTCAACTATTTTTTTCTCTTGTGGACCAAATGTAAACATCTTTCATGTGAAATATCTTATTCAGGGCAGTACTAAATACAAAATAACATACATTTTGTATGATCCCTCTTATTTTGGTAAAATAATTAACATTTTGCAGATTCTGCAAGGTGTATGTAAACTTTTGACCTCAGTTGTATTTATTTTCTCATTCAGTTTCCATTTTAGTTCATATTTTGGTAATTTTGTTATGATCTTTTTGTCATTTTGAATGAAAATAAATTTTAATAGTTTTAATTTTAGTTAACACTGGTCATGACTGAAAAATGGACCACATATCTGTTCTGATAGGATGAACAAATAATACTAAATAATAGCTAATAATAAAATTACAACTTTATGGCCCATGCTAATACAACCTGGATGTTAAATTTGAGTCACATGTGGTACTGTGTTGGTCACCACTTGAACTCTGATTTAGTTAATTTATTAATAATAAACATATTGTGGCACTTGTTTTGACCATTTTTGCAAAGCCCCTGCTTGGAATTTTAATGAAATTTCCATTTCTTTCAAATTTGGTTTATGCTGGTTAGTGCTTATTTGACTACGCTGTTCACAAACAAGACCCAGCTTGAAAAGTTTCTTGACCAGCATGGTCTAGTTTGTCAATCAAGCTTTTCAGCTTATTCTTTTCAAGTATCCTGGTAGGGACACCAGCATCCAAATCACAACATATGCTAATAACCAGCTAGGCTTTCAGACTGTATAATTTATTATATAACTCATTTTGTTGCATTGTTCCACTTCTTTTCTTTAAATTGCACTCATAATGGTGTCTATTATTGTATTTTCATTGCACTAAACATTCCGTTTTAGTTACTTTTTTAATAACAGCTTAATTAGCTCTGTGGTTTCTGCTCGGCTCTTTGACAGTGTGTGACTTTTGCCATCTGCACTAGCTTTCAGCACTCGTACCCGCCGCTCTGGTCCAAAGCTGCTTACTTTTGCCTGAAGCGAAAAACAAGTGAACAAATGTAAGTGTATCTTACAATAGTTCTCTTTATCCCCTGTGTTCTATTTTCAGTCCCAAAATAAAATGGCTTCCATCAATGAAAGTGAGGAACCTATTCTATTAGTGCCCAGACATGTTAGAACATTAAACTCTCATAATGCTTAACTATATCAGGGATTTATTTTCGTCCGCTTCAAATGACTCCCTAGGTGAGCGCTCAAATAATGTGCACAAGCGACAGAGAACTGAAAGAGAGAGTGAATATAGAAAAGCAATAACACTGCGTTCCTTCAGAAGTGAATTAGATTTGCTGCCTTGCTCTTTCTCATAAGTATAATGAAGTCTTCCCCTTTCTTTAAGGTGCATGTGTGTGTGTGTGTGTGTGTGTGTGTGTGTGTGTGTGTGTGTGTGTGTGTGTGTGTGTGTGTGTGTGTGTGTGTGTGTGTGTGTGTGTGTGTGTGCACACCCTGAAGTCTGATAGAGTTGTGGATAAATGGGAGATGGCAGGGCAATGTGTTTTGAACAGTATGATCAGAGGCTGAGGTTATACTCTACTTCCTGTATCTCGGCTGCAGCTGGAAGCAGCCTTTCTGTGGGCCCTGCTCCAAGATATTCTGTGGCGTTAGTCCAAAAGAACACAGAGTCAAACAATGCATTTCAATGCAGGAGAATCTAGAAGATACTGTTTCAGAGAACAGAACATTGGAATGCATAAACCCAAACAAAAAAATGTTGTTGATGCCAAAATCTGAAACGTATGTTATAAACACTGAGGGGTGACCTAAATAAGAACCTAATGTGA
>NC_133376.1:25559932-25592638 GCF_049309525.1 Garra rufa
GCATTTTATATGATCCCTCTTATTTTGGTTAAATAATTAACATTAGGCAGATTCTGCAAGGTATATGGAAAAATTTGAGTTCAACTATACACTGTATATATGTATATAATATTATTACAATTTAAAATATCTCCTTTATATATATATAATATATATATATATATATATATATACACACACACAGTTATGAAATATTACAATTTAAAATATCTGTTTTCTATAGTAATATATTTTGAAATGTAATTTATTCCTGTAATGAATGTGTATTCCCATAATGAAGAGAAAGTTTAAAAGAACAGCATTTATTTAAAAATAAATAAATAAAAAGAACAATGATAAAGTCATTACTGTCACTTCTGATGAATTGAATGCATTCCTGCTGAATAAAATTATTTTAAAAAGTCTCATTGAATCCAAAATCATGAGCAAGAGTACATATGCACATATCTGTATGATACGCACATATAGCTGAGGTTTGTTTACACTGTCGTGTGAATACGTGCCTTTTTAGATGGTGGAAGATTGAAAAGCATTAGCTTGTCTCTCATTAGGGCTGAATAACTTTGTGGAATATCACCTGTCATCCTCCTCGACATCAAAGATTAACAGCTGTCTGCCTACAGGCCAGATCTTAGATTAATATAATGTCAATTTTACTGACAGCGAGAGACATAAACCATACCTTTTAATATCGACAGAATTGCTTTTTTATTAATATAAGCATATTACATCAATAATGCCTTTCACAGAATGACTGCATTGATTTTGCCATTCAGCTTTCAGGGGATCCCATAGATCTCCATGCGGTTGGTCTGCGGGGCAGCTTTATATATTTTAATGAACTGATAAGTAACACAGCCAATGGTAATGACTGACTGGATGTGCATATTAATGGAATGTCTGGCATAGGAAAGTGAGGGCATCTGTAGAAATAATGCCATCTAGTGGTGAAAATGAGACCTAGTGAGATTAAACATACATACACACACACACACACACACACACACACCCATATGTCAGTCAACATACTGGTGTCAGCACATATGCCAGCGTTTAACAGCACATGCATTATGGACGACGAACAATAATGTTTGTCTCATGAGGTCTCGGGTCGTACACCTGTGTGCTCAATTAAATGCCGATACATACATACATTACGTGTGTAACTGCTTTCTAAGCACATAATTATATGGAAAAGATTTTCATCATGGAAGCTATACTAGGAATTGCCGCAAGGTCATAGTGCTCAACATTTTGCCCTCTCACATTGGCATATACCATTACATTTTAAGACAAAATGTGCATAAATTGTATCTTCAGGGGCACAACAGATCGTCATTGAAGTAATATCTTTAAAGTGACAACTTTTTTACTTAGTCAACCTCTAAAAGGAGCATATTAGTATGTATGCTTAAGGCTGTAAAATTTACCTAGTGACTAAATATGAGAACTGTTTCTAAATATAACTAGCTGTAATTTGTCAAAAGTTAAATGAAACTCTAATGTCCAATGATAGTGTGCCGAAACACACCAAAATGATAACTCTAGTTCTCTCAATTCTCATTAAATTAATGATCATGAACATACTTTTATGTTTAGGAACCGAGTCGGAAATGAGTATGTAACCAAACAGTTTTTCAATCTGTTTATTGTAAAAGATCTTTGAGCACATATGACCCCGAAAGCTAGAATGGAAGACGCCACAACCTTTCTGGCTCAAGAGCTCTACATTAATATGCACACTTATTAGACAAGAATTAATGAGCCAATTTAAAATGCCAAGTCTGCTCTTGTTCATTTGACGGAGAATAAAAATGGCTGTATTTAGGAATAAATGGGTGCTTTAATGGATAAACACATTTTTAGTTCTTAAAGCAGTTATTGGCAACCAGTTTGTTTATGGCATCCACTTAACCTGATGTTATTTAAATACTGCATTCTGGCATTTATGTTGAAATATAGTCAATATATAAGCAAGTTATAGTGACAGCTATTTCAAAAATGATTTTTTTATTAACTTGTTTGACTTTTTTCTTCAGTGAAACACAAAAGAAGATATTTTGAAGAACGTTTGAACTGCTCAACCCATTGACTTTCACTGTATGCACAGAAAACACAGACATTTTTTAAAATGTCTTCTTTTGTGTTCCACAGAAGATCTGTCGGGAGTGGTTTTTCATGCTAGGATGGCACGTGTACACCTTGAAAGAGACAAATCAGTGACTGGCACTTCCAAACCATTAAACACACCAGCTCATGCCACTCTTGTAATTCGCCATGCTTTACTGAAAAGCTGGCTGGCTACCAAAAGTGTCATTTATACAGACAAACTGCACAAAAGCACACATGTACACTCACTCAGACACATACGGCGGCACTCTGGCCAACAGCTGCACTGAAGAGCCACAGATGTTTTGGTGTTTTCATAATGCATCATGGGAGAAAGCATTTGGTCATGAAATATGTTCCACCTGAGAGGTACGAGGGGAGAGCGAAAATACTAAAATATAGGAGAGGAAACTAAAGAGTGTCTTTGTGTAATTTTGTACTTTTCAGGAAGCAAATAAGACGGAAACCTATTTCGGTCTCAGACTCACAATCACCCACAGTTATTTGCAGCTTCTAGATCATACACATACACACATGCACACATATACACAAAGTGATAATGATAAGAGATTGTTGGCAGACTTATCCTCAGGACTTGAAATGATGGAAGAAGGAGACAGGTGTATTTTTAGCGGTAGAGAAGTGAGAGATGAAGAGGAAGACATGAATCTACACTCTCAACTCCACCGCAAGCTAATCAGAAACTCACCTCAGTAATTATGTCAATTTACCAACCTGCTTGGTGACAAGAACTCTCGTGAGTGACATGACTTTGTACGTGATATCTGTGTGTGCGTGTGTGTGTAATTTGGCACGTTTACCCAGATGCAAAAAAAAAGGCGAAGAGAAAGATAGAGGGAAAGGAGGAGCAGAATGAATAATTCATTTAAAGCAATAAAAGTTTACTGTAGAATTGAATTACAATGCACAAAAGATTACAAAATTAGGCAGATTAGGTCTTCTCAGTGTCCTAAGGGCTACAGCACATGAGTTTTCTCATATAAGTAAAGTTAAAGTATTATGCATGTGTGGATGAGTGAATAAAGAGAGTGAGAGTCTTTGAAAGAGAAGGAGATGGAAGGTAGTTTTTTTTCTTCCTTTCATTTTAAGCTAAAAGTCAAGGCCAATTTCTGTATGTCAAAATGAGGTTTCAGAGAAGTTGTTATTTTCTTCCTTCAACTGTTCAAATAAGAGGGGCAAAACATTCATTTTATTCGAGTTTGAAAATTCTTAACTCACAAAATAGCACCTCGCATTCAGTCATTTCCGTCTTTAAATGTCATCGCAGTGCATTTACTTTTGCATAATTTCAACACACTTGTCATTTTACTAGGAAAGTAAACCTAGTTATTGAGACATTGGATGAAAAAGGTCAAGCTAAATTACAACTCCAAACTGTTTATCAGCTCCTTTGTGAGTAATTTTAACACAATGAGATTTGACTATTTTAAATTGCTTTGAAATGTGTGCTGTATAAATACATACTGAAAAAGGGAGAATGTGGTTTTCACAAATAGGATGCAAAATATCCTTAAAAACGTATTTTTTTCTGGTTTTCTACAAATGGTGTTTGAAAGAAGCTGCTTAACCATCAGATAATGTTGAATGTTAGCCTCAGGAGGTCAATCTAAATATAATAAAAAATAATATAAAAACTATTTTATTTCCATTCTTGCATTTGAAATGGTTTCAACCCTGTTGTCGAAAACTGTGAGATGTGTACATATTGTTTAATGGCCTGATTTATGTTTTTTGCAATTGTAAACAAATAAATTGAAATATGCAAGTAATAATAATAAAGGCTATGATAGTATACTAACAGAATTGCAGGTTTAGCCTTCTCTCTCTCTCTCCCCCTCTCTCTCTCTCTCTCTCTTGGTTGAATGGCTAATATCAACAAATGCTTGATGGATGAAAATGTAATAAATATGAGAAAATTATATTACTTTTGGGTGTCACAATTTTAAGGACTGCTGTGTTTTTATTTCCTTACTTATTTTTTAATTTTATAGGCTAGTTGTAATTTTTAAATAATAGTTTGAGCTAATTACAAAACAAAGAAACAACAACAAAAGTCATAGGATGCACCACATTCCTGTAATATGCCAGGAATACAGAGAGAGAGAGAGAGAGAGAGAGAGAGAGAGAGAGAGAGAGAGAGAGAGAGAGAGAGAGGTGGCTGCTGTTCTGTTATCTCGCCTCTAAGGGGCTCTTGTTAGAACAATGAATCTTATTTCTCCGATAGTCATTACACTATGTGAAATATATTATGTCTTACAATCTTAAATTGAGGGCAAAATTTAAGACAAAAACACTCGTTTTCTTTTTCCACCTCACTTCTCTGTTCGCAATATTCTCACTGTTTGCATCCTTTCAAGCATTAATGAAATACTCTTTTTTTATCAGTAGGGGGCGCTCATAACGAGTGCAGCGTAGCTGAGAGTGACTAAAAATGCCTATTTTTTCCCCGCAAGGCTGCTCTCCAGATCTGTCTGTGAAGAGGAGGAAAACAACAGCACACTCCCATTTTACTGGGTATTTCAGGAATATAAACATTAAATGGAGTAGCACATACTGTAATTTACTGGAAGACCTTTATATGCCCACAAATGTGCAAGTTTAAAACAAGAAAGTGTCGATATAAACAGCTAAACTTAAAAGCAAAGAGTCAAACCAGATGTGTATGTGTGACATATCTGCATTTCTCTTTATTTTGTCATTTGTTTAACGTAAAACAGAAGTTGACACAAAGAATACACCATTATAAATACCACTCCCACCCCAAAACATGCTTTCAGTACCTGTCCCACCCCACCAAATAACACATACTCAATAATATCCATACTTATATTATGCTCATATATAACAATACCACTGAAAAGAGAAAGAAAAGAAAACCTTTTTCATAAATAAGAATATTTACACCAAGGCATGTTGATTTTGATTATTTTCCCAACATGCATATATAAAAATAGAAATCTGATAGCTTTATGTACATTTTTAACTTAGGTATATACACATATATAAATATAAAGACTACAAATTGTATTTTTAAAATACAAAGATAAATACACTCACATTGTGTACACTGTGGCCAAAACCAGAAAATACAAACATTTGGATAATTAGCATTCACAAAACACATTACATCCAGAAATGCAACTTTAACGACAATTGCAGGTCTCTGTGTTTTCCTGTTTTTGTTTTCATATCCTATACTCCTTCTCACTCTCATATAAAAATGTTTTACTTTATTGTGGAGAGCTGGAGAACTGTAAGCTTTAGTCTTTAGCTTTGCCTGACATCTTGAAGGAGTTTGTTGATTTCTGCAACCAGCTCGCTGGCGTCCATAATTTCACTGCGACTGTCGCAGCGCTTGCCGTGCAGATGCCCGAGCACAGACTCTAACTCATCTTCCTCATGATTCTCAGGAATTTCCTCCATTGCGGGCAGCCATTTTGAAGAGGAAGCTGATGCTGGCATGGGAGCTGGCAGAGGGGCAGGGAGCGGAGCCACCAGGGCCGTCATGTGACTAGCAGGGGTGTGGGCATGTCCGGGATTTTGGAAATGCGTATTAGCGGCCCAAACAGCCACGTTCTGCTGATAAGTGGCAGGGCTTGGTTTACCAGGTAAGTGGCCCTTCCTTCTCTCTAACGATCCCACCCCCGCAGCGCAGGCTGGTACCTTTTCAGTTTCATTAGTCTCGTTGTAATTATCCAGCGAGGAGGGGAGGAGCCTCTGGAACACGCTGTTCATTTCTGACAGCAGAGAAGTCGTTCCACACAGATCTTCCCCATCAGCTGCCTCCCCCTCGCCCTCCTCACTTTCCTTGCCGAATGTGGAGAAACTCTTTTTCCTCAACGTCGATTCACCAGATTGTGGTGCTTCAGGGGCGGCTTTCTGTTGAGGGTCTTCTCCGGGGATGTAGAGGTTGCTGCGGTAATCAGAGGAGGCTGGGGAAGGCAACGGGGGCATCCAGCACTGGTCAGAGTGACCAAGGACACGACACTCTTCAGTGCACAGCTTCATCGCTATGGTGAAAACAAAAGAGCTTAGTTAATGATTGGTGTTTCCTAGCAAAGCATGCAAAACTGCACACACCCTTAACTAGGCAAATACATCAATTGGAAACCAAATGACTAAACAAAATCTTTCCAGCTCTAGCTTTGTTTTCTAGAGACTATGCAAAACAAATCAAATATTCCAACTTATCGTGCTCATTGAACATGTTCGCCATTACTCATTCATGTTCTAGGGGCTGATTATAGCGCCATTAATTTTGAAAGGCCATTTATAATACATCTTAGAGTTAATAAATGCCCAATCTGATGCATTTGCAAAACAGGCCCTCATTTAGCCCACTCCCTCTCATGCAGGGAATGAATGATTAAACATGCTGATTTACAGAAATCAATGGGCCATCCCAGTACACAACCCAATTCTTGTTCTAGTCACAGTAATGATTGTGTATTATAGATCAAATATGCATATTTTTTCTGACAGAAATTATGTTTCTGAGAGAGAGAACTAGCAACATATGCCCAAATGGCCTGGTAGGTGATCTAAAGGCCCCTTCTTCAACATCTGGCTCTCTTGCTTACTTGGATGCAGTCGGTGATGTCCATCAGGAGTGAAGAGCTCACTGAAGCCTTCTCCAAGCAGAGGAGACTCCCTCCCCATCTCACAATCACTGTCTCCTGCCTCACTGTCGCCTCGGCCACTGTCCTTCAGACTGAACTTATCCATCTCATTCAAAGCATACCTAGAAACAAAGAACAGACAATTAGTTATTACAGTAGCTAACGGTTATGTATTATCATTCATATATTTGCTACTTTTAAATTCACTGGCGATGTGAAAAATATGAAATGAGCCTCTTAAGGAGGGAGCAGTTTATGCATAAACAAAAAAGGCTTTATTCAAAGGGCAGCTGACTTGCTAACATGATGAGGCTGTCGTGTATCGTCAGCATCTGTTACTTAAGTACTGCAGGGTGTCCAGACTCTCACGGACTAGAACTTTAAACCCCCTGTAGGATGATCTGTAAAGGTGGCAACAGGCTGAAGTGTGATTGGTTACCTGTAGCTCCGGGTGTATTTGTTGCCACGGAAACTGGGTCTGGGTTGGTACTGGCCCTGATGAAGTATGGACAGAAGCTGTGAGACTTGCTATAGCCAAAAAGAAAAGAAACAGGGCGGGGACAAATAAAGAAAGAAAAAATGGAAATAAAAAATGAATAATGGCAGACCAGACAGCAAGCCAACACAAATACAGACAAACCATGGTGGTGATGGGGAGGGGGGGTTGGGGGTGAATGAGGGAATGATATGGATGGATTCTTATGCATGATGAAACAATCTATGGATACACATGCTATAAATAATAAAACATATTGAACATAATAATAAGTTAAGGGGGAATTAAATAGTCAGAAAAAAACAGTTTTTACCTCGACAGGGGGTGTGGCATGAGCAAGTTCCAGGGCGAAGTTCTCTGGCACGTGATTGGAGGAGATGGTGACCAGGCTGTTGAGTGATTGGCGGCTGTGATGGCTCTGGCGGCTCTCTGGAGCAGGTGAGGCTGAGGGAGAGCGGGGATGGGCCCTCACAGGCAAGGTCCCATTAACCGTGGGGACCAATGTGATATCGCCCTTGTGGATCTGCCGGGCAGGTTTTTTGGGATGGTTTTGGTAGGTAGACTCAGCCACTCTGCAGTTGTAGGAATGTCTTGGGTCCTTCTGCTCTCTAGAGCACCTGGTTGCAAACATCACCATAACAATGAGAAGCACGCCACAGATGGCACCAAGGGAGATGATGATGATCATAGACACGTCCAGAGTCGATTGGTTGTTCATGTCTGAAGGGTTCAGAGAGTAGCTTTCTGGATAGTCCCGCAGGCTAATGTGCAGAACAGCCCTTGCAGAGAGACGAATCGACGCCCCTCTGTCTTGCACCAGGATTGCAAGATCAAATCCCTCATGCCCCGAGGCCTCCACGCTTCCGTTGGTTCGTAACTCACATCTGCGGGGTTCAATGACAAAGAGTCCCTCGTCATTACCACCGACGATGGAGCAAGTCAGCTCGCTGTTGGCCCCTGCATCACGATCTGTGGCCTTGATGATTGTCACCAGATGACCAGGCTCTGCGTGCCGCCATAATGGCACCTCAGCTGTGTGGTTGATCAGTTGTGGAGCAACAATGATAGGTGGGTTGTCATTTTCATCTAGTACAGTGAGCAAAACAGTGGTGTTGCTGCTTAGGGAAGCCAGGCCTGCGCCGTCCCGTGCCTGCACGGTGAATGAAAGCCGGCCGACTTCTTCTCGATCAAAGCTTCGGAGAGCATACACAGCTCCATTAGATGGGTCAATGGTCACATAAGTTGAAATAGGGCTACCTTGGACCTGGCTCTCCACAATTGAGTAGGTCACCTGACCATTAGAGCCCAAATCTGGGTCGGTGGCCACCACTGACGTCAGATAAGCCCCGGGCGAATTGTTCTCAGACTTGAAGATTTCATATCTGTTTTTTTCGAAGCGTGGAGGGTTGTCGTTTTCATCTTGCACCTGCACCGTGAAGTGTTTGATGGTGGATAGGCTTGGTGACCCGCGGTCTTCAGCGATTACCGTCAGGCTATATTCAGAGCGTTTCTCACGGTCCAGAGACACATTAGTGAGAATCATGTAGTTGTTCTCGTAGGTCTTCTGCAGGCGAAAATGCCCATGGCCATGGAGGCGGCACACTACCTCACCGTTTGAACCTGAGTCACTGTCATCGACGCGCACTAATGCGATGAAGGTATCGACAGGGGAGGCCTCTGAGATGTAGGCCACCTCCTCTTTGCCCTGAGTCATAAGGTTGATGTTGATTTTTGGCTTGTTGTCGTTGACGTCAACCACTTTGATGATTATTTTACAGTGGCCTGGAATGGAGTTGGGACCCATATCCTGAGCTTGCACATCTATTTCGTAGGAAGTAGTAGTTTCGTAGTCAACTTTCTTGATTAGAGTGATGTGGCCATTATCTGGATTAATTTTAAAGGTCTCTATGATTTTGGGTGGCACGTGGCTGCTGAAAGAGTACACTATTTTGCCATTATTGCCTTCATCCGGGTCTGTGGCGTTCAGGTCCACTAGTAGCGTCCCCAGTGGTGAATTTTCCAGGAGGTTGACCACATAAGCCTGCTCGTCAAATGCCGGGCTATTATCGTTGGAATCAGATATGCTGATTTTGAGCAGAGTTGAGCCAGATTTCGGCGGCACGCCAGAGTCTGAAGCTGTGAGTTGTAGTTGGTAGCTGGACTGTGTTTCCCTGTCAAGTTCCCTCATCACAACAAGGTCCGCGTACTTTGCGCCATCCGTACGCGTCCTGATATCGATTTTGAAAAAGTTATTCCGAGTGAGCGAGTAGGTGTGTAGCGCGTTTTCCCCGACATCCGGGTCTAACGCGCTATCCAAAGGGAAGCGAGTGCCCACAGACGCGCTCTCTGATATCTCTATGGGGATGATGGCGCGCGAAAACTGCGGAGCGTTGTCGTTGATGTCCAACACTTCCACTTGAATGTGAAACAACTGGAGGTATTCCGTGGGTAGCGTGATCACGTCGAACTCGATAGTGCAGTTTAAGTTTTTCTCGCAGAGCTTCTCGCGGTCGATTTTGGTGGCGATGCTGATCTCTCCGTCCTCCTCGCGCACGGAGAGCAGAGGGGTGCTGCCTCTCTGCATCGCGCGGAAGCGCGGGGACACTGAGCTCGGGAGTTTGGATAAGATACCGGCTACATCCTCTTTCAGTCTGGCGATCACCGTGCCAACTCTCTGTTCCTCCAAAACTTTGTATTTTAAAGTCTTCCCCGAAACATTGTGCGCCACGGCCGCCAGAAGTATAAGTTTCAGAAGCGTCTTGCAAAACAGTACATTCCTGTCGCTGGAGTATTTAGTTGTTCCCATCTTTGAAGACGTGTAGTAGTACTTATTCCACGCAGAGAGAAAGCTGGCTGGTGGATTGTTTGATGTAAATTAAAGCATGATAAATCCTCAGATGTTGTGCATAGATTTCAAGCAAAATGCATATAAAATCGAGGAACCCGCACTTCCCCTTTCTGTGCGTTTTTCAGCGCCTCGGAGAAAGCATCAGGACGCGGTAATGCTGCTGCACACATCCACTTTCCTCTTCGTCTGACTGTGTGTGAGTTGGTGCGCGGGTGTGTGGGAGGCGCAGCTCCTTGTGTGTGTGTGTGTCTGTGACTCTGAGAACACTGACTGGCCCCTTGCAGCCCACCTCAGACTGTGGCCCCCACCCTCTCCAAACTCCAGCCACCCCTCCTCGCCCCACGGCTGTACATCCCTGAAAAGAAAAGAAAAGAAAAGAAAAGAAAAGAAAAGAAAAGGCAGAATGAAGGAAAGAAAGAGCAGTGATTGAGGTGGAGCTGGCAAGCAGATCTCGCCATGAGAAGGACAGAGTTTCAGAAGTGTGCCATAACAATAGAAAAAAAAAGACACATTTATTCAAGACCAACGTTTCTCGTGTCACCCCGGCACACTTTGGGTTACTTCCCACTTTAGAAATGTTTTCATCATTACAACATATTTGTTTCCATCCGTTTAACTTATAATTTCGGTGGTTTCTACTTGACTTTAGTTTCAGAGTTTCAGTGTAGTTTTCTTTGACATTTAACTTTAATTAAATACAGTGGTTGATTTATTCACGTGGTCACTCTGGCACCACTTTTAGCAGCATTTTCTGACTTTACTTGAAAAGGCAGAAAATTATCTTTTTACACTGCTCTTAAGTATTACACTAGTCCAAAACGTTATGATATTATAATATTGAGTTAAAAAAGTTTCTGTTGTAATATTGTGCACTACATACTATACAACCTATCAAATCTATAGTTTAAAATATATTTTTATTGTATACAACTTTGTTATTGAAAGTCTAAACCACAGCTAGTGTTTTGAGGACGAAGGGTAACTGGAGGATATCAGAGAGCACATCAGCGCGCTATTGTGTCTCGAAAGAGGAGTCTGCACGTGGCGAATCGCGCGCCTTGAAAAGGATTCCCCCAACCTCCCTTAACCCGCAGTCAATGTGATTTCTCACAGAGGTCACACTCACCCCCACGGTGCACAATGCCACTTTACGATTCACCGTCTCTGATTCTGCCGCATTAGCATCATTATGCGCGTTCACCCACAAACAAAAAGCAAACATGAGCTTCTGGAAGTTTCACGGCCATCTGGTTCCACCGTCCAGAAAACACAAACCAGTAATTATATCGGCCAGTCCTGCGAGAAAAACACATTTTCACGATGCACAGCAGGAATGTGTGCTGTCTGGACTGTTCTGTTTATTATTAAACCCATTTGAACGTTTATCCATAAGTCAGCTGATCCTTTGCGCGTTATGCATTATAGTTTAGGCATGGAGTTGTGCGCACATAAAAGTAGCTTACATGTTTAAACTTAAGTAAGCTTTTCAGTTTAATCCTAATTGTGAGGCGTTCTGATAAACAGAAAGCGTGCTGTATGGAGATGTACCGTGAGAATGCATTGAAATTCGGTCCTCCTGTGACTTGTGTCCATCTGTCGCGGGCCAGCTGAAGTCTGAAGCTGGGCTCTTCGAACCTGCTCAACAGCAGTGACCCTGACTACATCCTATCAATCACTGATTTTTGTAAGCAAATGTAATATTTTCAGTTAGGGTTTGCATTATGTCGTCAAGAATATGTCATCATGTAGCATTTGTCATTTAATGGCTTCTCCCAGAGAGCCAAACCGCAGATGACTGCTTTATTCTAGTCTTAACCATAGGCGTTTGTCACACCCATATATAAAGTTAGGTTTTTAACTTATGCAAGTTACTGTTTCTTATCCAGCGAGCAAATTTTTAGTGTGAAAGCCTTCCTCGAAATGTAATGTAATTACTGCTTGCTAATCACATTTCATGCTCAAAGAAGTTCAAGTCAGTGCGTTTTAAACAAGTGGGTGGTTTTATTCACATGCCATATAAGGGAAAGACGCAGCATGTGCCCAGGCAGATGCGCAGGAGAAACTTGTGATGGTAATCACTTATGCCATTTACATACTAGAATTAAAAGCATTGGGATATGTAGCCTCTATGTTTTCTGTGCAGTCTCAAATGAGAGCCAATTGCGCAGTCATATTTTAAACTATTGATTGAGCCTTTGTCCTCACGTTTTTATTTTAAAACGTTGTCGTGTGTTCCTAAAGTGACC
This sequence comes from Garra rufa, assembly GCF_049309525.1. NCBI lineage: Eukaryota > Metazoa > Chordata > Actinopteri > Cypriniformes > Cyprinidae > Garra > Garra rufa. Next base: position 25,572,272 of record NC_133376.1, read on the forward strand.
AAACAGTTGACTGTAGTTAAGCTATAATCAAGTAAATAGTTTTACAGCAGCAGCCCAATTAAGTATACACGGCCTACAATATGAGCGGGTGTTGAAATCTGGCGGCGTCATATGTTCTCATCAGATGGCTTTTTTTTTTTTTTTTTTTTTTTTTTTTGTGGACAGGAGGATTTGAGATGCATTTTCAAGCTGTGGTCGTAAAGTCACCCCGGGCTGGAGGATAGGGAGGGGGCGTGGGGGGAATTAACTTTGTCATTGAAATGAAAAAGGATCAGGCGCACAATGGAGCATGGCAGGTGGGACGTCGCAATTCGCAGAAGGGCCGTGGAAACCGGCGGGGAAGTGGAGCGCAGAGGGAGGAGGGGAATCACGGCGGAATGCTCCGGCGCCGCGGGTCGAGAGGGCACCGTGGGTGTTTGTAAAGGCACGCGAGCATCTGCCGCCTGTGTGGCAACTCCTCTCCCCTCCTCCTAATTTCTCATACCGTTCTTTCTTTACTCTGCAAATCGTCCCAGCCGTATTTTACTTCCTCTTGTCCGCTGCTTTTCTCTCGGCTCGTGGCGGGTCACAAGCATTCGGCATGCGCTCATCATGAAACCTTTATTAACGCGTGTCCTACATTTTGGGGGTTGAGTCCAAAGAAGAGTTGAAGATTTACTCAATATGACACACATTCTCGAAACATTAGGTACGCACACGTGCGTTTGTTTAGAAATAGTTTACAGATCTCGATCATGCACTTTCTGTTTATACTTCAGCAAGATTTATTTCTTCCACATGAGTCATGGAGAGCAAACTGCCCTCCAGTAATCTCAATGTTCACTCTAAAAAGGTTCCAATTCGAACAAACCAAAAAGAATGGTCATCCTCTCTGACTTTTTAAAGAATGTTGCAACTCCTTTTCTTCATATGCGTGAAAGTCAGTGGGGTTTAAAACAACACGGAACCGCACTGATTTTCATTCTGTGGACAAAAAAAAAAAAAAACACTAAGGCATTTTTCTACGGTGCCCGCCAGGGGACACCTTCGGTTCACTTATGTTTGTCGTGGCCACGACATAATATCACGTTCCCACGAGTTAATATGACGTTCACGAATTAATATCTCGTGGCCACAACATAATATCATGTTCCCACGAGTTTATATGTCGTGGCCACGACAAACATAAGTGAACCGAAGGTGTCCCCTGGCGGGCACCGTATTTTTCAGTTCCACAGAAGACAGGATTTTTTTATTTTCAGGTAAACTATTCCTTTATGAAATGCTTCTTTACTGAACCTATTTCAGTTTTTGGATGACCTGTTTAATTTATTTACTCATGTTGTGTTTGCAACTCAAAGCATTCCAAAGAGTTTGAAATCAATATGATATGTGCAATTTCTGGGAATTACTCTAGAAAAGTGTGCTGTCAGCATCTTGTAGTCAGGGAATCCTGATTGGGTGGGTTTCATCTGCTCATCAGAGATATGTCAGCAGTAATCTGCCCTTATAATTGATACGCTTTACACCAAACATCAGATAATGCTCTATATATCTATATAGTATGGCTTTTTTAAAGAGTGCACCATGTAAGTTCACTTGAGTTTCATCTCTCTCATTGTGATTGCATTTTGTAGGCAGTGTACCAATAATAATGCAACATATCTTCTTTTGTGTTCCACAGGATTTGTAACATCATGAGGGTGAGTAAATGATGACAGAATGTTCAGTTGTGGATGAACTCTCTTTAATATCTCAGAATTATAGTAATCAAGGAAGGAACTGGTCCCACATTGGCACTTGACCAAACAACAGAGTGATCCAACGTTTAGAGAAGCAGCTGTTTGATATTCAGTCTAACTCGGCTCACATTCACAAGCCACAAAAACATGAATGTTCTCTTCTCTGATTTTTGTCCTAAAAAGACAGAGCGAGAGTGTGTCTGCGCAACAGAGTGTGTGTAGAAGGCCGATTCCCGTCCGTCTGGCAGCTGTTACTTTGTCACCTGATCGCTTGTTTTTGTAGCCGAACGATACCTTGCTTCAGTCTGCATGCCGCTAACCTACGCCTATCTGATGTCACGTTCTGAAAATGCTTTTCTGTTTTTATTTTAGAGTTCATGACACACCGCTCTTCTGTTTTTGATCATCATAGCTGGGTTAGCTTGAACTGCTTATCTGATATCAAGAAGAAACAATTCACTCTCTTTTTCTCCTTCAGCTGATCAGAGAGCTGCATATTGACAAATGGAACCTCCTCACTCTGTGTTTGTGTTCAACGTGGAGGAATAACTTGTCTTTTTAGTTCAAAGGCTTTTTCTGAGAACGACTTCACAAAACATGACAGTGCCGGAGATGGGGGGAGAAACAAGCTATTGTTCGTTCTTCTAGACACACTTCTTTTCTGGGAGCGCACAAAGGCACGCACACTTCTGGGGGCATCGGTGACTTCGGCGCATGTGGGGGCTCAAAGGTGACATATTTCAGAAGGGGGTTCATTCAGTATGCAATAGATTTAAATCCTCCCTCCATCCCTCTGTTGCGGCTTCGCACAGTCTGCTTGGCTTGGCAGATGTGTGGGGGTCTTTTTCGGGGAGCCTGGGACGGCAGCGCGCCACGTGTTCACAATGTCAGCCTGATTTCCGTGGAAACTCTTATGAGCGAAGGATCACCTTACACAAAGAAACAGAGCCACTTTCTCTCCCCGCTACTTTCCGACTCTCTTTTTCGTACTCTCTGATTTCTCCCTCACACTCCCTTTTTGTTATTTTTGGAATTTTTCGCAGTTTAAGACTCTTGCCTGCAGATCTGCACCCCCAGATTACACTTTCTATGAAATCAGCTCTGCGGGTTTAAATGTGATTTACAAGAGAAAGAAAATATTGTTCCATATGCACTAAGATGTGTCTTTAGAAAACTGTATGTTCAAATACATTAACAATGTAAGAAATAAACAGACGTGTTCTTAAATAACGCCTTGCAAATTATAAAAACAGAAAGTCCCGCTGTATAGCCTTTGACGGTTTCCTGCATAAAAGTTCTTTATGGTAAAAGCCAGAGAGTGACAGAACCCCCTCTGAGTTAAGCCAAGTAACTCTATCTCTCCTTCTAATGGGTTCAATTAAAACTCCAGACACACACACACCTATAAAAACAGGGAGAGTGTTTATCTTTCTGGTTCCAATGGAGGGTAAAGAGGATAATTTTATAGCCAGAGGAAGTGATCGTCTCCCCATTCCGTCTAATCCAAACACTTTTTGGCTGTGGGTCAGCTTAAGAGCGCATATGTGCCGACCTCAGCGCTCTTTCGATGTCTGTCTGTCCATTCATAACATTTACGCATTATTCCATCTATCTGCCCAGGCATTCTGTGGATTTAGAAGGAAATCAGTGTCTGTTGCTTTAAGGCTTGAAAATCCAGGAAAATATGTGTCATTGAATACCATATAGAGCCTGCTGTTGCTAGAGTAGTTTTTTAAGGCAACTCTGAAGCTGTGTAATAGCAAAACTGATTTTGAGATGCATTTGTGTTAAGCAAATCTATTTTATTTTTAGTAGTAACATTTTAGTTAATAACCACAGTGATTTTTGTTTTCTTTTTTCGAAATGTCCACTGTACAAAAGATGAAGCAAACCAGAGGTTCTGGCCATAGTAACTGAAATCACCTTTGACACATTAAGGACATTTCAGTGGTCATTACAAGCTAGAGGGATAGTTCACCCAAAAATGAAAATTCTGTCATTACTAACCCTAATGTCATTCCAAAGACTTTTGCTCATCTTTGGAACATAAATTAAGATATTTTTGATGAAATCCAAGAGCTTTCTGACCATGCATAGACAGCAGCGCAACGTTCAAGGCCCAGAAAGGTAGTAAGGACATTGTTAAAATAGTCTAGCGTAATTATATAAAGCTACAAGAATAGTTTTTGTGTGCAAACACAACAAAAATACTCACTTTATTCAACAATTTCTTATCTTCCTTGTCAGTCTTCAATGTGACAATCAGTCCTTGTCCTTACTACCTTTCTGGGCCTTGAACGTGGTAGTTGCATTGTTGTCAAAACAGGGTCAGAAAGATCTTGGATTTCATCAAAAATACCTTAATTTGTGTTCCGAAGATGAACGAAGCTCTTAAAGGAGTAGTTCACTTTCAGAACAAAATTTACATATTATGTACTCACCCCCTTGTCATCCAAGATGTGTCTTTCTTTCTTCAGTCGTAAAGAAATTGTGTTTTTTGAGGAAAACATTTCAAGATTTCTCTCCATATAATGGACTTCTATGGTGTTTGAACTTCCAAAATGCAGTTTAAATTCAGCTTCAAAGGGCTCTAAACGATCTCAGCCGAGAAAGAAGGGTCTTATCTAGCAAAGTGATCGGTTATTTTCTAAAAACATTTACAACTAATATACTTTTTAATCTCAAATGCTCATCTTGCTGAGCTAGACAAGAGGAGAATTTGATGTTAAAAAGTATATTAATTGTAATTTTAAAGCCCTTTGAAGCTGCATTTTGGAAGTTCAAACTTGGGGGCACCATAGAAGTACATTATATGGAAAGAAATCCTTACGACTGAAGAAAGAAAGACTTGAACATCTTGGATGACAAGAAATCTGTAAATTTTTGTTCTGAAAGTGAACTACTCCTTTAAAGGTTTAAAACAACATCAAGGTGAGTAATTAATGAAAGAATTTTCATTTTTGGATTAACTAAACCTTAAGAGCCTTGTCTCATTCATTATTGCAGTATGACTCATTGAAGCCAAAATACTTAACAAAAAATAAACATTAATAAATATAAACATTACTTTTTTCCTGTCAGAGGAACTAAATATCACATTAGCCTGCTGTGGAATTTGGGATCTTCACAATCCTTTTAGCGCTACTCAGTGTTAGCAAGTTAGCTAATTGTTTGGCTAATGGGCAATTAGCTTGAATCAGAGTGTGGGTTTGATAATTAAGAACAGCTCCAGAAAGGCAGTTAATGATCTCTAGTTTCTGTAGTTTCAAGGCTTTGTTGACAGTCGACTCAAACCCAAACAACCCCCGAGACTCATCACTGTAACTAAAGAAGCTGGGGGAAAACACAGGAGAATAGAGAAAGGAGCCAAGTCCCTTTATTTGAATAGCTTAAGAAGTGAACAGTGGCGCTAATAAGTGGGCCCTGTGAGTTCTGGCTATCAGTCATTAAGCGAGGTCGTTAATTCTGTACGCCAGGTTTAAGATGGATGACAAGATGGATGGGGCATTGTTTAAGCGCTAAATTTGTTAAGAGGCTAAATGGCTTTGAGGCATTCATTCATTCTGTCTGTGGTCAGCACAGAGCTTTTCTCAATACAGTTTGACTAAAGACCACCAATGACCAGCCTAGGGAATGTAGTCACATAGTTTTCATGGTCTGAGCCATTTTTGTTGGAAGCGAGACGCACAACTAAGTAGCCTTATTTGTAACTTTGCTGGAAACGTTCCATTGGCTTTCCATCTGAGTGCCAAATTAACTGACTCACATTCTCTGTGCTCTTGTACATTTTGTGTTGTGTTTCTCATCCCTCCCCGGTTCTTTTTTTTAAAATGAAAACAAGAGGCACACTTTGGTTTGTTCTTTGTTAAAGAGTGGCCGTCACATTTAGCAAACCCCCAACCCCAAATCACACACGGTCCCTTATGCCAGCCAGTGATTTAACGCTTATCCAGCGAGCTCCCCCCGCAGCAACAGAGGGCATGCCATGAGAGAGGCCCTCCGAGGGGGGATGGAGCGGCGGATTGGAGTGCTGACACTCGTGGCTGTTCACATGCTGATGGTTCTTTGTTAGGGGACCGAGCAGGAGGTCTCCTTCAGGACCCCCTCCCAATCTGACACACTTAGTAACTTTTGTGTTGGCCTGGGCCCTTTGTCAGACTTCACATGACCTTTGACTTCCCACTCAGCCGCCAATCAGACACCCTAAAAGTAAGGGGACAGCAGGCTGAAAGAGTGTGGAACAAAAGCTGCTGAATCACTTTATCGTGCACACACACACACAGGGCTGACATGAGATTTTTCATCTATTTCTTTTGTCATGCTAGCTTTTTGTAAGGGCAAACTTCTAGTCATTAACATGAAGGATTTGGAAAGATCTTGTTATCCTTTGTTGTTCTCCTTAGTGTGTGTAAGGGAAAAAATGAGAGTACAGTTTAATTTGAACGACAACAACTACTAGATCTCGTTTCTTCGTCACTAATGAGCTCGTGCATATTTGCAATACCAAGTTAGAGAGTTGCACATCTTTTCTTTGTCAGATGGGTGATTGTAATTAGCAGTTTCATTGCTGAAACTTCATCTTTGAAAATCAATATATTTCTTCTCCCATCATTAGTCATGTTACTCAAATAGTTTTCATAGTTTTCAATAATTAATGAGTGTATCATTTTAGCAGTATGAATTCTTGGAGATTGACTTGTTGTAGTGGAATTACAAGGACAAAAGCTCCTCTACATAAATAAGAGAAGATGACATTTTGTTGGGAAAATGTGTAATCTCTCTATGCATATCTGTGTCGGTTTTAATGCGCCTTATTGGCATGACTAATAACTGTGGATTTGTATTGCCGAAGTTGAGCGACACACAAAGAAAATAGTGCAAAACCAAAAATAGTGTAGCATAATGTGCTTTGTTTCTCGCTCTCTATCTCAGAGGCAGGCTTTATTGGAAAAGCTGTGAAAGTATACCGAATTGCTAAAGCATTCGAAGTACTTAGAGCTATTGCACATGAAGCATGATAAATGAGATATAACAGAAAATAGAATATGAATATTTCCAGTTATTGCTCAGCAAAATCAGAGAGTGTTGATTAAAGGAGATGAAAGGAATTCTGAAAGAGGAACGAGGAGGGAAAAAAAAACACAGAGTGGCTCAGTTTTCAGTTTTTCTTTCCTGCCTTGAAAACAAGCCGATCAATGGAGCCCTTGTGGCCTACAGAAGTGCAATGATGTATCAGTTTGTCTGAAATTAAACGCTTTTTCTAGATTCTCTATTTTCAAAGCGCAGTAATGATGTGAGAGGGAGCAGTGGGAAGCTCTTTGTAACCTCCCTTGAGGATGAAGAGATGGAAGATTACGGTAGTGTGGGCTGAGATAGAATCCACTCATAAAAATATGTAGTGCAAACTCGGACACAAGGCATGGAGCTTCAATTGTGCATCAGTGGACTATTAATTAATGATGGTACTATTATTGAAATTGTGGTGTCGTAAGTCAATGAATCATTCAATCAGTTGATTCTTATAAAAAACGATATTTGATCTAGGAAGGAAACAAGTAGCTGTCTTTATAAGTGAGTCAGTGAATCATTCATTCAACCGATTCATTCAAAAATGCTAATTAATTCAGGAATAAAACAATGAGTCACTGAATCATTTATTCAAACAATTCATTAAAAAAATGATGATTTATTCTGAAGTGAAACAAGCGAATGTCTTTGAGTTAGTCACTGAGTCATTCATTCAACTGATTTGTTTAAATTCAACTGACTCATTCAGAAACTAAACACCACTAGTGTGTGTTAAACTATGTTGCAGCAGTAACTTTTAGTAGCCATAAATGGCAATATTGTGTTTAAAATGTTACTCAACTCAAAGTTACTCAGTGGTAAATTGGTTAATTGGTTGAATAAATGATTCAGTGACTCATTCATAAAAACACTCAATGTTTTATTCCTGAATTAATTAGCAGTTTGTTCAAAAATAAATATTCTGTCATCATTTACTCACTTCCATGTTGTTCCAAACCTGTATAACTTTCTTCCTTCTAAGAAACATAAAGGAAGGTTTGAAATATATATTTCTCATGCAATAAAAGGAAATAGGCACAATGTAGTTTGGACCCCTTTTAGATTTAAGGAGTTGAATTAGTTTATTTGACATAAAAAAGTAACAATACAGTTTTACATATTTCTTGTCAAGGATAATACAATAAAGTTTCATTAACTTATTACCATTGTGGTCCTTGCTTTAAAAGGAACCTTCTTTTGTGTTCATGGTGGTACTATTATTAAACTTTTTGTGTAAAACTTGTCCCTCGTTGTTTGTGCTATAGACATGAATGATATTTGAAACTTTGCAGCATTTTTTTTTCACTGAATCATTTATTCAATCGATTCTTTTAAAAAACGCTATTTGATTCAGAAATGAAACAAGTATCTGTCTTTATGAGCGAGTCACTGAATCATTCACTTAACCAATTCGTTCATAAATGCAATTTAATTCTATAACTAAACACTAAGGCCTGGTTTCACAGACAGGGCTTAGGCTAAGCCAGGATTAGGCCATAGTTCAATTAGGACAATTAAGTAATTTTTATAAACATGCTTGCAAAAAAATATAACTGGTGCGCATCTTAAGACAAAACAAAGGCACTGATATATTTTAAGATCAAACAGTGCAATTTTATTTCAGTTGAAACAACCCAGACTTACATTTTAGTCTAGAACTAGGCTTAAGCCTTGTCTGTGAAACCAGGGGTAAGTGTTTTTATGAATGAGTCACTGAATCATTCATTCAGCTGATTCATTAAAAACTTAGTGTATTTATTCAGAAGTGAAACAAGTGAATGTCTTTTAGTTAGTCACTGAGCATTGATTCAGTTGATTTGTTCAAATACAATGAGTCACTCAGGAACTAAACACTACTATATTGTGTGTTGATCCATGTTGCAGTGGTAACTTAGTAAGCTTAAATGCCAGTATTGTGTTTAAAATGTAATTTACTCAATGATAAAGGGACAATTCATCCAAAAATATACATATGAAGAGTTCAGATGCAAAAACAATGATCTAAGTCCATCTGACTTTTTTTTTAAATAAGCATTTTTATCAGGCTCCTATAGGTTTCTACCTAAGTACCGGTACTTCTGATAGGGCTGAGGCTAGAATTTTAGCAAGTTTGAAGTAAAAGTATTTGATGGACGTATAATATGTCTCGAGAGCATTCACTCAGTATTATTATCAAATTTTTGACCGAGGTGGGTTTTAGAGGGTTTTGCATCTGAACTCTTCATATATAGTTTGTCATAATTTACTCACTTTCATGTCGTTCCAAACCTGACGTTCTTTCTTCAATGGAATATGAAGAGAGATTTAAAAAATATATTTTTCATGCAATGAAAGGGAATAGGCCCAATGTTGTTTGGACCCCTTGGTTTGTGTTCATGGTGGTGTTTGTGTTATGGACATGAATGAATTTTGCAGCACTTTTTTTCACTGAAGTCACCGAATCATTCATTTAACCAATTCGGTCAAAAACACTATTTGACTAAGAAGTAAAACAAGTAGTTGTCTTTATGAGTGAGTCACTGAATCATTCATTCAGCCAATTCATTTAAAAAATGCTGATTTATTCTAAAGTGAAACAAGTGAATGTCTTTGAGTTAGTCACTGAGTCATTCATTCAGCTGATTTGTTCAAATACAATGAGTCATTCAGGGACTAAACACCTCTAGTGTGTGTTGGTCTATGTTGCAGCGGTAGCTCAGTAACCATTAATGCCAATATTGTTACTCAGTGTTAAAGGGACAGTTTGTCCAAAATAAATATCATAATTTACTCACTTTCATGCCGTTCCAAACTTCTATGGCTTTCTTTATTTTATGGGACACGAAGGAAGATTAGAAAAATATATTTTTCATGCAATGAAAGGAAATAAGCCCAATGTTGTTCGAACCAATTTTGGATTTAAAAAACCTTCTTTTGTGTTCCGCAAAATAAAGTTTTACAGGTTTGAAATCTAGGTTAGTAAGATTTAGTATAGCACTGATGTATAATGCAGGAATAATGATCTGAATGGAGTTGCATCATTTCAGTTGTGTGAATATCTAAAAGCTTGTTTTTCATTTTATCTCTTTCTGCCTCTCTCTCCTTCTCTAGGGTACAGCATAGTAAGTATCCTGTCAGTCTGGCACACCACAAGTTCAGAAGAGCCCAATCCCTTCACACATTCGTGCACACACACCCCTCCCGTTCTAAACGGTGATAAATCAATTCCAGAACGCCCTCCTTGTCTCCAGCTCACTCAATCACTCACTCAGACACACAATCACACACAGACACACACACTGCACAAAGTAAACTCTACCAATCTCTCTCTGTCTCCCTCTTCTTGTCTCCTGTGGCCCTTGCAATGCACCAAGTCCCATGCTTGCCATATGGTGGAGAACTGAGAGAGGGCTGCACAGTTCCAGATTTCTGTGCCTAACAAAGTAGGTCTATGAATATATATGTATATACACACCCACAGGCTTACACAAACCGGCCAACAAATGCACAACAATCTGGATCAATGCGGTCTCGGAGGTGTTATTTTAAAGTTCATCACTTGTTTGCGTTGCATCTGTCTCTATTCAAGTATTTAATTAATTGTGATTTTGTATGTTGCATTTTTTTCTATAAAGGGATGGAAGTCAATGGTAACCAAAACTGTTTGGTTACCAGCATTCATCAAGATATATTCATTGGTGTTCTACTGAAGAACGAAAACCATACATATTTGGAACAACATGAGGGTGAGTAAATGACAAAGAATTTTCATTTTTGTGTGCACTGTCACTTTAAGGAGTGTTCTGAATTTAGATCAACAGCATTTGTGGCATAATGTTGATTACCACAAAAATGAATGTTGACTTGTTCCTCATTTTAATTTACAAGGAAGTAGTTGGGACAGTTTTTGGATAATATAAAATCATACATTTATAAAAGCACTTAGGCTACTTATTCTGTTAAAACTTGTGTATAATTGCAGCTGTAAAGTTATTTCCATCATTTTTACATCATCATTGTTGGAAACAAGTTGTGAACATTCATATAACTTTACACAGAAAAGATTAGTACAATTTGTTTTGCACCGAAATCATTTTAACATGCATATTGTTCACACCATGTGGCTATCATATTGAAACAGTAAGTGTTTTACCATTTACAGATTAGTCCCACTTACATTTAGAGTGCCTCACTATAACCCAGACTTTTGCTTTAAAAAAAAACAGACAAGCTGAAATTAATTGAAGTTGTATTGAACTCAAAATATTCTTTTGTGCTCCTTAGTTTATCTCAAATGTCTCAATAGTCCCTGCAGTCAATTTATCATAAAAAAGTGAGATTTTTTTTTATATACCAGGATTTGCATCGGTTGCAGTTATTGGAGCACACACACATATGTCTGTGTCTGAATGTGAGCACACGTGCTTATGTGTTAACAGGGTCTCCACAGGATATTAAAGGCCCTTGAATCATCTGTCCAGCTGGCGGACCCACTGGTATATACACACTTTCTCACACACACACACACACACAATTGAAGTTCACAGAAGGCACTCTGGCTCGCAGCCTACAAGCTGTTTAGGGGGAGGCATAATTACAACTCTCCACTCTCCTCCATTGCAGTCTCAGGGCATCCATAGCGAGTTCTCTCTGAACACATATAAAGAACACCCAGAGAATCTGCTGTCTGAACTCTCAGCTGGAAACTGCAAACCCAAATGTCTTCAGACGGCATCTCAGCATTTTTTCTGTCCCCCTCACTCTCTCCAGTGGTTTACATTGCCGTCGTTTTTCTTTTTCGCTCACATCTGGATGCGTAGTGGGGTAGTGGTGCATATTTTCATAGGAAGTGTTTGAAGATGAGCGTTGTCTGGAAGCTGTATCTCTTCTCCTGTTATTCCCCACACCCTTTTCCTTAAATCATGAGTGGACCATTCCACTCTTGCTAAACAAACCCAAACTCTCCTCCATCTGATGGAGAACAATGAACTCTTTCACTCTTTTTCCCCCGAGCTTCCCTCTCATCACTTGATTCGTTCTTATAAACATTTATTTCTACCAGGTGTGTTTTATCCGAAGAGCAAATTAGAAAATAATTGACGTTGCAGAAGTAATACAGAGCGCTAATTTTTCTAAAGTAACACCGTCTGACAGCCAAGGGAGGGAGGCAGCATCTCTTTTGTCTCCTTTGAGCTCATTGTGTTCTCACTGAGATACCGAAGTGTGGCATGAATGTGAAGGGGGATAATGGCAATATATATGCAAAATATAATGTGAGAGGAGGCAGTGCATCAGTTTAGCTGTGATTGGCTGATTACCTTGTCAATGCAATAGTGTGTCTACAAGTAGTCCGCAAAACAGAAGGAGGACTATTACTTTTGGTCACAACTGAACCTAAATGAACTGAAATTAGAAATTTTGATTAAAATGGTTTGCAGAAGAATTCATAACTAAGGATTTAAATAGACATAAATATACAGTCAAGCCCAAAATTTTTCATACCCCTGGCAAATTCTGACTTAAAGTTATTTTTATTCAACCAGCAAGTTTTTGTTTTTTTTTTACCGGAAATGACACAGGCTTCTCCCAAAAGGTAAGACGATGTACAAGAGGCATCACTGTGGAAAAAAATATTTCTCAGCTTTTATTAACATTTGAACAAAAAGTGGCATGTCCAAAATTATTCATACCCTTTGCAAACTGTCACAGTCTATGGGAAAATCCAAAGTTCTATACCATTCCAAATAGTCCAAGTTCTAAAGCATCCTAATTACCCTGATTCATTGGGAACAGCTGTTTTAATCAACTCAGCAGGTGAAAAACAGAAGCTCTCTGCTGTTGGTTTGTGGACAGTGATGGCTAAGACAAAGGAGCTCACCGAGGACCTGCGGCTGTGGCTTCTCACAAGTCAGGAAAGGGCTTTAAGACCATATCTAAATGTTTTGAAGTTCCAGTGGCTACAGTGCAAAGTATTATTAAAAAATACAAGATGTTCCGCAATGTAAAAAATCTCAGAGGACGTGGTCTGAAGCCAAAAGTGACACCTGTGCTGGCCAGGAGGATAGTGAGAGAGGTAAAAAAGAATCCAAGGATCACCACCAAGGCCATCCTGATGAATCTGGGCTCTTCTGGTGGCAACATCTCAAAGCAGACAGTCCAACGGACACTGCACAATGCTGGGTTCCATGGACGCAGACCAAGGAGGTCACCACTTCTCCAGATAAGGCACACAAAAGCCTGCTCTGCCTTTGCAAATGCTCATCTGGACAAACAATGATGTAGCCTGTATTTGGCATAAAAAGAGAAGCTTTCAACCCTAAGAACACCATCCCCACTGTCAAACATGGTGGTGGGAACCTAATGTTTTGGGGGGTTTTTTCAGCCAGTGGACCAGGGAATTTAATCACAGTAAATGGCACCATGAAAAAGGAGCAATACATCAAAATTCGCAACAACATCAGGCGGTCTGCAGAGAAACTTGGCCTTGGGCACCAGTGGACATTTCAGCATTACAACGACCCAAAACACAGCAAAAGTGGTGAAGAAATGGTTAGCAGACAAAAACATTAATGTTTTGCAGTGAACCAGCCAGAGTCCTGACTTAAATACAATTGAGAATCTTTGGAGGGAGCTAAAGATCAGAGTGATGGCAAGGAGACCCTCCAACCTGAAAGAGTTGGAGCTCATCACTAAAGATAAATAGGCAAAAATACCAGTGGAGACATGCAAAACACTGGTCAGCAATTATAGGAAACGTTTGATTGCAGTAATAGCCAATAAAGGCTTTTCTATTGATTATTGAGAAGGGTATGAATAATTTTGGACATGCCACTTTTTGTTCAAATGTAAATAAAAGATGAGTAATATTTTTTTCCACAATCATGCCTCTCGTACATCGTCTTATCTTCTGGCAGATGTCTGTGTCATTTCTAATAAAAATAAAAATTGCTGGTTGAATAAAAGTAACTTTAGTAACTTTTCAGAAATTCTGGGACGTGATTTTACATTGGATTAAGGAAACCCAAATCCAGAGATGCACCACTGATTTCAGTGTTTATTGTTTAATAATAAAAGCCACTCTTTCATTAGATTCCTGTTCCAATACTCGTTTTTTGTTCTACATTCCTTTCTGCGTGCGTTTCTCTGCTCTTTTCTTTTGCTGATGTGGCTGCTGTGACTGCTGTAATGAAACAAAGCTGAGTATTTGTGTTTTTGTCACAATAAAAGAAAGAATAGCTGGTGAATGTTTTTAAAGAGGTCTGTTAGTAATTAAGAGGGTGATGACACTACGCTCAAGTCTGAGTTATTGGTGATAACTAAACGGGGTGAAAAAGCTCAAACTTTATGATGTCTATAAACCAAAATAGACTCATCCATATATAGGGGTGTCAGGCGCAGTTTTATAATAAAAGGGCACCAGTGGCTGTTCTAGCTCACTTGGTGACCCAGGACAGATAATAAAAATGAAGAATACTCTTGTAACTATGTAGTAGTTATTTATGTGATATATGGACCACATAATCAGTTCCCCTGGAAATCCTGGTTCAGTCTGGTTCACCACAAAATGCCTTTTGTTCCATTTTTTTGCACTCTTCTCCTTGATTTGTTATAACTTTTGGCAGTCTATAGTACCCTAAATGTTTTTCCCAGTCCGACCAATAGGTACAGCCCAAAACATGACAATAACTGCCATTTTCAGCAGCAAAAATCAGCAAAATATGCAAGTTTCTTTCGGTTCAGTGGCATTGTTTATGTTCAGTTCCACCAATATGGCCAACTGATGACGCGTCACAAAAATACTCTATTCCTGAAAGAACGAGTTTTATGAGCAGGTTCTTTTAGTATATCATAAACATAAAGCGTGACCAGATTAGATCAATGTAGACTGGTTTTCAAATTATTCTTATGAACTGGTTCTTTTTAGTGAGTCAAAAACAAACTGCAACTGAGTGAATAATCAAACACATAATCAAGACTGTAACTCAGTTGAGTCCTACAAAAGTACTAAGTTGTCTTTATATTATAATGTGTCATCAAAGATGCCTAATTTTACAAAATATGTAAATTTAATATTTTACAACTTTTTTATTTGTTTATTATTATGTGTAAGTTTTGGATTGGTGTTCAGTAAGACGGTCATCACTAAAAGTAAATACTCCTTTTGCAAGAATTGTTTTAAAATTCATATTTAAATAGAATTGCATTTCTCTTTTTATTTTTTTTTTTTAAGTTTTCCTAAAAGAACTAAAAGGATTGTTAATGGAACCAGAATAGTTAAACACAATATACATCACTACGGAGTGTTTTCACAATGCATCATCAATCGGCTTTCTTGGCTGCGCTGAACGTAAACAATGCCACTGAACCGAACAAAAACTCACATATTTTGCTGATTATTGCTGCTGAAAATGGTCAATTATTGCCATGTTTTGGGTTGTACTAATTGGTCAGATCGGGAAAAACATTTGGAGTGCTATAGACTTCCAAAAGTTAAAACAAATCAAGGAGAAGAGTGCAAAAAACAGTCTGAGGAAACCATTGGCCAAACTGAACCAGGAATTCCAGGGCAAGAATTTTGACAACATTCATGTTGGTTCTTAGCATTTCCAGTCAGGTAGGTTAAATATTAGGCTAATATCTTAATTAAAACTGCTCATACATATCTTTATTGACTTTAGTTTGTCAAAATATTGTGCCCTTTCCTACTTTCCTTCTCTATATGATTTAAAAGCTTCCACAAGTTTTTTTTCCGAGGTTTAAACAGTTTAAATTAGCAGAACAACATATTCAGTAGTACATTAACCTTGCAATCTATGCTGTTGTTTATATCCGAGTATCACCAATATAGCTGTGCATCTGGGTAACTGACCAAATCGTGACATGAGTGCAAATCCTCTATAAGACCATAGTCCGATGAAGACTTTTAGATTTAAAATTTTCTTCAAATTGCAAATCACTTGACTTAAAAATCGAAACGCACGTGCAGCCTGAATAAGTGTGAACCTTATTATGGCCTTGTTTCCACTCTCTCTCTCTCTCACACGTTTTGTCTCTGGTTTTCAATAGCATGTGTCAGGGGCCCACAAGGATATTGTGGTTTTTCTGCTGAGCTCAACAAAAAAAGGTTTACTTTCTGCAGGCCAGTGTGTACATGAGGTCATGTGCTTGTGCATCTACTTTGGAAGATAGAGAGAAAGAAATAGCAAACAAAAGTAATTGATGGCACATCTGTGGATTCTGAATGGTGATACCATTCGTCTACCCTTCAGGGAGATGTAGCTCTGACAACCAGCCACTACATTCCTATTTTTCCAGAGAGGCCATCGCTTGCTCTTAGAGCACCCATGAGCATATGTCCAAACAAAGCCAGCTGTTGTGCTTTAGTGCAGTTATATTTTTGTACTGACATGGTACCACTGCTTATCTCCTTTAAATAACGTTTGCAGGGGTTTTAGAATCGTTTTCGCGGTCTCATTGCAGCACTTAGTTGCTGTTTTGGTTGAGAAATGGAATGCATTCCCCAGGCCTCAATAAAATTTGATTAGTTCCACTTGAGGACGAGTAGTTAATGAAGTTTGGGTTGAATCTAATATAAGCATGACTATTTAATGGTATCAAAAATAGCTCCTTGTCGTCTTTGTTCCTTGAAACTTTACTGAATATATAAATGAATCAAGGCATACAAACAGTTTCCTTATCTTTACACATCTCGTAAATCTGCACTATAGGAGGGCACAGTAAAAATTAACTAGCAATGAGAAAAATGCAAAGCATGTGAGAGGTGGACTATTGGCTGTATAGTACAAGGCATGCATGCACTCCCTCAATTTTTTTTTCTGGCCTCCCCTCTCTCAGGGGCATAATGGGTCAGGCATCCCAGGCACATGATGGTTGGAAGGAGGAGGAGGGACAGGGCAAGTGGAGGATGAGAGGGAAGGCATCCCGCTTCGGGAGATCACAGGATCTGTGGGGTGACTGAGGGATAGCAAATCACTGATCTGATAGTGAAGGGGAGTTGAGGGATCATTTATCATCAATCTGAATCGTACTGATTTGTGTTTCGAGGCCACCAGAGGCCATTGGCTGTATTTAGTGATTAATGTGGTTGTCTCATGACTAAAATAAAAAAGTTGGCATTTTAAAGGACAAGTGTAAGTATGAGAGAGATAGTGAAGAATAAAGGACCATTCATACCCAGCATGTGTGTTGTATTAGGAGTTCAAGTGTGTAGTGCTGAAACCCTATTGTAATTGTTAAAGTGGCTAAGGATCAGCAATCTCCATGTAAAACTAATCGGGCAGACCAAACCGTAAGTCGTAGTGACTTGAAACTTGAAGGGATGGTAGTACTCACACCAGCTACAATGTCTCCAAGGCTCGCCCCAATCGGCCTGACGGGGGCGCTACAGCGATCAAAAGTATGAAATCGTTCATAACTCCTGAACGGTTTGTCACAGGCAGCGGAAAAAACATCCCTCGGATTCGTCTGTCACCCAGCTAAATTTTAGAGTATTTTGCATTTGTTGAAAAACCTAGGTTGCAAGGTAGTCCTAGGTTTTTCGTCTGATCAGAATCAAACCAGTGCAGGAAGGTTGTTTGGAGAGTGAATATCAATAATTATCAAAAAAAGTGGAATTTTCGAGTCCCTCCGTCGCAAAGGGATGCCAAAACATTTGAAAGGGGCAGGGCTGCCTTTACTAAAACAGGTATAACTTTTCAGGTATTTTGCATTTCTTAAAAAAAAATACTTTTGCAAACTACTCCTAGGTTTTTTGCCCGATCGAAACCAAACCAGTGCAGGAAGATTCTCTGGAGAGTGAATATCAATAATTATATTAAAAAAGTTGAACTTTCGACCCTCCATCGCAAAGGGGCACCAAAACATTCGAAAGGGGCTTTACTAAAATGGGTACAACTTTTGAACGTAATGATATATCTTCACCAAACTCACAAAGCGTATGTAAGCTCACATGAAAAAAAGTCCCAGAGCTTGGCCACTTAGTGGTGCTATATAAGGGAAAAAAACATAAAAATGGCCATAACTATGCAGCCATTGATGTAAAAATTGCAGCAATGTAAAAATTGGTACGTACGCTCTTGGTCCAAAGTGAATAAGGAAATTTGCATAGCTCAAAAACCATGGCCGCCATAGACAGATGAATTTGAAGCACTTATTGGACAAGCTTAATGGAGGTCGATCGGAATGAAACTCAGCGGGCCTGCTTGACTCACACCCCTGAAGGTTTGAAAGAAATCGGCCACTAGGGGCAAAATCGCTTTTTTTCAAGGGCGAAAATGAGTGTATATTGCGCGATGTTTCACCCATATGCACAATATTTGTATCATATGATAGACCTCCTCTTTCTGAACAACTTTGCCTCTAGATCCACTGCCATCAATCAAACTGTTTGTTAAATGATTGAGAATGATTCTCTGGACTCTCCAAGTCAGTAAATATATAAAAAAAAATGGAAATTTACCCTCTGAGATACTTTAACAGGGTTGTTTAGAAAAGGGGCCTGTCCAAATATACCCAAAAACCTATAAAGCCCAAACAAAAACTTAAAACTTCACCAAACCTGGTGAGCACATGTGAACGGTGATTCTAAACAAGCATGCAAAGTTTTAGGGAGATCGGACCACATCTGGCGCTATAACAGTCATAAACCTAAAAAAAATGCTTAATGACCTGGATTTTCTAAATAATAATAATAATAATAATAATAATGTTTTTTTTTTAAATCATTGATTTAGGCCACTACAGGCTTGATAAATATGTCATTTCTTTTTTATATTTAAATGCCTTAAAGCACTTGAACCCCAGTAAACGGTGCCTGCTATATTTACAAATGTTGGTTGTGAATAAGATGGATTGGTGAAAAAAATGGATTTCCATAGAATAAGAATGAGTATTTGTATTTTTTTTTCATTTGAGTTTAATGTATAGGCAAAAACCTGATCGCTTTTAAAGGTCAACTTTAAATTATATCAATGCACACAGTTACAATATGTACAAATATTAAGTCATCAGACAGAGGTGTAGTTTAAAATAGTGCTTATTTATTTCTCTCATGCACAAAAAAAAAAAAAAAAAAAAACCTTCACATGGGAAATTAACTTGATACAAACATGCTTTAATTGAATAATACAACAGCTTTCTACAGCACTTAATGGACTTAATCTTATATAATTACCAAAGATATTTTTGCTGTTACTCTTTAGTGATTAAATTAGGTTAAATTGGTTTCCTCTTACTGTCTTTGAATTTTTTTTTACAAATGTAAGTGTTATTGCTATAATTTTGCTATTATAGGACAGTTTTCAAATATAAGTATTAGAATAGGTTATGTTTAATCCTGACATTAGAGACTTGTTAGTTCTAGTCTGTGGTTGGATGTTTGTGTGTGTGGTTCAGGAACAGTATAACCTACATTATGGGGACAAAATGTGCCCACAAAGATGGCAATATTTAAAATCCTCGTCCTTGTGGCGACATATTTGGTCCCCATGAGGAAAACAGCTTATAAATCATACAAAGTGATGTTTTTTGAAAATCTAAAATAGCAGAAAGTTTTGTGTGAGGGGTTAGGATAAGGGGATAGAAAATACAGTTTGTACAGTTCATCCTGCTATGGATAAACTTATATGTGAGGCTGGACCACAAAACCAGTCTTAGGTAGCACAGCTATATTTGTAGCATTAGCCAAAAATACACTGTATGGGTCAAAATGATTATGCAACAAAATCATTTGAATCTTAGATAAAGATCATGTTCCATGAAGATATTTTGTAAATTTCCTACTATAAATGTATCAAACCTTAATTTTTGATTAGTAATATGCACTGCTAAGAACTTCGATCACTTATGAGGCTCCATTTCACCATTTTTTTTTCTTCAGTTAGATACTCATTAAGGCATCTACAGAAAGGCAGTTTTTTTGGCATAGACACAAAATAAGGGACATGTTGAGGGGAGGATCAGTTCTTACTACTGATGGCAAAGTGTGTGTGTGGGGAACACTGTGTACCATGGCAGTCGAGTGGTCAGGAAATGTCATTTTTACCAGTAGAGGCTATTATAACATGCCATCTAAAAATACACCCTATCCGCCATTGCCTTTGCCTGTCTGAGCAGAAACACATCTGCTGCTCTTCTGCAACAGCAATAATGTGTGAATCTGTGATACTGTATGTTTCTTCATCACACAAATGTTAAACTGCATGTAAAAGTCATGTTGAGAGAAATATCACACCCTTAGATGTGTTTCAGTGGAATTGTTTTGACTTCAAGAGCTCTTTTTTATATGTGTTGTTCATATGTTGTGTGCTGAGGATTTAGACTCTTATTAACATAACCTTGACTCATAACCACAGTGCTAACCTTCTAACCACAATATAAACATACAGTGAGTTCTTGCCTGAATCAGCTACTTTTACAGGTTTTTCCTCAGCTTATATGTCAAAGGTTGGTTTTATAAAACCAACAGATGAAAACTTTCTTTATATGTAGGTTACAATAAACTGACCTGGAAAGTTTTTTTTAACCTTGCCTCATTTTTCAAATGGCCTTTTATTATTTATCCTTGTTCTACACTCAATCT
>NC_133376.1:25593138-25663491 GCF_049309525.1 Garra rufa
CCTGGAATGTTTTCCTCAAAAACCTTAATTTCTTTTCGACTGAAGAAAGAAAGACATGAACATCTTGGAGGTCATGGGGGTGAGTAAATTATCAGACATTTTTTATTTTGGAAATGAACTAATTTTTTAATCATAAATAATTTTACCATTGATGAATATTGTGTGAAAATGATGTAAATCTTATTTTACTCAAATTGCCAATGTTCCTTTAGTTGTTGCGTCATTTACAGTTACAGTCAAAAGTTTACATACACTTTGCTGAATCTGCAAAATGTTAATTATTTTACCAAAATAAGAGGACACAAAATGCATGTTACTTAGTACTGACCTGAATAAGATACTTTACATATAGTCCACAAAAGAAAATAATAGAAACATTTAAGAAAAATGTACACATCTTCATTATTATTTTCACTTCTGAAGCATCAGTGACCTTAGTTGTCCTCAGTGTGAAAAGATGAATCTCAAAATCATACAGTCATTGTTGGAAAGGGTTCAAATACACAAAAATGCTGAAAAACCAAACAATTTGTGGGACCTGAAGGATTTTTCTGAAAAACAGAAGGCAGTTTTACTGTTCAGGATGGGACTTATGAACAACTATCACTAAACCAAAAAAAAAACACAGCTGAGATGTGGTGGAACTGACATTCATGACAATAAAACACAAAAATGACAGAATTCTCCTTCACCATATGGTATATGAAATGCCAGCTACATTTTAAAAGTCATTGCTTCCCTCTCAGTTCCACTCTAGAATGCCATAAAACAATACAGCATTTAAGATGAGTGATATAAACGACACTGTGCTGAACATGTTCATAACTGGGGAAAAGAGATCTAAAACTCTGTTTCATAAAGGTCCACAGAGCCAGAAGTAGCCATAGCTGAAGAAACACCCGCATGTGTGTGTGCTCACGTGTTTGTAGAGTCTGTGCTTAAAAGTTCCAGTTCTGTCAATGAGTCATTTCTGTCTCTTTCCGCATCTCTCCCTGTCTCTCTTTTGCTGTGCAGAACGAAATGAGAGAAAAAGACTGAGAAAACCTGCTGCTGTCAAATGTACCTGTGCTCTCCCGTGAGTGGAGTCTTGCAGTGTGTCACTGTGTATCTCTCAGTTTCCCCGACAACATCTCACCGGGTTTTATGAAGCTATGTTCAAAGAGTGTCACACTGCAGGACATCTGCAAGACACGTGAAAGGGAGAAACAGAGCAGGAGAAAGAACGCGGCTCAAGACAATAAAAGTGAAAAATTGGAAACAAACGTCCAACGTCCTGATACAGAAAAGCATATACATAAACTATACATGTTGCTGCTTACTGCATACTCTGAAGTGCTGCTTATTTCTAAAAAAAAATATGTGAAACAGTATGAATTATGCAGTGCTAAAAATGTCAAATTTGATGGTCAAAAGATCAGATTTCAAAGGTGTAATACAGTGCAATGTATCATGAAATACAGTATTCTGTTGTGTATTACACATTTAAGGTCTACACAGTTGAAGTCAAAAGCTTACACCCCCCTTTCAAAATACTTCTACCAAAATAAGAGGGATCATACAAAATGCATGTTATTGTATATTTAGTACTGACCTGAATAAGATATTTCACATAAAAGATATTTACATATAGTCAGTTGAATTTATAAAAATGATCCAGTTCAAAAGTTTACATCCCCTTGATTCTTAATAATTTGTTGTTACCTGATTGATCCACAGCTGTTTTTTTTTTTTTTTGTATAGTGATAGTTGTTCATAAGTCCCTTGTTTGTTCGTCAGAAAAATCCTTTAGGTCCCATAGCTTCTTTGTTTTTCCAGCATTTTTGTGTATTTGAACCCTTTCTAACAGTGACTGTATGATTTTGAGATCTATTTTTTCACACTGAGGACAAATGAGGGACTCATATGCAACTATTACAGAAGGTTTAAACGCTCACTGATGCTACAGAAGGGGAAAAAAAAACATGCATTAAGAACCGGGAGTGAAAACTTTTGAACAGAATGGAGATGTGTATATTTTTCTTATTTTGCCTAAATATCTTTTTATTTTTTTAATTTAGTACTGCCATTCAGAGGCTACAAACGATAGTTACATGTTTCCCAGAAGACAAAATAAGTAAAATTTACCCTGAACTTCAAATTCAAAAGTTTCCACCCCCGGCTCTTTATACATCGTGTTTCCTTCTGGTGCATTAGTTAAAGTTACAACCTTCTGTAATAGTTGCATATGAGTGCCTCAGTTGTCCTCAGTGTGAAAAGATGGATCTCAAAATCAGACAGTCATTGTTGGAAAGGGTTCAAATACACAGAAATGATGGAAATTCTTATTCAGGTCAGTACTAAATAAACATTAACATGCAATTTGTATCCCTCTTATTTTGGTAAAATTAACAATTTTAAGGATTTTGACCTAAACTGTAATTCATTTAGGTTTTCTAAATGCTTCAACTCAACACAGAAAAACACAGAATATATTTCCTTTGAATCAAGTAGTTTTCCAGCATGTTTACGAACAGACTCCAGAAAATAGAGACCGAGAAAAAAACAGTTACAACAATTCAATTAAGACCACATTAAACTATTTCAGGCACACTGTTCTTGTATTTCTGCGTGACCTACCTTTTTGTTTGTGTGCCATGATATACAGAGCTCAAATGTCACAGATGGCAATTAAACTTTTGTACAACATTGTTCCACAGCAACAAGACTTGCTAATTAATAATTAAGAATTTTTGCACATAGCTTGTTTGTTCACACTTTAGATGTCTCGAGCACAATGAGCTATAACATGGAGAAAAATACTTTAATGATCTTGGTATAGATGCGCACAGGAGTTTTGAAATGTAGTAAGCCATTTTGTAAACTTCAACAAGTCACCCTTTCCTCAAAACCCTGCTGGTAGATGCTGTAACAGTCTGGGCCTAAAAAGCAGAATATCTTTTTTTTCGCAAGCAAATTAAAAACAACAAACAGACCAAACACTGGTATGTCATTTAAGTTCATATACTTCCCAGATGCAGTGGGTAAAGAAATGGTTGCACGCTTGCATCACTCTTAACGCCGCCGTGCTCGCAGGGACACCAGCTCACCAATTTAATTAGTCCGCCTGGCTAACATCATGTTCAAGTAACACAGCCCAAGCGTAATTGGCTTGAGGGTAGCAAACAAACAAGCAAAACACAGCTCAGCATTAGCCATCTGATTCAATTGTTTAATTAGGACATGCATTCCAGCAAACACAAATTTCTCAGAGGAATGGCCATAACTCGTAGCTCATGCTAATCTACCGGCGCAGTCTAACTACTGCATTCTATTCATCATCTCCTATAAGGCTTTAAGATACTTTAAGCTTAATAGAATGTACAGTAGAAGTTTTGTGTTTTCAAATTGCTGGTAAATTAAACATCTATTTTTGAAGTAGAAAACAAGTTTGAGCAAGCATAAATGATTTTAGGACTATTATTGTGGTGTGTCATAGTACAGGTTATGTTCTGCAAATGTAGGTGTGTGTGTGTGGCTGAATCTTTTTAAATACAATTAAAGGATTAGTTCACTCCTGAATTTCCTGATAATTTTCCCCCATGTCATTCAAGATGTTAATGTCTTTCTTTCTTCAGTCGAAGAAATTAAGGTTTTTGAGGAAAACAGTTCAATTAAGATCATAAAGTTGAAGGTTTCAATGCAGTTTCAATGCAGCCTCAAAGGGCTCTACACGATCCCAGCCGAGGAATAAGGGTCTTATCTAGAGAAACGATTGGCCATTTTCTAAAAAAATATATGCTTTTTAACCACAAATGCTCATCTTGCACTAGCTCTATGACAACGCATTACATAGTCATGTTAGAAAGGTTAGGCATGGTTAGTTCTTCATCTGTATACTGTGTTTAAAAAGGTAGGGTAGGGTGAAAAACTCAGTCTCATTTTTTCCTACAACTTCAAGATCTTTCAGATGTTGTTGTTTAACCTTTTTTGTAAAGAACATTGGACTTTCTTTGCGCTATCGCTTTGTAAACACTGCGTGACTTCTGCGTGACCAACATGTTCTCACTCCCAACTCGTCTCATACTGCCGCTTGGTCAGGGCCCCTTTGTCGTCGCATTTAGACGCACAGGGTACCCCTTTAAGCGCCATTTCTCAACGTGCAGGGTCCTCCACTGCCTTAAAATAAGAATCCTGTGACGTCAATAAGCTGATGCGAAAGGCACTGGGAATTGTATCGTTATGATTAAATTATATATTGGGTAATAATATTGCCATTGTTGCATATATATTGGGGTGTGATTTTTCAATGCAAACAGTCACAACAGTTTTGTTTATATTACACTATTTACACATTTACGCCCCTAAATCTAACCATTTGTCAATAAAACACAAATATAACAGGCAGATACAAGTACAGTCACAATTTATTTAAAAAATAGGAATATTCCAGGTCTTCCGAGGCAAAACGATTGATTTGTGAGAGGGAAAGACGTGATCGCCGTCTCCGTCCGCCGTAAAGCGAATTCAAAAAATGCCGCCAGACAGACGAAGCCTTATCAGCCTTGCTTGTGAAATTCTATTGGCTCTTGTGTCTTGTGACTGACTGCGTCATGCTAATGTTTGGGAGCATCTTTTTGAATGAGATGTGAGCACGTTAATGAAGCAGGATCATTTTCAGCGATTAAAACCTTAAGTTTTACTCTCTTTCTCGCATAAAGATATCGTATGGCTTCAGAAGACTTTGAATGCAACACGACTTAATGCTTTTATACTGCTTGTTTGTTTATTCCTCGGCTGAGGTCTTGAGCCCTTTAAAGATGCATTGAAACCTTCAACCCGCTGTTCCCCATTGAAGTCTACTATATGGAGAAAAATCCTGGAATCAATCCTGGAAAACCATAATTCTTTTCAACTGAAGAAAAAAGACATGAAGACTGAAGACATGGACATCGTGGATGACATACACTCTTAAAAATAAAGGTGCTTCAAAAGGTTCTTCAAGCAATGCCATAGAAGAACCATTTTTGGTCCACAAAAAAACAGTCAGTCAAAGGTTTTTTAAAGAACCATTTCTTGCTTACCTTTTTTATAATCTGAAGAACTTTATTTGCCACAAAGAACCTTTTGTGAAACAGAAAGTTTCCTCAGATGTTAAAGGTTCCTTATTGAACCATTCAGACAAAAAGGTTTTTCTATGGCATTGTGAAGCAACTTTATTTTTAGGAGTGCAAGGGTGAGTATATTTTGAACTAATCTTTTAATTACATTTCCCTCCAAATTCTAATTACTGTTATACATTTGGATTTTTTTAGTTGAACTGTAGAATGAACATATGTAAAGTGAAAGGAATAGGTAATTGCTGATTGATTGATTTAGCCTGCATACATCAGAGATTGTCAAGAATAAGTGCATTTATCTGTAAATGTGCTGTACCGAATCATTCACTAATACACAGAGCAACTATTTACATGTCTGTTTCTCATTCAACCACCACAGGAAACCAAGCAGAGGAACATGTGTTATCGCTTTCCCCGTGTCTCTCCTACAACAACACGTGCACATTGATCGCCTCTCCATACCTTAGTCTCCACTTCTTTCTCAAGAGATCAACACACGAGTAGCTTAACATGCAAGTATTTATAACCAATCGATATAGGATAGCAATAAACTTCGCTACTGACATTACAAGATTCAGTCCTTCTCTTTTCATTTAACTCAAAGTTGTGTTGGACAAAACCAATTGTTAGATTAAAAGCAAAGTTAAACAATGAATTGCTTTGTGCTGCGTTTTTCTCTTTTGATTAATGAATTCAACCATATGAAACGCAGCTTTTGCTCAAATGGTCTTGGAAAGATGAGAAAAACTGCTTCCAGCATGAACGAGAGAGCCAGGGAGAGAGAGATAGATGGAAAGATGGAATATTAATACCACTAGCATAGATAATGTGGTTAATTACCGTGGCAGAGACTGCAGCCAAGTATTATATTAGAAACGGCTCTAAATTCAGAAACTGTACACACACACACACGATTGTGCACGTTCATGCTCAGAAAGCACTGCCAAGGGGCCGATCACATCTAACTAAGGGCATGTGATGCTTCCAAGCACATCTGTACACAGTTACAGCAGATTTCCACACTAGTGCGATTAAGAACTGTCAGTCAATTATATGTGTGCACATTTTAAAACTGTTAAAAAAACTGTGCAAACTCAGCTTAAATTCTCCCCAAGTTTTTTCTCCAAACGTTCTCTTTTTTAATATGGAAACTAGATTTAGTTTCACCTGGAAGTTTTGTTTTTTATTTCCACATTTTGTCTAGAAGTGCTGAGTGAGTGAGTGAGTGTGTGGATTATTTCTCTTCAAGAAGCCATTCTCTGTTCACTGTCATCATGTTGACTCACTATACGTCGTCTTCACAAAATGAGAGAAATAATGAGGTATGTTTGTGAGAGGAAAAACAGATTCGCACTTGGAGAGTTTAAACCCCTATTTTGCCTCCAGAAAATGTAGAAGTTATGTAGCGTTTCTTCATGCTTACATGAGAAAAGCTCGCATGAGCTCCCGCAAAGTTTCCTCGCAGAGATACCTTTTTAAGCTCAAGCTAAAATATAGATATTAAAAACTCCTCTGCACTGAAATATTCAAACGCCTTTAGCTAGCCAAAAGAACATCCTGCTAATATGTTTGATTTTTTTTCATGTTTAAGAGGCAGGATCTGAATAATTGATAGCTGCTTTTTAATGACCTGAAGATAATGTGGGACTGGAGCGAAAAGAGGCCGAACGTAGGCGGTAGAGAAATGTGGAGAGGAAAGGTGGTCAGAAAAACCGAGGGGGATTGTGGGAGGGGGATTTAGGCCCATGCATCAAAAACACTTTGTAGATGGAAGACGACCCCCAGAGCACCATGTATCATCTCCACATCTCAGAACTTGATGAAACTCAAAAGTAGAACCGTGTGGATTGCACAAAGTTACACAGATGCTTTCATGTAGACCGCTGTATCAAAGTGCTACAAAAAGATTTTGTTAGATTGTTTGATCCGTTTGATGGAAAGGAACAACATTGTAAAGAGTTGACAAGCCATGTGCACCTCGAATTTTCACAAGGGTTGGATGATATTGTGGCTTGAAGAAAACCAACAAAATGCAAGTTACAAATTCCCTGATGAACTAGCACTGGTACTATTTATGCATATTGCCAAAATCCTACCTTATACATAACCTGTCCACAAATAAGCACATATTTTAGATTTCAAAGTCATTTCTGTGCAAGAAATAAGTTCTGGCACAGAACTTTTTAGTTAATCTAATTAAGATTCTGGCTTGTACATAGACGAAGGCTTTACAGCAACTCCAGACAAATGCATATAATTTAAACCCATAAATTTACTATTACTGGTCATTATATAGAATAGGTTTTGATTTTTGTCCTTGGACGGCTGTGCTTTTTCTCCTCTGCTGCACAATCACAGGTGACCTTCACAGTGTTGAATTATTGAGAGATTCTTTTTCTCAGTTCATCTGCCAAACCACTGTGGTTTACAGTGTTTTCCAGGCCATTGAGAAAGTCTTCCATTGTATAAATCATGCTACAGGAGCAGCCAAGCTTTATTATTCTGGAGATTAATAATTTAATACTACAAGGTATAGCTGTATGACCTAAAGATTAGAATTTGTAGGAGGGGAGATATTTATCGAAATCTCAAAACTGGCATGCATGGCAATGACCAGGCCCAAAGGGAATCTCTGCTAATTTTAAATGGAAATCTGTGAAAATATATGGAATGTGTTCAATGTAAATTAGCCAAAATATATTCAATAAACAAACATGCATGTAAAGGATGGGTAGTTTCTGTGAGAGGCTAATAATAATCAGTTTAAATTGTGTAGGCTGACAGAATCATCTTAACAATATTCAGAGCAAAGACATGCTGACACCATCAGATAGAGATAAAATATGAAAGACATGCTTCAGTGCTTTAATGGTCTAAATCAGGAAAGTAAGAAGAAGGTTATCGGGCTAATTTGCTTTGTTTCCACATCCCAGCTGGTGATCTCTACAAACGACTGGAGTACAAGAGCTTCCAGGAGCAGGAGAAGTGAGGGTTAGATGAATGACGGGGCATTTTGTCGGTCACTTGCTTTCTATTTCTTTGGTGTCACACTGAATCGTTATACAGGATCGGTTCCATTCAAAAAAAAAAAAAAAAAAAAAAACTAAATCGAATGATGATTCATTAACTGTTCTTCCACGAGCATTTCTCTGCTAAAGCTGCCAGAATCCTAAAAGTTTTCTGCACTACTTAATCAGCAGCACCACAAAGTTGCTTCTGAATATACAGCATGAAGCAGACCAGTGTAGACTGATTACAGAATGTTTCTGAATTGGTTCTTTTTATTAAATGAAAACCATACAGCTCAACCAGACTAGCCAACTTTCAAACAAATGACTTTTTAATCGGGTTCTTTGTAGTGATTAAAAAATGTATAGCACAACCAGGCTAGTAGACTCCGGAACAAATGACTCTTATGATTTGGTTCTTTGTAGTGAATCAAAAACACACCGCGCAACCAGGCTAATTGAGTCCTGAAAGAATGACTCTTATGATCCGATTCTTTTGTAGTGAATTAAAACTGTATAGCGCAATCAGGCTAGTCGACTCCTGAAAGAATGACTCTTATGATCTGGTTCTTTATAGTCAAAACATACAGCGCAACCAGGCTATCCTGAATCCCGAACAAATGACCCTCATGATCAGGTTTTTAGTGAATCAAAAACACACAGCACAACAAGGCGAGTCGACTACTGAAAGAATGACTCTCACGATCCAGTTCTTTATAGTGAGTCTAAAAATACAGCGCAACCAGGCTATAGCTGACTCCTGAATGAATGACTTTTATGATTTGGTTCTTTGTAGTGAATCAAAAACACACAGTGCAGTTGAGTGCTAAAAGAATGACTCTCATGATCCGGTTCTTTTGTAGTGAACTAAAACTATATAGCGCAATCAGGCTAGGCGACTCCTGAAAGAATGACTCTTAAGATCCAGTTCTTTATAGTGAGTCAAAACATACAGTGCAACCAGGCTATCCTGACTCCTGAACAAATGACTCTTATGATCAGGTTTTTTAGTGAATAAAAAACACACAGCACAACCAGGCAAGTCAACTTCTGAAAGAATGACTCTTATGATCAGGTTGTTTTTAGTGAATCAAAAACACACAGAGCAACTAGGCTAGTGGACTCCTGAAAAAAATTACTCTTATGATCCGATTCTTTACAGTGAGTCAAAGCATACAGCACAACAAGGCTATATTGCCGTCCAAAGGCAAAGTGCAGTAACTACACATTTGGTCAAAATTGAGTTAAGGCTTAAAATGGGCTTTGTGACAACTGTTTAGTCTTGTGGCAAAGTCTCCTAGTTCAATTTTGTCCCGTTTCAGAGAAACGAGAGTGTCAAAATTGCAGTAACTACAAAATCCAAACTAATACCAAGGCAAACCACAGTAAGTGATGTTACTGCGTTCTAGCTTTGTTTCACATAATAGGGTACTTGTTTGTTGTTCTTCTTTTGTTTAAATTGTGTGATTTTTTTCAGCTATTTAAAAGCTGTTTAAAAGCAGCCTAGGTCTGTAATGAATTACTTTTTAAATAAAATGAGCAAAAAACTCTGTTGTGAAAGGAGCAGATGACTGAGCAATTGTAACATTCACAGCATGCAAACATAAATAAAACTATTAAAGTTACTAAAAACAATCAACACATTTATTTTGTAGATACTGCACTTTGCTTTTGCAATAGTGTTTTAGTTTTTTCAGGTCCTCCAAAGGCAGAGTGCAGTATCTGCATTTTGGTGGTCAAAGGTCATATCAGTTGTCATGGTTTTTCTTCCTAAGAAGACACTACATGAATGCATTACCACTAATCTACCCACAACATGTTTGACTGGCTGGTGTAAAAATTGCAAAGGCATTTTTCTCAGTTTTAGTGTTGGCGTAGTTACTGCACTTAGCCTTTGTAGGGCAGTATAGCTAATTCCTGAACGAATAACTCCTATGATCCGGTTCTTTGTAGTGAATCAAAAACACACAGAGCAACTAGGCTAGTGGACTCCTGAAAAAATTACTCTTATGATCCGATTCTTTACAGTGAGTCAAAACATACGGTGCAACCAGGCTATACTGCCGTCCAAAGGCAAAGTGCAGTAACCCACATCTGATCAAAATTGAGTTAAGGCTTAAAATGGGCTTTGTGACAACTGTTTTGTCTTGTGGCAAAGTCTCCTGGTTCAATTTTGTCCCGTTTCAGAGAAACGAGAGTGTCAAAATTGCAGTAACTACAAAATCCAAACTAATACCAAGGCAAACCGCAGTAAGTGATGTTACTGTGTTCTAGATTTGTTTCACACACTAGGGTACTTGTTTGTTGTTCTTCTTTTGTTTAAATTGTGTGATTTTTTTTCAGCTATTGCTTAAAAGCAACCTAGGTCTGTAATGAATTACTTTTTAAATAAAATTAGCAAAACACTCTCTGTTGTGAAAAGAGCAGATGACAGCAATTGTAACATTCACAGCATGCAAACATTAATAAAACTATTAAAGTTATTAAAAACAATCAACATGTAATTAGAAACACAACAAGAAAGTTACATGAACACATTTAGTTTGTATATACTGCACTTTTTTGCAATAGTGTTTTTGTTTTTTCAGGTCATCCAAAGGCAGAGTGCAGTATCTGCGTTTTTATCTATAAAAAAAAAAATATTCCTAAGAAGGCATTACATGAATGCATTACCACTAATCTACCCACAACATGTAGATTATAACTTTGTAGGGCAGTATAGCTAAATCCTGAACAAATGACTCCTATGATCCGGTTCTTTGTAGGGAATCAAAAACACACAGTGCAACCAGGCTAGTCAAAACCTGAAATAAATTACTCTAATGATCTGGTTCTTTTTAGTGAGTCAAAAACAGGGCAACCAGGCTATCCTGACTCCCGACTCTTATGATCAGGTTGTTTTAAGTGAAGCAAAAACGCACAGCTTACAACTACGAGGCTTAAATATTTGTAGTTTCTGATTGATTGCTCATATGACAAGATGCACATTATGAGTTTTGTTAAAAGTATTTTATAAAAAATACATGAATGGAATATTTGACCATTTCTTTTAACAAACCTATACTTTTTGTTATATAGTCCCGTGTATAACATATAGAAAATACTAAAAGGGGCGCTAATCAAAGCAGCAAAATATTAAGAGGATTTGTTAAATTGAGAGAACCGTTAAATTACGATTCACTTTTTAGTATTGAGCCAGATTTTGTAGAGAGAGTGAATATGTGGTAGTTGATGTGGAGGATACTGAAGATGAGAGGTATTGTCCAACATTGATTAGATTAGCTGTGAGTGTGAGAGTGAGGGTTGAACGTGAGGGAGAGGAGAGCCGGTCAGCGCTGCCGGATCAGGGGAAAGAAAAATAATTGAAAGCAGCTGTTAGACTGTGTTTCTAATGCCTAGACTGGACAGAGTCAGCATGGCCAGCCACCCCAGAGAGAAAGAGACAGACAAAGAGACAGGTAGAGAGATAAACAAGACAGTCAGTCATACAGATCCAGGGCCAAGAGTGTTAACAGACTCTGACATGGGCTGTACAGAGACTTGCATGCCAAGAGGAATTTTCTGTTCATCTTCAAATATGTCAAAAGAATAAATTTGGAGGGGAAATATAGAATTGCAGAAGGAATGCAGGCGAGGGACATAAGGAGGATAGAGCGTGGAACGGAGGAGAGAAAGAAACGGAGAACATGGAAGAGATAAAGCACAGAAGCCAGTTCATGAATGTACATCTGCTCTTGTCATGTTTATCCCTAGAAGCAATGTCAGGGACTGACAAGCTTTTGAGAATCCAGTGTCTGTAAAAGCTTCAGTCTGTCAGCTGTGTACACACGCAGAAAAGCAAATGAATCACATAGGGGCGAATTCATTACAACAGTTGTGCCACTTTTGAGTGTGGTATTTCAAGCACGAAATACAGCACCTTGTTCACTGAACTTACGCGTAATCGAGGTGCTAAATGCACAGACAAAATTTGAAAATTATTTTGTAGTTATTTTCAGTGAAAAAATAACAGTGCTATTTGCTTGTTGCTTGGTGTAGTTAATAGTAGTGAATTAGTGATGGGGATTTTTTATTCTGCAGGTTATTGTGTCGACAAGATGAGTCAGTGAGTTGATTTTTATAAAAGCACTGATTCATTCAGGAATGTCTTAATATGTCTATTTAATAAGTCTTAATGAGTAAGTCACTGAATCATTTATTAAATCATTTTTAATGCTGACATAGACTTATTCCAAATCCACAAGACCTTCGTTCATCTTCGAAACACAAGATATTTTTGATGAAATCTTAGAGCTTTCTGAACCTGCATAGACAGAAACACAACTGACACGCTCAAGGCCCAGAAAGGTAGTAAGGACATCGTTAAAATAGTCCATATGACATCAGTGGTGAAACCTTAATTTTATGAAGCTATAATATATATTGTGTGCAAAGCAAACAAAAATAATGACTTTATTCAACAATTTTTTCAAAAAAGTGTTCATAAAAATAAGGTTGCACCACTGATGTCACATGAACTATTTTAACAGTGTCCTTGCTATGTTACTGTGCCTTGAACGTGTCAGTTGTGTTCCCGTCTATGCAGGGTCTGAAAGCTCTCGAATTTCATCAAAAATGTCCTAATTTGTGTTCCGAAGATGAACGAAGGTCTTACAGGTTTGGAACGACATGAGGGTGAGTATTTAATGACAGAATTTTCATTTTTTGGTGAACTTTTAAAAAGCCGTTATAGTATGAATGAAATCACTGTTTGTCACATAGTACAGTCGTGGCCAAAAGTTTTGAGAATTACATAAATATTAGAAATTGGAAAGGTTGCTGCTTAAGTTTTTATAATAGCAATTTGCATATAATCCAGAATGTTATGAAGAGTGATCAGATGAATTGCATAGTCCTTTTTGCCATGAAAATTAACTTAATCGCGAAAAAAACTTTCCACTGCATTGTTAAGAAGGCTTCAGGGCGTCCAAGAAAGTCCAGCAAGCGCCAGGATCGTCTCCTAAAGAGGATTCAGCTGCGGGATCGGAGTGCCACCAGTGTAGAGCTTGCTCAGGAATGGCAGCAGGCAGGTGTGAGCGCATCTGCACGCACAGTGAGGCCAAGAGATGCCCCGATTGTTTGGGGCATCTGGAAAAAGGCTTGTCCGGAGAAGAAAAGGTGAGCGCTACCATCAGTCCTGTGTCATGCCAACAGTAAAGCATCCTAAGACCATTCATGTGTGGGGTTGCTTCTCATCCAAGGGAGTGGGCTCACAATGGTACCAAAACACCCTCCAACAGCAACTTCTTCCAACAATCCAACAACAGTTTGGTGAAGAACAATGCATTTTCCAGCACAATGGAGCAATGTGCCATAAGGCAAAAGTGATAACTAAGTGGTTTGGGGACCAAAACATTGAAATTTTGGGTCCATGGCCTGGAAACTCCCCAAATCTTAAAACTTGTGGTCAATCCTCAAGAGGCGGATGGACAAACAAAAACCCACTAATTCTGACAAACTCCAAGAAGTGATTATGAAAGAATGGGTTGCTATCAGTCAGGATTTGGCCCAGAAGTTGATTGAGAGCATGCCCAGTCGAATTGCAGAGGTCCTGAAAAAGAAGGGCCAACACTGCAAATACTGACTCTTTGCATAAATGTCATGTAATTGTCGATAAAAGCCTTTGAAAAGTATGAAGTGCTTGTAATTATATTTCAGAACATCACAGAAACAACTGAAACAAAGATCTAAAAGCAGTTTAGCAGCAAACTTTGTGAAAACTAATATTTGTGTCATTCTCAAAACTTTTGGCCACAATATAGTGGGGAAGTATGCAATTTTGGATGTAGCCCCTGTGAATTATCCTTCAAATAATAAATTCAAAAAGACTGATTCAATTAGGAATGTATTTGAATGAGCTGTTGTCTTATTGAGTAGGCAACAGATTCAAACAAAAACTTTCACTGGGTCCAAGTATGCCAACTTATACAGTGAGGGAAAATATTATTTGATCCCCTGCTGATTTTGTACATTTGCCCACTAACAAAGAAATTATCAGTCTATAATTTTAATGGTAGGTTTATTTGAACAGTGAGAGACAGAATAACAGCAACAACAAACAAACAAAAAATCCAGAAAAACACATTTCAAAAAAGTTATAAATTGATTTGCATTTTAATGAGTGAAATAAGTATTTGACCTCTTCACAGAACATGACTTAGTACTTGGTGGCAAAACCCTTGTTGGCAATCACAAAGATCAGACATTTCTTGTAGTTGGCCATCAGGTTTGCATACATCTCAGAAGGGGATTCTGTCCCACTCCTCTTTGCAGATCCTCACCAAGTCATTAAGGTTTTGAGGCTGGCACTTGGCAAGTCGAACCTTCAGCTCCCTCAACAGATTTTCTATGGGATTAAGGTCTGGAGACTGGTTTGGCCACTCCAGGACCTCAATGTGCTTCTTCTTGAGCCACTACTTTTTGCCTTGGCCATGTGTTTTGGTCATTGTCATGCTTGAATACCCATCCATGACTCATTGACAAGATCCTCCCACGTAGTTCTAGGCTGATTCCTCACCGTACTCATGATCACTAAAACTCCACAAGGTGAGATCTTGCATGGAGTCCCAGACAGAGCGAGATTGACAGTTATTTTGTGTTTCTTCCATTTGTGAATAATCACACCAACTGTTGTCACCTTCTCACCAAACTGCTTGCCGATAGTTTTGTAGCCCATTCCAGCCTTGTGTAGGTCTACAATGTTGTCCCTGACATCCTTGGACAGCTCTTTGGTCTTGGCCATGGTGGAGAGTTTGGAATCTGATTGATTGATTGCTTCTGTGAACATGTGTCTTTTATAAAGGTAACAAACTGAGATTAGGAGCACTCTCTTAAAGGGGAGTGCTCCTAATCTCAGTTTGTTACCTTTATACAAGACAATAGCTAGGTTGTAAATTAACTGAAAATTGGAATATTGCATAAAACATTTGCAAAAAAGCACAGTTTCCATCCAGTAAGTCAAAGAGAACAAAATTGTCACTTCCTGATAAACTGGCACTGAATAGTTCTAAAAGTAGGAGAAGCCACTAAATATAATAATTGACAGACAGAAAACAATTAATGTGGTCATTGCTTTCGGAAATACTTTGATGACAGACTTTGCTCGGGCATTTAGGAATGACCACAACAACATTTCAGATGCTGTGCAACAAGATCAGTCCACTGGTTAGTCAGGTTATGCAGTCCCATAGCTCAAAGTCACATGATTTTTTTATGCGTATGGAGGAATTTATTCAGCAAATGTGTTTCCATTTCCCTTTTTCTCACAAGTCAAAAACTACCTAAGCTGAGCCTAAAAACTTTTTTGCATTTTTTTCCATCGCCCTGTTTCTGATGTGATACTTTAAAATAATGCATAAAAACAGGGTAATGGTAGCTAGTTACAACAAATAGCTAGTTACAACATGGTGAGTGTAGAACATCCAAATTTCTTCATACTACATAGAACATCAGGCGAGTTTTATAAAAGCAAAAGCTTTCTTTGTGAATTCCTATATAGAATTGTTTGCAAAAGTAAAAATGCCAATTTCAATATTTTGCATACATGCACAAAAACACAAAGATCAAACCAAGGCCAGAGACACTAGAGCCAAAGCTGTAGCCTCCAAGCCAGAGCGGGTGGACTGGTAAAAGGGAAAAGGAAAAGAAAAACAGAAGGAAAAAATAAAGAATGCCTATTCTGAAAAGCATGACTTAAAAGAAAAACACATTCTCTTTTAACCTCTGGCTTTCCTCCATTGCCCCACCTCTTGCTTTCCATGTTTCCATCTTTCATTGGAGGCACACCAGGGCTGTGCGTTTGTGTGTGTATAATGTGCAGTTAGCTGAGAGTGTGTGTGGTTGCAAAGCAACAAAATGTGATGAGGCAGCTCTTTGTTTGAAGTGGGGATGTAGATGAAGGAGTGTGTGTGTGCGCGTGTGTGTGTGTTTGGGGGTGCGGGGAGCTCTGTGTTGAATAAGAACGACTTGAAGATCCTTCAACTGGCCTCTGGACTAAATTCAAACAGGCTGTCCAAAGAACTGAGAGACAGAACACAGCCAAAGAAACGTGTGTCCAACAAAGTTTGAGGCAGTACAGTCATTTGCACATTTCTGCAAAAAGGGTGCAAAAAAAAACTCCAACAAAACAAGGCTAAAAGTATGAGTGCTTAACAAACACCAGCTATGCATGAGTGTAGTATATACTTGGGCTCGGAGCTGTGAGTCCTGGCAGCTGTCTGATCAGAGAGGTGGGGGGGACTTTGGTGAGTCGGTCTGAAGGTCAGTAAAACACTAGGGAGAGAAGAAATAATGGCTTGGCATGAGGAAACTGTAGAACGACTTGCTGCAACAGCAGAAGAGAAAGGACCATTTGAAAACAAAGCACGATCATGTTGCTGCATCTTTAACAAACACCCTCACTAGTAGTTTGTGTGCTTGGATGCACAGCACAAAATGAGTGCTTTAGGGTGAGAGAGGGAGAGAGAAAAAAGAGAGGGCTTTTAAAGGAATAGATCATCCAAAAATGAGAATTCTGTCATCATTTGCTCCCCCTCATGTTGTTTCAAACCTGTAAGACGTTCTTTCTTCCTTGGAGCACAGAAAGAAACATTTTTGAAGAACTGCACTAGTTGCTGTTTTTCCATGCAGTTACAACGAATTAGTGCTGAGGCTTTCAAACTTCTAAAAGTATGCACAAGCTTTGTGAAAGTATCTGCCTTAGTCTTATATACAGTTGCAATCAAAATTATTCAACCCCCTTGACCTGCAAGAGATTTTGCTGCAGAGAACAACATTTTGTGAAAACAATTCAACAAAGGCATGAGTAAACTATTAAGGAAAGTTTATTAATACACATTTGAGTAATTCTGAGAACGTAAGTTGCTTCAAATTCAACCATGTATTTTCAATGAGAATTAAATCTGGAAACTGAACAGGCCACTTAAAAACATTCTATGACAGATTCCTAAACCAAGCTTAAGTAGATTTGAACGTATACTTTAGGATGATTGTCCTGCAGGAAAGTCCTTTGGCTGTACATTGCAAGTTTTTCTCAGTTGATCTGATCAAACATTTTATGATATTGTGCTTTTTTGTTCAACAGCCTCAAAGGTTTTCTGGTTCAACACACATTAATCTAAGGAATACGGCTGCCAGTTGTGTCTCTAGGAACTTGTAATGTCTTAGACATCTTCATGTAGTTTTAGACTTTCTAATATAGCAAACTATTTCTTCTCTATTGATTTTGTGTGAGCTTTGTTGACTTTACCATATTTGCTACTCCCTATCAGCACATGCATGGGCTAAGAGTATACTATGTGTAACACCCCAAGCTAATTCCATTTTGAATAAGTTTGTAAAGGCTTAAGGCAATTTTTTAAGACAATTTTGTTCCTGACCATAAAAATAACTGTCTTAAAACAGCAATGTTGAATAGGGGTTGAATAATTTTGGCATAGCTGTGTTATTAAAAAATCCTATAACTCAAAAACATTAAATTATATATTGACATTATCACTTTTTAATATGCCAGAAAACTGTTGTAGATGCAATTTAGTACTGGATCTGGAAAACATTTGTAAAGTACTGCAGTCTCTGGGGGGGTTGAATAATTTTGATTGCAACTGTATATATATATATATATATATATATATATATATATATACACTGCCGCTCAAAAGTTTAGGATCAGTAAGACTTGTAATGTTTTTTAAAGAAGTGTCTTATGCTCATTAAGACTGCATTTATTTGATCAAAAATACAGAAAAAAACAATAATAATGCAAAGTTATTACAATATAAAATAATGTTTTTTTATTTTAATATACTTTAAAATATAATTTATTTCTGTGATGCAAGGCTGAATTTTTTTTTTTTTTTTTTTGGAACCTGTGATTCTTTTTTTCAGGATTCTTTGATGAATAACAAAAAAAAAGCATTTATTTAAAATATAAGTATTTTATAACAATGTAAATCTACACCTTTTCCATCACTTTTTATTAATTTAACACATCCTTGGTGAATAAAAGTATTAATTTCTTTCAGAAAAAGAAAGAATAAAAATTTACAAACCCTACATTTTCTTGACCAAAAAATCCTGAAAAAAAATATCACAGGTTCCAAAAAAATATATTAGGCAGCACAACTGTTTTCAACACTGATAATAAATCAGCTTAATGAGTTCTAAAGGATCATGTGACACTGAAGACTGGAGTAATGATGCTGAAAATTCAGCTTAGTATCACACAGTATATTCACATGGAAGAACACTTATTTTAAATTGAAATAATATTTCACAATTTTACATTTTTTTCTGTATTTTTGAATCAAATAAATGCAGTCTTGATGAGCATAAGAAATGTCCTTAAACATTAAAAACCATAAAAAATATTACTGATCCCAAAATTTTGAGTGGCAGTGTATACTGGTTGATATTGTATATTTAATATCATGTACATATAGCGTTATGCATAAACTTACATGTAGCATATCTAACTATTTTTTATATATAGTATAATATTATATATTCAAATTTTTAAAATATTTTTTTTTAAACTCAATAATATGAAAACAATTATTATTGATTTAATGAATAAAACGGTTAAACTTTTAGGAACAGGATCAGGTCATTTATTAATGATCATGTTTCAAATAGAAATAATCAATTCATGAATCTTTTTTTTTTTTTTTTTACCTGTAGTTGTCATATGATTTAAGAAGGCTTTGAATGTAATGTATGCGCCATACGGGACTTTTATGGTGTGTTTTCGTCATTTGTAAGCTTGAAAACCCATCCCCTGTGAATTGTACTTGCATGTAAAAGAGTAACAAGCACATTATCAGTAATACCTTCTTTTGTATTTGGCAGGGGGGAAAAACTTGTGAAGAAATGAAAATGAAACATTCATTTTTAGGTAAAAAATGTATAAGCTATTCTTATTCAAATACCCAGTAGTTAGGCTGTGCGGTGTGCACACTTGTGAGTGTTTAAGAGAAATAGAAAGAGAGAAGGCTGTTAACAGCCAGAGATCTGCAGGCTATCAACAACTCTGCGTAGCCTCTGGGGAGTCCCTTTGAAAATGTAGTGCTTTGGGAAATGCACTCACACAATTTATTTGGGCTCAATAAAGCTGGTGAGGAATTTGCCCAGTGTACATCACACACTCACTTCCATCTCTTCCACAGCAAAGCTGGGAAAATGAAAGCGTCAAATAAATATCCATAAAATTCGAACGCAAGCCCTTTCGGTGATTTGTGAATCTGGTGAATCTGCGATACCCAAAAGACTGAGAGGGAAAGACATAGAAACAGTGGGAGAGAGAGAGAGAGAAAGGAGTCCTTCCTGGATATTTATACACCACTGACTCACGCTAGAGGAATCACATTAGCTATGGCTGCCATGTTTTTATTGGATCTCCAGCCGGGCCATTCTAACCAACGAGGGCCCCCTCTCCCCATCTTGGTCCCTCTCTCTCTCTATCTCTCCCTCTCTCCTTCTCTATTTCTTACAACCCTAAGCTCAGGCACTCGGTTAATGATGTGTCATTTCCTGTCATTGCTTGTGCTGTGTGTTAGAGTCTTGTTAAAGTCAGATATATGTGCAATTCAGCTGAACATATGTGCCTCAGAAAAAAAACTGTTAAGGTTATCAGGAAGTTTTATGACATTGTGGAAAGTTTCTAATTTAATCCGAACTGTTTTCATTTACATTTTTGCTAAAAAAGGTTTGTTTGTTTAACTGTGCTTTGTGTTTGAGCATTGCAAGCATACTGTCAGTTTGTATATTAATGGTGAGGATTTTGAGTCTTTCTTTTAGGTAACATTGTTATGCCAATTGATGGTGTCAAGTGATTTTACGAGTAAGTCAGTTAATTATTCATTCATTTAACCTGTTCATTCAGAAACACTGATTTATCCAGTAATTAAACAGGTTAGCTGTCTTCATGAAAAAGTCACTGAATTATTTACTCAACCGATTTGTTCAAAATGCTGAAAAATTAATGAACAAAACACAACGGTACTGCTTTGTTGTCATTTGGAACTATTTGTATTGGCAGAGCAAGAACAGACAATGTATTAAGACTTGTATGGCTTAAAATAACGTAAATGATGTATCTTACTAAAATATGTAGTAGAAAACTCATGAAAGATTTACGTTATTTAAAAAATTCACTCTAGTTTGATACAAATTTTGAACTATGGGGTGCCATTATTTTGATGACGTTAAATGGCTGCACTCTTTGAGCTAGTGGTGCTACCTGTTGCTATTTTTACCTCAACACATCTCTGAATACACAACTCGGAAAATAAAATACTGATACGATTCCAAATTGTGCAGCTTTTTGTTGTAATTTTCAGTCAAAGGGCAACAAGAGAAGCAATGTAAGTTTCCACTGCTTTTCCTAGCAATAAAAAAAGAAGAAAATAATGGGAAGATGATTGTGGACAATTAAAAACTCCTAAAGACCTGCATCTTTGTTCTCTCCACTTTAGCCCTGATGCCTTTTAGGCTTTTAGTAGACCACAGCTATTAAAAGAGCTTACAAACGGCAGAGACAAGAACGCTAAATGCTATCCTGGTAGGATGTAAACATGCCGACGCTTGTCATGATGCCGCTGCCACTGAAGGAGTTTCTCAGCTAGAATTTCACTTGATATCTGGGGGCGTTTAGACTCCTTGTGGGAAAAAATCGATGGTACAGAACATGTCTTTCTTTCTTCAGTCGTAAAGAAATTATGTTTTTTGAGAAAAACATTTAAGGATTTCTCAAAAAGCAGTTTAAATGTAGCTTTAAAGGGCTCTAAACGAGGGTTTTATTTAGTGAAACGATCAGTTATTTTCTAAAAAAAATTGCAATTTATATACTTTTTAACCTAAAATGTCATCTTGTCTAGCTCTGCATGAACTCTGTGTATTCCGGTTGATGACAGGTAGGGTATGTCATAAAACTCTCATCTTATTTTCTTCTCCAACTTCAAAATCGTCCCACATCGCTGCAGAAATACTAACCCAGTGTTTACAAAGTGAACATGCAAAGAAGGTCAAAAGCCCTTTACAAAAAAGGTAAAACAGTGATGTAGGACGATTTTGAAGTTGAAGTAGAAAATAAGATGGTTTGTTTAGAGATTGTTTAGACCCCTTTTGAAGCTGAATTTACAGTAAACTGAATTTTGGAAGTTTAAACACAGGGGCATCATAGAAGTCTATTACATAGAGAGAAATCCTGAAATGTTTTCCTCAAAAAAAACACTTTACAACTGAAGAAAGAAAGACATAAACATCTTGGATGACAAGGAGGTGAGTACATTATCTGTAAATTTTTGTTCTGGAAGTGAACTACTGCTTTAAGCCATACAAGTCCTACCCATAAAACATTAGATATCATACAGTTGCGGAATTTGTAAATGGTTACAAAGAAACACTGGACATCATATGCTAGATGAGAATCACAGACTTTCAGACTTTTAATTAATTCTGAACACAATTGACTCACTCAGAATTATGTGGCTCATTGCTAGGAGACACATAACAAATGAAGACAATAAGTGTTTGAAAATTGGCTCATTGTCTAACATGTTTGATGTCCTCAGATTGGATGTAAGAGCTAAAAAACTAAGCCATACACTACACGATTTTCTGTGAAATCTCTCACTGCAACAGTCCAAAATCTGCAGACCGGCTCCAACTTTCATCAAATCGTTTTGACTAGAAAAACCTGGACAACAGTCATGTAATGTATTCCAGCCTTAAGTATTTCCACACAGAGGATGGTACTTGAGTTTTCTTTAATTATTTACATACTTGTCAGTTAAATCGTTGCTGTGTAGAAGCGGTTTTCACACAGCAGCTTTGCTGGTGTGATATTGCTTTAATAAACATGGATGACTCCTTTTGTCCCATATGGCTTGCCCTCCAGTGTTGGAAGACACAGAAACAGACAGCTGTTTGGGCTGGTTGAGGATGAACAAGTGTGTGTCCATATGCGTGTGTTCCCTCAGCCCTTTTAACGAGTTTCTCTCCCTAATTATCCGCCTTTTGGATTACTGTAAAGGAAGCACTGCCTCGGGCAGGGGTCACACTTCTCTCTATATATCTCTCCTTCTCTATCCGATTCTTTATTGCCTACTTATTTTGCTCACTTTCTCTTTCTCCCCATTGTTAATGAACCACAATGACATTATAGACACCATGCATCCAGACCCCCGGTTTGAATGCAACAGCGCTGCCTCATGCATATGTATGATCTGAATAATTATGTATATCTTAATCCAAGAAGTGTGTGGGCTGATTAAACATGCCTAGAGTCTTTGAACATAGGCAATTCCTCAACAGAGCAAAATAAACAAACAGAATTTTATCATGCACTCTGGAAAAAAGGGGGAGAAGGCGAGAGAAGCAAAATGAGCGAGTGAGAATTTGAATGTCACTTATTTAAATGCGTTATTTGGGGCTGTGAGAACAATAAACTATAATGAAAAGTCACTAGCTCTTTGAAATCTTTCAATCCATGAATAATAGAGGTCTGTTTTAAACTGTTTCATTGGGAATTCTGCCTAACAACCACAGGCTAATGTCCCATCATCCTTCTCACCCCTGTCGTGCTTGCTGATTGGTCAGACATTGCACACTGGGGACAAAAAAAAAAAAAAAGACGCTTTCTTGTAATTGCATCAGCGTTCCTTACATTAACGAAATTAAGAAATCGAACAAAGGCTGCAGGCAAGCAGAGAATGCTAGAATCACCAGCTCCCAGTAGATAAACTTCAGGAGTTTTTTGGCCTTGTTTCTGCAGCACAGACGTAGCAAGAGACGCTAGACAAGCAAACGACGGTGCTAAGGAACATTTCACAGCTCAGAGGTTGCCCTATCACGGCTCAGAAGACATAATGAAGTTACCCCTTCAGTCGAATCACTTCGACGTTACATTGGGATCTCGCTTGAGAGACCGATCACCTCTGAGCCTTATTAAAAAGGCCAATTGAAAATTGGCGAGTGGACGTGCGCGCCGGCCACGCCCCCGTACATACGGGTATATAAGATGGCTGCGCGCACCACTCAGTCAGACTTTTGCTTTCAGAGCCGATGTGTCGAGCCTCTAAACAGCCGAGAAGAGTTCTTCAGAGTTCATGCTCCCTCCTGCTGCTGCGCTGCCATAACTAAAAGAGTGTTTCACAGAAAGAGCATTGTTTGGCAGCCGTCAGCGCGGTCCCGCGGGCGGCCGTTTTCACGGCCATATAAAGCCTTTTTGCATTCCAGCGAGCAGCCCCGGCGAGTGCATTGCCCCGCGGCCCCTCCCTGGGCAAACCGGGATCACAAAAGAGCAATTTCTAGCGGCCGTTTTAGACGTCCTTTTCAGGATGTCTTTTCGGCCGTGCGTTTCTGGATGTGGTAGTTTCCTCTCCTCAGCGAACGGACATGAGCGCTGCCTCACGTGTTTAGGCTTTGAGCACGCTGGGGTGGTGCTCATGAATGGTCCATGCGGTGAAAGCATGACCATGACCACGCTGAAGTCCTGCCGCTCGTTCGCGAGCTGGCTCCCCCCGCCTCCTTCCCGTGGTCAGCCGTTGAGCCGCCTATGCTCTTCGGCCACCGCGGTGTGGCGCGGGGGGGGACATTCAATTTACGATAGACAGCGTTCCGCCGGCTCAAAAAGCCCTGCGGACCTCTCTATCTCAGCGCGGTCCCGTTGAGTTTCCGCAGCAGACGCTTCCCCGCCTGGCGGGCTGAGCGTCTCCTTCGGTGCTCCTGCAGAGGATGAGATGTCTGTCACAGCATCAGAGGGAGAGTCAGACGGTGACACATCTCTTCCCGCGGCGCGGCGCCCACCCGTGGTCGCTGCCCCCCCGGAGGTTGATGTCGAACTGTCGGCTATGCTTTTCCGGGCAGCCGGGGGGGATCGGTTTGAGGGTTCCTCAGGGGCCTCCGGCCGATCCTTCTAGGCTGGACGACTGGTTCCTGGGGGGGGCACCGGCGGCAGCGCCGCGCTCCCCCCCGGTCCCGTTCTGACCGGATGTGCATGAGGAGCTGACAAAATCGATGGCGCCCTATTCATTTGAAGCGCACTCCAGCTCCTCTCCCCTCGCCACTCTCCATGGCGGGGCAGCCAAGGGGTACGTGGCGGTCCCCCAGGTCGGGCGCGCCATCGCGGTGCACCTTTGC
Organism: Garra rufa; assembly: GCF_049309525.1. Classification (NCBI taxonomy): domain Eukaryota; kingdom Metazoa; phylum Chordata; class Actinopteri; order Cypriniformes; family Cyprinidae; genus Garra; species Garra rufa. The sequence goes on from NC_133376.1 coordinate 25,617,419, forward strand.
CCGCGGGCGCGGCCGCCTGGTGGGGCCCTCCGCGTCTCCCTTTTAGGGCATGTGAAATTTCTTCCGCCCTCATCGGCTGGGCCTTTTCTGCGCCCCCCGACACGCTGCCCCGCCCTGCAGGCCATTGCAACACTGCAAAAGTGCCAGGTGCAGGCACCTTAAGGCCTGCACGAGAGTGGTCCTGACCAGGGGGTACTTGAAGAACTCCGCGCCGCCACTGACTTCGCCCTTCGGGCCACTAGGTCGCGGCGTGTCCCCTTGGTCAGGTGATGTCCACCTGCGTGGTCCAGGAACGCCACCTATGGCTGACTCTGGCCCGGATGGCAGAGGCCGACAAAGTTCGCTTTCTCGACTCTCCCATTCCCCAGAGCGGCCTATTCGGCGACACCGTGAAGGGTTTTTGCTCAGCGGCGTCGAACGTATCGCCGGCCCCCAAAAGCCTGCGATCCTCCGCCCATCAGCATACCCCGTCGAGTTGCCAGAGCAGTATGCCTCCCCGTCGTTCGGGCTGGGCGTCTCCTCTGGCGCTCCAACGGTCCAGAGGCAGACGGAGGCCGTCCAACATATCCTGCCCCGCCGCGAAGTTACCATTCCGCCGCCTGGGCCCCCGCCTCCGCCTGCCCGTCGCCGAGGGCGTCCCCCCGCAGCTCCGTCCCCTGCTGAGCCACACGATCCAGGCTCGCAGCCGACGTCGAGCCGCCCGTGGGAGAGGGACGCCGCTCGCCTCTCAGGGTCCTGCGACGGAAGACCCTCGCAGGCGAGCTTCGAAGCGTCCCTGATGCGAGCACCCCCGGAGGTGGAGAGAGCTACTCTGTCGGCACTCCCGCTGGAAGCGGGACTTAGCCGGTCATTTGAAATCACAGAAAGACCCAGCTTTCTCACCTCTGGGGCCCCGGCCCCGAGTTTCCTTCCTGAGCAGCACTTCCACTCCTCGGAACCAGACTCGGGACCGGATGTCGCCAGCGCGGGAACCAGGGAAGTAGGTAAGCACTGCTTAGCGCAGTTAGACACTTCTCCAGGACGTTTATCCTTCTGGGTTTTGTCTCCTTCCCTGTCTTTCCCCAGGCTGCCCCACCACGGTCACGCCGGTCAACGTTCCCTTGATACCACTACACTGGTTGATACGGACGGTACGGCCCGGCTCCAGGCGTCCGCCCAGACTCACAGGTACCCCTTACATTCTTTATTCGGAAACAGGCGTGCCTCTGTTCTGCCTGCGGAGGTCGCGTTCCTACTGGCGAAGGACGCGATCCAGCCTGTCTCTCCGGCCGGGACGAGGTCGGGGTTTGATAAGAGTCCTGACTTCACGTGTCCAGTTAGAGTGGTGGGTTAACATCCGCCCTGGATGGAGCTCTGTTCCGATCCCTTCTTAGGCTGTCGGCACACATGCTCACGACGACGCACATACAAGTATGTTTCCGTCTCCAGGGCTGGGTTGCAGCCATCTGCCTGAAGGGCACCCGCTGTCGCGTCTCGATCTTTCCCCGGCGCACACCCCTCCGGCGGTCTGCCCCGGGGGTCGAGCGCTCAGCGCGAGGTGCTTCCACTTGGCTAGTCCCTCTCCTTCCTGCCTTCTTTAGGCCATGGGAGCTCCCCTGTCCCCTCTTCGGCAGACAGGTACTCGCGTCCTCAACCGTCTCTTCGACTGGTGCTTACCAGCCCACTCGTGAGTTCCGTTGTGCGAATACAGGGACCTGGTGCCTCGGCACCCCCGCCATCTGGTCCTTCAGGCCAACCGAGGGAATCCCTTTCCTCGGTCGGGAGCCCGACTCGGTCCACAAGACGGCCCGCCTTGCTACCAAGAGCGCGCAGTTGGTGCTGTAGTCCCTGAGCTAATCAGGTACTAAACAGCGGTCCTCTCAAAATCAGAGGCTCCTGGGGCACATGTCAGCTCTAGCCGCTTGCCGTTAAGCTGTTTCATGTGAGACCGCTGCAGCACGATCGAGTCCTATGATGGGCATGGCATCTCGGCTCTCTCCGGACTGGCGTTTTCCCGCAGTATTGCCGACAAGTCAGCCCGTGGCTTACCACGGGTTGGGTTGCCATGTACAACAGAGGCTTACAGCCCCTCCCATCTGCTCCCATGGAGTCCAACGTGGCAGATTTTGCTACTTGCCATTCATTTGAAGCAGGGAAACTCAACCGTGCAGCCGCCCGGTTCCCACGGCAGTCCACCCACCTGCAGAATGGCGACTCCACCCCGTGACGCAGCTAGTAGGAGTTATATCGGCAGGCCCAGCCACATCCGCTCGCCCTCCCGATTCCTCCCATTGTCAGAGTAACTCTGGCACATAGCTGACCTCCGGGGCCCAAGTACGCCCTTCCCCAGTGAGCCTCCTTGCGCAGACTCTGTGCGAGTCCAGGGAGGACGAGGAGTAAGTCTGAGGTTGCGCTGCAAGGACGGCCCACCCGGACTTAGGTCTTAGTAACCATCCCCTCGCGGCAGTCCCTCCCTGTAAGGGCACGGCTTGACACCGTAGATCTCTCCGGCCTTTCACAGGCCGTGATACAAACTATCACTCGGTACTGGGCTCCCTTGGCAAAGGCTGGCTCACGCACTGAGATGAGGTCTATCGCTGGCATACCTCTCGCTGAGAGGCACAGAGATACACGATTGCAGTAGTGCTTCCTTTCCTGCAGGAGAGTTTGAGCGCAGGCTGTCCCCTCGACTCTCGGAATATATGCCGTCGCTTAGCCGCATATCACATGCAGTAGATGAAGCAAAATAGGTAAGCACCCACTGGTCGTGAGGTCCCTCAGAGGTGCCAGACCGCGCCTCATACCCTCTTGGGACCCCCCCGTCGCCCTTCGGGGCCGCGGGGCGCTCCATTTGAGCCCCTGGCCTCAGTCGAGCTAGAATTCCTGTCATTTAGACAGCGCTCCTGATTGCCCTGGCCTCCATCAAGAGGGTAGGAGACCTACAAACTTTCTCTGTAGGGAAGCTTCCCCGTCGCCTTCTCAGGCCGCGGGGCGCTCCCTTGGAGCCTCGGGCCTCAGTCGAGCGAGAAAAACGCTCCTGACTGCCCTGGCTCCCATTGAACGAGCAAAGGTTCCCCAGAGGTGCTCAGTGGGCCTCAGTCGAGTCCTGTCATTAACACACCGCTCCTGACTGCCCCGGCTCCTATTAAGAGGGTTGGAGACCTACAAGCTTTCCTTGCCAGCAAAGTGTGTCAAGAAGTTCGGGCCCGGCGACTCTCACGTTACTACCTGAGACCCCGGCCCGGCTATTGTGCCCAAGGTTCCCCACCACGCTTTTCCGCGGTCAGGTGGTGAACCTGCAAGCTCTGCCCTGGAGGAGGCAGACCCAGCCTTGCGATGTTGTGTCTATGTGAAAATGAATTCGCTCGGCACTTCAGACGCACCTAGCAGCTTATCTGCTTGGGGTTCAGCAGAAAGGGAATGCTGTCCCCAAACTGAGGTGGCTCATTGGGTGGTAGATGCCTCTCCCTCTCTTATCTATATCCGGGAGAGCCATGCCCCTTAGGTGTTCATGCCCACTCCATTAAGAGTGCTGCTTCATCCTATGCGTTGGCTCATGGCGCCTCACTAGCAGATATCTATAGAGCTGCGGGCTGGGCGACACCTAATACCTTCGCTAGGTTCTTCAACCTCCGCGCAGAGGCCGTTCCTCCCGTGTCTTAACATAAGACTTCAGGCGAGCGGGGGGACGGCTGGTGTCGGCTTGCTGCGCCATTCCCACGTGGATCCGTGCGCTATCTCCCAGAATGTTCCCTCCGGCGAACCTGGGTCCTCCATGCCCCGCAGTCAGGGCTAGATGCGGAGTAGTCCTTGGCTGTGATCCTGCCTGGGTCTCCTTCGCCCCGCAGGTTGTGGCTATACTTTTCAATATTTTCCAGCGGAGGAGACCGCTGTTTCCCTCGTGTATCCCTAAGAAATCTTATGGATATATTGAATTATTCTCATTTCCACATGCACAAATTGCATGTGCTCCGCCCCCCCAACCCATGCTTCAGTACATCTGGCATCCCTGCAGGCCCCCTTATAAAAAGGGGGCCTCGGGGCGTTGGGAAGGTTACGTTCAATGACCGCCTGCGGACACGTCTGGGAAGACCTGCCGGCACGTGGCGTTGTGCGTAACGCGGCGTCAGGGTCGTGGCCTTTTCCATGGGTCTAGTTCCCAATGTAACGTCGAAGTGATTCGACTGAAGGGGTAACGTCTAGGTTACGAAGGTAACCCTCGTTCCCCAGGGTTACATTCCCCTGCCACGCCCCTGGCGTCACGCTGACGCTGGGCTCTCCCGGCTCTTCAGCAAAAGCCTGACTGAGTGGTGCGCGCAGCCATCTTATATACCCGTATGTACGGGGGCGTGGCCGGCGCGCACGTCCACTCGCCAATTTTCAATTGGCCTTTTTAATAAGGCTCAGAGGTGATCGGTCTCTCAAGCGAGATCCCAATGTAACGTCTCCGTTCCCTCCTTCGGGGAACGAGGGTTACCTTCGTAACCTAGACGTTCTCAGTTATGATTTATTCAAGTATCAACTTTGTCTCATGTTTCTCCTACAGTTTCTTGGGAAAGATAAAATTGAGGCGTGCAGTCAGAGCACATTGAAATAAGTGTGCATGTTGTAACTCAGATAATTTGGTCTTGGGAGAATTTAAACAGAAATATCTTTAATCTCTTTTGAAATCTTTGATGACATTGGTGTCTTAGCAAATCTAAGCTCAGTTTGTGACACCTTTAAAACTATACAGGAGACATGTCAGTTTGCTGGGGAGAGACATCTTGGAAGCATTTTTTAGGAGAAACATTTGAAAGATTTTTAGGTGCCAAGCACTGAAGGTTTTGACACAAAGATAGAGAACAGTCCAAACTGTCACCATAGCAAATTTGGAGTCTCTAACTTAGTCCTTCTAGTGCCACCAACTGTCCAAAGTTTTACTTAGGTTTATGCTAATATCTTTTAAACCATAAAGTTTATATACTTTTTTCCCCTCTGAATCCTTGGCTTATGCCAAGTTGAATGAACACCAAAATTATAAATTTATATGGTCAAGATTTTTCTAAAATTTTAATAGTTAAAAAAAAGCTTCTTTTTCACAACTCATCCAAGACGGTTTGTCTGATTTTCACCAAAATTGGCTCAGATCATCTTCACACCATGCTGGCAAAAAGTAATCAAAAGATTTTTGATAGACCCTTTCGTTCTCAAAAACTGCACAAACGATTTTGACGAAAAACCAAATCAGACTTGAGGCTATATCTCTGCAACGCTTTGTCGTATTCAGACCAAACTTAATGTATGGTATAATAATCATGACCTGAGCCTACCTGCACAGTTTCGACACAGCGCCACCTAGTGATCAGGAGGTATAAAAAATTAATATTTTGCTTCTGAACGGTTTGGCCAAAAATAACAGCATGCTGAGTTGAATGATACCCAATTTCCCATGTCAGTCATTTTGGGTGTTTCATTATCAAATGTTATAATGAAATTTCCAAAAATGCTAATAACCTTTGAGTATATTAGCCTATTGTAGTAGAACTGGTCTTAATATATTCTTTGGGTCATGCCAAGAACACAGATAACATTTTTGCCATACTTCCTGTTCGCCATTTTGCTTTATGTTGAAAACCTACTTTTGCAAACTCCTCCTATAGGCTATTTGTCTTCACCAAATTTGACTCAGATCATCTTCAGACCATACCGACAAAAAGTTATCAAAAGCTTTTTGATAGACCAAACCGTTTTTGAATAACACATTAATGAATTTGTTGGCATGATTCCTAAATGCATCTGAGACTGTATCTCTGCAAAGCTTTGACATACTGACAACAAACTTTGTATATGCCATTGTCAACTCACACTGACCACACCACATCAGTTTGGTAATGGAACTGGTCTCAAAATATTTCTTGGGTCATGCAGAGAAAATAGATATCACTATTGCCATTGCAGCCGAACTTAATGTTCACCATTTTGATTTATGTTTTTTTTTTTTTTTTTTAATTCTCCTAGACCATTCTGATTTTCACCAAACTTAAGTCAGGACATCTTCAGACTATGCTGACAAAAAGTTTTGGATTTTGTGTTGACACACAAAACTGTTTTTGTATAGCAGAGCAACAAACTTGAGGCATGATGCCAAAATGACTAAGGCTGTATCTCTGCAAAGCTTTGACATACACCAACATTGTGTGTGCCATTGCCACCTCACACAGAACACGGCACATCAATTTGATATAAGCGCCACCTATTGGTCAAAAGAGATGACCCATTAAATAATTTTACTAGGGGTTGCATTTATGATCTTTCAGCCATTTTGATGAAAATTATCTGATGCTTGGTGGCTTGCTTGCTTCTGTAGTCCTTGGCCCCTATTAATGCCTTTTAAAGTCTTGTTTGAGACCCTCCAATACAGTCCAAATCTGTACTAGTTTGTCTGTAAGGGTTCAAAGCTGTCTAAGATATCATGAGTTTAGAGAATGTATGTTGATACATGTAACTGTGAAATATCTCTTTTAGTTGCCAAGTTTATGCCAAGTGTAAACTTGTGACAAACAATCAATTCATAAAAGTTTAAGCTGAAAACAAGTCTCTAGTTGATTGATCTTGTTTTATGAATGCTAACATTTTAGTGGAAAATTAGACAGTGTTGATTAAGAGAGGTACTTTCGAAGTGATAATATAGTACTTTTTAGCTCATTAACTGTGTGCTTTTCTTTTCTCTCTCTCTCTCTCTCTCTCTCTCTCTTCTGTGAACTTTGCTTTGCATCTCACACAGAATATCACAGTGAGAAAGACAGGATGAACTTGTGAAGGATTATAAATGGTCAGAAAATGACGTGACATGTATTTAATTTACAGCTGTTCTTATTTTACTGCAGGGCTGTGAAGAGCTCATGATATGGCTGTTATTGACCCGCACTTTACCCATTTGGGTACCTTACCCAGCCAGATGTACCATTATACGGCTAATATAGTATTTGCTCAGATGCCCAGCTCACATTTAACTCTCTAGAGTTATTCATTACAAACTGACAACTGTGAAATGTGATTTAAATTTATTGCTTTTAGTTTAAGGCTTTTAGCAGACGCCCTTATCCAGACTTATCCAAAAAGTGCTTCAATACAAGATGGATTTGTCAAGAGTTTCCAGAATATAACAAGTAGGTTTATACCATTTCTACAGCAAATGTTGTTCATATGCAGTATATTATATGAAATAAATAGCTTTTTTATTTGGTTTAGGGACTGAGATTGAGGTAAACTTGCATTACCCCTACAGTGTATGTGTGTGGGTAAGATTAAATTGTGTTATGCTTGGCTTTCAAAGCAGGTAGATGTGTTTTCTGAGGTGAGCTCACAGTGCACGTGTGGGTTTGGGGTTTTGGGGTCAGTCTGGAGCAAAATTTGTTGTACTTGGCTGTCTGAGTTCTCAAATCCAGCTTAGGTTTGAGTGTTTTTGACCCAGTGTACAGAGCATGCACGGTGTGAAGCGATCAGTGTGTGTGTGGGTCAGGCCTGGTCTCTGTTGACTTTGGCCCGATCAGTGAAGTTGGAAACCTGCCTGGCATGACACGCTAATCAATCTCTCTGAGTTATGGACCTCAAGAAGTTTGTATTTACTTTCCTTTTTATTTTCTACTATGCTATTATTAGATTTATTTACACTACATGTCACTCACCATACAGCTCAGAGTATTGATGCCATTGGCATTGCTGTTGTTTTATTGTGTGTTGATAATGCATATAGTCAGGCAATTTTGTAAATCACTCTGGAGAGTGTTATTATGCTTTAGGGAAGGCTCTCACTGATTTACAGCGTTCTTCCTCTGTGCGGACATGGGGAATATATTAAGAATTGACAATGACTGGCCGCTGTCCTTGTGGAATGTCGTGTGAAATTACAAGCAACTGTTGAAAGACTTTTCCTGAAGGGTTTATAAAGTTTGGATGTCTTATAAATCTGCCAGGCATATAAAACATTTATGCATAGCATCAGAACTTATATAGCAGTTATGTGTTTATGTATGTTTATACATTTAAATACCATTCAAAAGTTGGTCTCGCCAACATTTAAAGAAGTTAATGCTTTATTCAGCAACATTGCATTAACTTGATTAAATATGACAGTAAAGACTGTCATCAAATAATCCTGAAAAAGTTTGAAGGTTTCTACAAGAAAATTATGCCGTTTTTACCATTGATAACAAGAAAACATCACGTGACACCGGAGTAATGGCTGCAAAAAATTAAACTTTGACATCGTATAAATACATTTTGAACTTAAATATAGAACTTAAAATTTAAACTGAAATATATAAACTTAAATTTTAAAATACAATTTATATATATACAGGTATATATATATATATATATATATATATATATATATATATATACATATATATATACACACTATATATATATAATTGTGAATTCAGAATTGTGAGATATAAAATCAGAATTGCTAGATATAATGTCTCAGTTCTCACTTTTTTCCTCTAAATTGCGTGATATAAACTTAGAAATGCAAGAAATATAAACAGATATATACTCGCGATATAAACTTGCAAACTCACAACTGCAAGAAATAAAGATAGAATTTTAAGATATAACTTCTCACTTCATTTCTCAGAATTGCAAGTTTATATCTCTCAAGGTTGACTTTATAACTCGCAATTGTGAGTTTATATCTCAATTCTGATAAAAAAAAAAAAGTTTGAATTGTGAGTTTATATTATGCAGAACTGCAAGTTTATTTCTTAGAAATACGTGATATAAACTAGGGCTGTGCAGTTTCGATTTCGATTTGAAAATACAGCAATGGAGATTAAACGATTATTGAAAATACACATATCTTAATTTGATGTTTCCTTAGTACGTTGCAAGTTAAAATTTATTCATTTTGTACAAAAAGTACAAAATTTTACATTAATTCGTTTTGACTTGCTACATTTTTTTTCTTTCGTTTTGTTAATTTATTAATTATTTTGAAAAAAATATTTTGCCTATAAGCCTATTTATTTATTATGTATATAGGCCTATATCTTATATATATTATGGTTTTCTCCGTTCGCAGCCCAGACAGCACACATATGTTGGGCCGACGTCAGCCCGTGAGCAGAACGTCGGCCTCATAAACTATATGATCTAAAAAGGATCGGCCAGGCGTAGGCAGGAGTATTTCGGTCAGTAGGTGCATGATGTGACCATGTGAAACCTAATAAATTAATAAAAAAATACATTTTTTGATTTATACAAATTGAGATTTATGCATTTATACTAAGCTTAATAAATAAGCTTTCCATTGATGTATGGTTTTAGTTTAGTACAATATTTGGCTGAGATACAACTATTTAAAAATCTATATCGGATATGTATATATATATATATATATATATATATATATATATATATATATATATATATATATATATATGTATGTGTGTGTATGTATATTAGAATCTGAGGGTGCAAAAAAATTAAAATACTGACAAATTGTCTTTAAAGTTGTCCAAATGAACTTAGCAGTCCGTATAACTAATCAAAAATTAAGTTTTGATATATTTACAGTAGGAAATGTATAAACTATCTTCATGGAACATGATCTTAACTTAATATCCTAATGATTTCTGTCATAAAAGAAAAATATATAATTTTGACCAATACAATGTATTTTTGGCTATTGCTACAAAATACCTTTGCTACTTAAGATGGTTTTGTAGTCCAGTATCACATATATGGAGGGCAAATATATACGTGTGTGCATATATATTGCCGTTCAAAAGTCTGAGATCAGTACGTTTTTTTTATTGTGAAGTTTTCCATTTTAATATATTTTAAAATATAATTTATTCCTGTGATGCAAAGCTTAATTTTCATCAGCCATTACGCCAGTCTTCAGTGATGCATGATCCTTCAGAAATCATTTTAATATGCTGATTTATTACTTGTATTAACAATGTTGGAAACAGTTGTGCTGCTTAATATCTTTTGGAACCTGTAATTTCTTTTTTCTTTGAATAAAAAGTAAAATAAATAATAATAACTTACTCAAAACATGAATCTTTTCTAACTATCTATCACTTTTTATCAACACATCCTTGCTGAATAAAAGTATTAATTTCTTTCCAAAAAAGAAAGAATAAAAATTTACTGACCCCAAACTTTTGAACAGTAGTGTATATTATTAAAAAACCTTTGTTTTAAATAAATGCTGTTCTTTTTAACCTTTTATTGATGAATGAATCCTTAAAAAAGTATCACAGGTTCCATAAAAAATATTAAGCAGCACAACTGTTTCCAGCACTGATAATAAATCAATATATTAGAATGATTTCTGAAGGATCATGTGACTCTGAATACTGCAGTAATGATGCTGGAAAATTCAGCTTTGATTTCAGAAATAAATTAGATTTTTAATGTATATTAAAATAGAAGAACGTTATTTTACATCGTAATAATATTTAACAATATTATTTTTTTCTGTAATTAGCAATTAAACGCAGCCTTGATGAGCATTAGAAACTTATTTAAAATGCATTAAAAATCATACTGATCCCAAACTTTTCACCGGCTATGTATGTATGTGTGTATGTATATGTATGTGTGTGTGTATGTATCTATGTCTATATGTGTATATGTATATATATATGTATGTATATACATATTTATGTATATATGTCAATTGTTTCCATGCTTTGCTTTGTTTTGTCTCTGTAGGCCCCCACAGCTTTCTGATAAAGATGCACGATGTTGGATTTTTGGCAATACCTGATATAGGGCTGTGCAATTAATCGAAATTCAGTTTCAGTTTCAATTTCAGCTTCAAATAGTTATGAAAATGCAATAAACAAGATAAAATGATTATTGCTCACGATTCCCAATTTCACATGCAAATCAGTAAAATGACTTGCATAAAATGGGACGTGCTTGATTTATTAATGTTTATTTGATGTGTATATATAAACTTGCAATTCTGAGAAAAAAGTTTGAATTGTTAGTTTATATCTTGCTCACAAGTGCGAGTCAAATTGCGAGATAAAAACTTCAAGTCTGTGACTTGTACAATTGTGAGAAATAAAGTCAGAACTGCACAATATAAACTCACAAATGCAAGAAATAAAGTCACAATGTCGAGATACAACTTCTCACTTAATTTCTCAGAATTGCAAGTTTATATCTCCCAATTCTGACTTGGTAACTCGCAATTGTGAGTTTACATCTCACAATTCTTAGAAAAAAGTTAGAATTGTGAGTTTATATCTCCCAATTCTGACTTTATTTCTCATAACTGCAAGTTTATTTCTCAGAATTGTGATATAAAATTGCGAGATAAAAACTTACAATTCTAACTTTTTTCTTGCAATTGTGAGTTTGTATCTCACAATCCTGACTTTTCTCGCAATTTAAATGAAGTTTTCAGAAAAAATTCAGAATTGTAAGAAAAAAAGTCAGAATTGTAAGGTAAATTGTGAGATACTTTTATTTGTAAACTGGCTTCCATATAGAGAACACAAGAAGTCCTCATAAACTGTTTATTCTGTAACACATTATACAAGTTTATTTCTCAGAATTTTGTGATATAAACTCTCAGTTGCGAGAAATAAAGTCAGATTTGCGAGATAAAAACTCAAGATTCTGACATTTGTTTGTTTGTATCTCGCAATTCTGACATTTTTCTTGCAATTGTGAGTTTATATCTGAGAAAATTTAAAATTCTGAGTTCATTTCCTGCAGTTCTGACTTTATTTCTTAGAATTACAAGTCTGTGACTTGTTCAGTTGTGAGAAATTTCTCAAATTCCTTTATCAAAAATTGATATTCCTTTTTATAGAAAATTCATTTCTCAGAATTGCAAGTTTATATCTCCCAATTCTGACTTTCTAGCTCACAATTGTGAGTTTATATCTCGCAATTCTGACTGTTTCTCAGAACCGCAAGTTTATTTTTCAGAATTGTGAGATAAAAACTCGAAATTCTAAAAAAAAAAAATCTTGCAATTGCGAGTTTATATGTTGCAATTCTGACTTTCTTCTTGCAAATGTGAGTTTGTATCTCACATTGGTTCATTCCCTAATGATTTGTGGTGCACAGTCCTGAAGTTTTATCTTGACGTTCGGACTTTTGTCTCGCAATTTAAATGCGAGTTTGTATCTCGCAATTCTGACTTTTTTCTCACAATTGCGAGTTTATATCTGAGAAAAAAGTTAGAATTGTGAGTTTATATTTTGCAATTCTGACTTTCTTCTTGCAAATGTGAGTTTGTATCTCACATTGGTTCATTCCCTAATGATTTGTGGTGCACAGTCCTGAAGTTTTTATCTTGACGTTCGGACTTTTGTCTCGCAATTTAAATGCGAGTTTGTATCTCGCAATTCTGACTTTTTTCTCACAATTGCGAGTTTATATCTGAGAAAAAAGTTAGAATTGTGAGTTTATATTTTGCAATTCTGACTTTATTTCTCACATTTGCAAGTTGCAGGATATAAAACTTCTGATTTTTTCTTGAGTTTATATCTCACAATTCTGAGAAAAAAAAGTCAAAATTGTAAGAGGAAAAGTCTTTTTACTTGTAAACGAGAGAGAACACATGAAGTCCTTGTTTATTGTGTAACACATACACAACCGTGCCCCCACAAACCATGTATACAGTGTGTACACAGGAGTTTACATATAATATTGTGATAATGTTACATGAAAAAAGACTCTTTAGAAATGTATGCTAGGATTTTACATATATTTGCATTGCAAAGGCTTTGTGCATTGTCTCCTAAATGAAGAATTTCCAAACTACATAATGAACGCAGAGAAAGTCGAGCACACAGTTTCATCTTAATGAAAGCGTGTAGAGGTTAGTCATTTCCTTGAAGGAGGGAAGGACAGACGGGCCTCATTGAAATGCTAATTTATGCATAGGGCTAAAGGGTTGATTGGACTGTGTACCATTTGCTTGCGGTAAGGAGCCTCCGAGTCCAGGGTCAGACACGGCGTGGTGTGGCCCGACTGAGGCCTGCCCTACATTTCCGTTCCCGCTTTTGTTTTGTCCCTTGTAGCGCAAGCTTCGGTTTGAACTTGGCGTCTTCGGCGCCTCATATCTGCATTAAGATACAGTAGCTCATTAGAATACAGACAAACAAGACAATGAAGCAAACAGAGATGCTATGTTTCCCTCCTGGCCACACAATGCTTATCTCAACTCGATAAAGGAGGGGTTGTCACATGTTGGATGTATTAGAAAGATGAAAAAGGACAGAAAGCCCAACACAACACCAGAGGCCAGATATTTGTTTTTTCTTGATAAATTAATGTTGATATCCTAAGTTCATTCGCTAATGGTTGTGGTGCTGCTGAAGATGATAATGATGGTGCTGGTGTCAGGGATATAAGAATGGTGATTAGCAAGCAACTCCGGGCAAATATTTCATTTCTTTTCTCATAAGTATATACATCTGCGCCAACCCACACCCCGCACTGACACACACACACACACTTCCTACAGCCTTCAGCGGGCTCGTTGTTCTGAGAACTGCTGCCTAACAGCCACACAAGTGGAGAAAAACAAGGGTTGAAATGAAAGAAGGAGAGAAAAAATGAAAAGATGAAATGACATGCTGTTCTTTGCTCTTCTAGCGTCGCTGAGAGCAGCTTTGCCACCCTCTCTTCTGTTTCTTGACAACTCTGTCACACTCAGCCTCGCAGGCCTGACACTCACACACACACACACACACACACACAAACACATGCGAATACGTTCGCTTGAGTGCCTGCGTTCATGAATTCACACCGAGGCAGGCACAAAGAGTAAGTACTATAAATGACCAGGCGATGCCGACCCTGTTTTCATGACATGAATTTAATGCAATGGGCAAGCACTTGACTGAATCTGTTCTTAGTTTACAGCAGAGCAGTGAAGAGCGCCTTTAGACCTCATGATATGGCTGTTATGTTGACCAGCACTACATTCAATCCATTCAGGTACCTTTCCAAGAAAGACGTGCCATTATGTGCCGTATATTTGCTTGCATGCCCAGTTCAGATTTAATTTTGCCTAGAGTTATTCATTACAAAGTGACAGCTGTGAAATGTGGTTTAAATTTATTACATTTACATTTTAGGCTTTTAGCAGACGCTGTTATCCAGAGTGATTTTCCACAAGTGCTTTGAGACATTATGAATTTGTTGAGTTTTCTTTTTAGAATACTGCACATATTTTGTGTGATTTATTTATTGAACATTGCTGTTGCAAATTCTGATTTTCTTTTTAAATATGTCACCAAGATGAGATGGATAACATAGATTAGGTTTCATGCATTTGCAATAGCTTAAACTGATTTGTAATAATAGAAAAATAATACATATATTTAATAATAATAAATACATAATAGTTGTATAAAAAATTTAAAACTATATATAAATATTATATATTTTTTATAATATATTATTTAAATGTTTTATTTATTTTACATATTACAATGTAAAATACATTTGTATTATATATAATAATAATAATTATTATTATTATTATTATTAACTCAATGTCTCTAAAAGTCTATTAATTGCATTTAATTGATTGAAAATACAGTAAAAACTATTTAAAATATTACAATAAAAAAACTTTTCTATTTTCTTTTTAAATATATATTTTAAAACTTCTGAACCATACTGTATTATATAATAATAATAATATATATTTTACTCATGCTGCATTTATCAAAAATACAGTAAAACTGTAATATTTCGAAATATTAAAATTTTGAATGTTTCTATTTAAATATAATTTACAAAATTAATATATTGTAAAACTTCTGAACCATGATGTATAAAATAATAAATAATACATGTAGTAATAATAATAATAATACTTTATTATTTTGTTATATTATTTATTTTTTCACTCTGGCTGCATTTATTTGATCATAATAAGAATCAGAATAAATAAATATATAAGTAGTTAAAATATTACCTCTCAAACTAACTTTTCTATTTAATATAAATAAAAAACTAATATTTTAAACAAATAAATATTTGAAGATATTACAATTTAAGCTAACTTTTCTATTTTAATAAATTTATAAATATATATGAACCATAACTTATGAACCAGTTGTTGTTTTACTTATGAACCAGTGTATTATATAATAAAGAATACATTTTAATATATTTAGAATATTTATAAAATTTGAAACTTCTGAACCAGTGTATAATATAATATATAATAAATAATACATGGATTAATTTAAAGTATCTTATTGTCATTTGTTTATTTAAAAAATCAAGAAAAATAGAAATATTTTAAAATATTACTTATAAAAATATAATACTTAAATATTTTAATAATATATATATTTTTTGTGAATAATCTAATAAATTATGCATGTATTAGAAAAGTACACATTTTAAATATAGCATTTGTTTCAAAATATATATTTATAAAAATACATGAACAAAAACATTTGCATAATTTTTACTCATGTCGTGTTTTCTTTTTTTATTATTTTTGATTATTTTGTACAGCTTTTTAACATATTAAATATGTTTAGTCCGTATCTGTTGACTCACTTTTGCTGCTGTAAACTTTACTTGTTCTCCTTCAAGTCTTGTGTTTAAGTGTGTGTGTGTGTGTGTGTGTGTGTGTGTGTGTGTGTGTGTGTGTGTGTGTGTGTGTGTGTGTGTGTGTGTGTGAAGGAGGGGTTCAGCCCTCTCCCTATAGCGTTATATGTGTGCCTCAATCCTGAGCGAGTAATTGTAAGTTTTGAGCACAGAGAACTATATTTTGCAAGCACATTACATTATATTTTGAACAGAAATTAACAATCGCAAAAAAAAAATTCGTTTGAGCAAAGAAAAAACGATTCCGTGCTCAATAAAGGTATTTGCTATTATCCATCCAATTGTGATTGGCTGTTGGTCTCCAATCAAATCGCTACCAAAGCCCATCTTGTAGAACTCCATAGATATCCATATCTATATATCCATATATAATCCTTTATTATATGATATCTATGGAACTATCTACAGCATCCCGGAAGCTTACTAAAAAAAGAAAAAATAACTAACTACTAATGGATTAAAACACATTTTGGTAAGTGTTTTTTATTATTATTAACTTTTAAGTTAATAATAATAATAAAAAAACACTTATCAAAATGTGTTTTAATCCATTAGTCTCACTGTAGTCAGTTATTTTTTCTTTTTTTCAGTAAGCTTCCGGGATGCTGTAGATAGTTCCATAGATATCATATAATAAAGGATTATATATGGATATATGGATATCAGTGATGCACGGGTCAATGTATAAACAACCCGAACACGACCGACGTTTTCAACTAACCCGCCCGCAACTCGGACCGCAAAAAAGAGAAAAAGTAAATATTGTACCCGACCCGCTTCCTGACCCGCATGATTAATATTTGCAACTGATAGCAGCGATTATATGCGGCTCTGCGGTGGAGATGCGTTCACTGTCAAACATCATTCGGTATTAATCAGGTTATTTTGTCAAAAGAAATGTTCTTGATTACAAGAAAAATACAGATTGTTCTTGTTGTGATTTAGTTTGTCTTTCCTTTATACAGATTTAAATAGTTTCATTTTCGAAGTACTCAAATGATGTCAGTGATTCTCCGATGTTAAATATGATCAAGAATTGTTTTATTTCGATCTACAGTGTAATAAAAGTTAAGAAAAAGATTAGCATATAGCCCTAAATATTAGAGACTACAAGCTCATTCCTTTTTACTTAACTTTTAACTTCTAAAAATTATCAAGAATATAGGCTAGGTTAACGACTTTTCTTATACAAATATAACGAATGCACTTCAAAACGAAGTTTTCATATATAAATTCAGGAATCACGAATATGACAAAATAATATATATATATATATATATATATATATATATATATATATTAGTGGTGGGCCGTTATCGGCGTTAACGTGCTGCGTTAACGTGATACTCATATCGCGCGATAAAAAAAATATCGCCGTTAATCTATTCTCAAAGTTGGGTTGGGAGCTGGGTCTAAACTACGCAAGATATGATGACTTTCACTTTGATATTTTAGCGCGGATGACGGATATCTAGTTGAATTGCAATGTAGGGGGCGAGAACGAGTCTTCAACTTCTGTGAAATTACCACATCAAATGAGACGCGCAGACATGGATGCAATTATGAAGCCGCTTCAGGGCAGGTGTGTGCGTTGCTAGACCCTTTTTACTGGGGCACGTGCCTCAGTGAAAATCTGCTGTGCCCCAGTAAAATCTCAAGTTTGAGTTATAATTTACTTTGATAATCCCGAAATAAAGACATTATACTATATGCAACAACTGAATTGACGCTTCTAAAAGCAACGCAGTTTTTTGTAAGATGCACGCAGATAGGCTATCCATACCCGCGCGCCTGTATATTTTACTGGAACGCGCACGTCGTACAGCCTTTTGCGCAGAAGTACTTGGTTACACAAGTTTGTATAGTTAATTGTGTTTTAAATGCAATTGTCAAGCAGTTTGTAATGCATTTTGGAAACAGGAGATGAGCGCCTGGTCTAATGCGCCACCTGGCTTGAGAAACCCGTTCTCAAAGACTTACTTTTAGTCATTATTTGGGTAGCACACATATTCTGAATGCCTTCGGCAGAATTCAAATTAGCCATTTTAATCTAGATTAATCTAGATTAATTTCAAGATTTAATCTAGATTAATCTAGATTAAAAAAATTAATCTATGCCCACCACTAATATATATATATATATATATATATATATATATATATACACTGTAAACAAAATCTGTAGAAATTACAGTATTACTGGCAGCTGGTTGCCAGTAACTTACTGTAGATTTTAATTTATGCTATTTACTGGCAACAGTTTGTTCAAAGTTAATTGAACATTAAACATTAACAAGTCTTTATCTTTACAGAATAAAACTAAAATAACAGCCTCATGCAAAGCATTCTGGGAACCAAAATCTGAAGGAAAAAAACAGAAAAAGGTTGATGAAGGTTTCTGGTTCCCAGAATGCTTTGCAGTAGGTTGTTATTTTATAGTTTTATTCTGTAAAGACAAAGACTTGTTAATGTTTAATGTTCATTTAACTTTGAACAAACTGTTGCCAGTAAATAACATAAATTAAAAATCTACAGTAAGTTACTGGAAACCAGCTGCAGAACTACAGCAAATTTTTTACAGTGTATATATATATATATATATATATATAGTTGTATCAAATGAATAAGGAAATTATAGTGCCTTGAAATTATTAAGTAATGTTTAAATTCGTTCGTTTTGCTCTCTGGAAATGTAAAGTAATAATACAGTTTTTAATTTTTTGTTTTTAATCCCTGGTTTTAAACAAGCATATACATGAGATAATTTATATATTATTGCTTGAATAAACGTTTAAAAATAGTGCTAGAAATGTTATAATTGAGAAAATTAAACAGACCTAGGCATTTGAAAAGACATAGTGAAATGTGTCTAATAATTCCAAAAAGAAAGAGAAGCATTTGACATAATCAAAATATTCGAGACATTTATTAGGAATACCATTTTCTTAACAATTAAGATGCTGCATGTGTTTATCTAGTCTAATCGAAGTGTGCATCTCTCCGCCGACTTTCCCAACAAAAATCCCACCCCCTCTCAGAAAATACATAAAGCTGACATTACTGAGCTATTTGCGTTTAAAAGTAGCCTATTAAAATGGTACAATGGCATTGCTCAGTTCAACGTGTTGGGAAATCGGGCATTTTGTCCCGCGTCAGCATTTATTCAACAGTTAATAACGCTCAACATTTAAAGGTAAATATCATTCAGCCAATAAAGTGTAGGCCTATGTATTTCATAAAAAAGTGTGTCTAGTAGCCTACTATATAAATTACCATGGTTTAATTGGCATCTTTATTTCAAACGACCCGACCGACCACGACCCGAATATCATTAAAAATATTTTTGGATGACTCAACCGCAGGCACCCGCTCATTTCGGATCAACCCACGCATCACTGATGGATATGGATATCTATGGATAGTTCTACAAGACGGGCTTTGGTTCTACTAGCGATTTGATTGGAGACCAACAACCAATCACAATTGACCTTTAATTTTCCGATTGGTTGATTTTGTGGCACACTTGTAACGCTGTTGCAAGTTGAGCGAGCTTGTGTGTCAAGAGTTGAGCGCGCACAGAATTAAGAGGTTGAGAGAGAGGGGGACTTGACAGGAGCGCAGAGAATACGTTTGTGAGAGAGCACCTGAGTAAACTGCGTGAGAGGGGTTATTATTGCACGTTAATATGGATAATAGCAAATACATTTATTGAGCACGGAATCGTTTTTTCTATGCTCAAACAAATTTTTTTTGCGATTGTTAATTTCTGTTCAAAATATAATGTAATGTGCTTGCAAAATATAGTTCTCTGTGCTCAAAACTTACAATTACTCGCACAGGAATGAGGCACACATATAACGCCATACCCCTCCAAGCTTCTTTTGTCTCTGTGTCTCTCTCCAGCAGAATGTCAAAGCGCAACAAAAGGCAGTTTGTCCCTGTTGCAGTTTGCCTGGACAGTGCAGAAGACAAAAGCCTGATCTGCTCTTGTGTCAAAACTTTCACAAAGACAAAGCAAGGCTTAATTACGCACAAATGTGCCCACATTGTGTGTGTGTGTGTGTGTGTGTGTGTGTGTGTGTGTGTGTGTGTGTGTGTGTGTGTGTGTGTGTGTGTGTGTGTGTGTGTGTGTGTGTCCAAGTTTCCCATTTTGAGCTCTCAAAAAAAGAGAAAACGGGAGGAAAGATGAACAAAAACAAAACAGGTTGCAGTGCATAAACCGTCTGTTGGCAGACTGAAGTTACAGGCTAAACAATGAGCTTGTAAAGCGGCTTTGTTAGTGTGATATCTGCAAAAACAATAATGGCAGCTTGTTTTTAACAACTGGCCTTATCAGGGCATTTTGAGGGAATTTGAGATGAGTGTTGTTGTGCTTACAAATATAAAAAAGTAATACATATGAATAAAATCTTAAAGTCTGAGCTACCTCATGCTGTTTTAAATCTTCTGTTTTTTTTTCTTTTGATTTTTATGGTGTTGTTTTGTACCTTGACATCCCAGATCCCTATTCACTGTTATTATATGTAAAAAAGAGTGTCTCTATTCAGAAATGATGACATAATTTTCATTTATAGGTGAACTTTTAGGGTCATGTTAGGTGTTTCTTTTTATATATCATGGTGTTTTTACACTGAATCGGGTAGACAAGGTAAGTGAGGGAAAAAGAATGAGAGAGAGAAAGCAGAAGGGAAAGTGGGACAACAATAAGCCAAGGGAAAGAGGTATTATACGCTTGTGGGAGATGTAAAAGCAGAGTGGAATGGTTGTTTTTGTCACTGTCACTAAAAGTGAGAGACCATCCATAATTCAGAATGGTCACTGTAGTCCAGACAGACAATAGCCGCATGAGATGGAAAGAAAAAGGAAAGCTGAGGATGGACAGTATGCTGGAATACTCCCTGTGCAAGTTCTGTATGAATTTATGAGCCGCATTAGGGGGAAATGCACATGTGTATATGTGCTAAGTGTGTCAGAGTGCACGTTTGTGTGATGTCTGCATAGAGGAATTTTGCTCATGACAACCGTTCATCTGTTTTCCATTTCCTTGGCCTGTTTGGCTTGTCTCGCTCACATTCAATGATCTCCTAATGCGTTTCCATAGTTACAGCAGCCCTAATGCCTCAACACTACAGTAGCGATCCTTCGAAAACTCAGCCATATATAATAGTGTATATATTCTTAAGCTACAGATATATCTATTTCAAATAAACACTTTTCTTTTAAACTTTATATTCATCAGAGAATCCTAAAAATATTTTTTATATTTTGAATAAGAATTGTTTCTTGAACACCAAATCAGCATATTAGAATTGTAATAGTATTAAACAATATCACTGTTTCACTGTGTTTTTGATCAGAATACAGATACAGTTTGTCAAAAGTTTACATTCACCTTGCAGAATCATGTTTTTTTTTACTTAGTACTGACTGACCTGAATAAGATATTTCACATAAGATGTGTACATATAGTCCACAAGAGAAAATAATTTGAATACGTCGAATTTATAAAAAGTACCTGTTCAAAAGTTTACATACACTTGGTTCTTAATACTGTGTTGCTACCTGAATGATCCACAGCTGTTTTTTGTTTGTTTGTTTTGGTGATAGTTGTTCATGAGTCCCTTGTTTGTCCTTAACATTTAAACTGCTTGCTGTTCTTCAGAAATATGGTTCAGGTCCCACAATTTTTTTTTTTAAAGCATTTTTGTGTATTTGAACCCTTTCCAACCATGACTGTATGATTTTAAGATTCATCTTTTCACACTGAGGACAACAGAAGGACTCATTTGCAACTATTACAGAAGGTTCAAACAATCACTAATGCTTCAGAAGGAGAAGTTGCATTGAAAGCCGGGAGATGAAAACTTTTGAACAGAATTAAGATGTGTGCATTTGTCTTATTTTTCCTAAATATCATTTTTTTTTTTTCATTTAGTACTGCCCTTCAGAAGTTACAGCAGATAATAATAATAATAATTATAATAATAATAAGTTTATTATTATAATAATAATAAGTTTCTACAAACTCAAGGACACTGTACAATATCAGAAACATATACATATTACAGCGAGGGAGGGAAACAAAAGGGAGAAAGCAGAAAACAAGACATAAAAATATTCATACATTTACATACAGGTACAATTACATGAAACGTTGAACCAGGCATGAACAGAAAATGCAGTCAGTCATCAGAGAAATAAGAGAGGAAAAGATATGTTTTAAGGTGGGTTTTGAAATCCTGTACTGAGGACAAATCACAAATGTGTTTGGGAATGGAATTCCAAAATGTGGGGGCTGAGATACAAAACGTTCGCTTACCAAACGATGATAACCTATAGCGTGGAACAGACAACAAACCAGTTTCTGAAGAGCGTAGTGTGCGAGGTGGGGAGTAGGTATGAATGAGATCTGAAATATATAGGGGATCAAGACCATGAAGTGCTTTAAAGGTGATGAGGAGAATCTTGTATTGGATACGGAAACGAACGGGAAGCCAGTGAAGTCCATGTAGGATGGGAGTAATATGACAGGATTTCTTTGAAGAGGTGAGGACCCTGGCTGCAGAGTTCTGAATGTATTGAAGCTTATTTAAAGTTGTGTTTGGTAGACCATGGAAAAGAGAATTACAGTAGTCAAGACGAGAAGTGATGAAGGCATGAACCAGTGTCTCAGCATCATTGATATTTAAGAAGGGACGTAAACGTGCAATATTGCGAAGGTGGAAGAAAGCAGTTTTAGTGATTGAAGAGATGTGAGGTAGGAAGGAAAGAGTGGAGTCAAAGATTACGGAGTCAAAGATTAAGATTTTAAGAACTAAGTATTCAAAGGTAGAAGTCTCATGAAAGTCAATCATTTTAACTGGGATGTTACTACGGTAGACAGCAGCCAGACCACCACCCCTAGATGTCAAGCGAGGTTTAGCCAGGTAGCTGTATCCAGAGAGATTAAGGAGATTAAGGTGAAAATAGTCATGTTTCAGTAAGCAGCAGAAAGTCTAGATCATTCTCAGTTAGTAACGCGGAGAGCGCCGTAGCCTTGTTCGTAAGTGAACGACAGTTAAACAGCGCTAATGCAGGTTGTAACGCGTACCCATTGCGTATGTGTAGCTCTGTCAACGGAGAACGGGATACAGTAATTAATGAGGAGAAAGTTATTCCACGGTGGTTAGCCGGCAACATAGAGAAGCTTATATCCGAATGTTTAGACCAGATAGATGGAATAGATGAGGATGTCAGACGGCACGATGAGAAGAGGTGGCGACAGGAACGGTGAATGTAGCGCGGCCGCCTAATAATCCCAATCTCCATGCAGAGCCTGTATGTGGTTGTATCGAGACGAGGGTGCGAATTTAGACTACGCAGTTGAGAAGGCGAGTAGTTAAGCACCATATCAACAATGCAGCTAAATAATAAGCCCAGAGTAATAACTCTAAGCAGAGCAGATCCTGGAACATTGCGAGCGGTGATAGACATAGTTAAGCGAGGAGGCACAACATCACTTAGCAACTGAAGAACACACCTCTCTTGAAGTGCGAGGGAGCCAGAACTCGTACGTCGCTGATACAGCACGATCAACACAGAAAAGGACCTTATCAGCCAGATTAGATGGCAGGGGGGTGCCCCACCATCCAAAATACTGTCCACAATAGATAGACGAGGGAGTAGAGACTCACCCGCCAACTACGTAGAAGGCCCAGCCGAGCGCGAAGATCGTCCGTCCGACAGACAGCAAGCAGAGAGTGGTGTGAAAGAGATGAATAGCCAGCGATGAGTAAGGTTAGTCCAAACAAAGTTGAAATCCACGATGAGTTGAGATAATCCAAACAGAGTTGAAATCCACAAAGAAATAGCAGCATAACAGTCCAAAAACACGCAAGACACAACGTTGAAAACAAACAAAACAGACGTAAGAAGTTCCAGAAAGAAGCGGCAGCACAAACGCGCACAGCGTACTCTCACCGGAAGCAGAAACTTTTGTCAAAATATCGCAAAAGTTCAAGACATTTACATTTTTCCCAGAAGACAAAATAAGTTAAATTTACTGATCTTCAAAGTTAAAAAGTTTTCACCCCCAGTTCTTAATGCATTGTGTTTCCTTCTGAAGCATTAGTGAACGTTTGAACCTTCTGTAATAGTTGCATATGAGTCCCTCAGTTGTCCTCACTGTGAAAAGATGGATCTCAAAATCATCCAGACATTTTTGGAAAGGGTTCAAATACATAAAAATGCTGAAAAACAAAAGAATTTGTGGAACCTGAAGGATTTTTCTGAAGAACAGCAGGCAGTTTAACTATTCAGGACGAACAAGGGACTCACTATGAACAACTATCACTAAACAAAACAAAAAAAACACAGCTGTGGATCATTCAGGTAACAATACAGTATTAAGAATCAAGTGTATGTAAACTTTTAAACAATGTCTTTTTTTATAAATTCAACTATTATTTTTGCTATATGTAAACATTGTTTATGTGAAATATCTTATTCAGGTCAGTACTAAAAAAAAACAACATGCATTTTGTAAAATCCCTCTTATTTTGGTAAAATTAACATTTTACAGATTCTGCAAGGTGTATGTATACTTTCGACTTCAACTGTACATACTCAATGGTGTGCGGTGGTATTCTGAAGGTGGTAAAGTCCTCAAAGTTTTTTTTTACATAATGGTTAACTGTTAACTATTTTTGAATTTTTTGGATTATCGGTCATTAAAGTTTAGTAAATATTAGTCACAGACATGGAGATATACCTTTAATTACACCAAACTGATTACTCACTGAAAACTCTCACAGATTGCGTTTTATTGCCATTTCAAGTCTTATGCTGACGTAACAAAGTGGTTATATCTAAATGTGTAAGCTGTTGACTTTTTTAAATTGGTCTTCCCAATTAACAACATTACATTGTTCATTCAGAATGATTCTCGAGTGCAGAACACACACAAAAACAAGAGGTGGGATTTATCATGAACCAGTCACAGCCGAACATAATCCAATTATATCGCAATGGAGGCATTGCCTCCCTGATTCATTCTAAATTACCCTACCCAGCACCAAACTCACAGCCTGTTTAAGGAATCTGTTAAAACTCAATGGACTCAGAGGAGGTGAAAGAAACAGATTCTCACTGTTGGACAATGTTTTGTTTTTTGTTTTTAAGAAAAATTTGTGATTTATACACTGTTATATTTTGTTATACTGGCATTGTTTTATTGTTGTAATACATTTTTTTTTTTCATCCAGTATTTTGAGGAAACACTACCTCCTTTGCTTCCGTGGAAGAAATGCCCCTGATACATGTATATCTGTTGAAAACACATCTTTTGTGTGTGTGTTTTGCTTGTATTTTGACAGGATAGTTCAAGGATAGACAGGAGGTGGTAGTAGAGGAGAGACGGGAATGGGATCATGAAAGAACCATAAGCTGGGACTCGACCTCAAGTTTCTCAAAGTTCAGTTGCATGAGCCCAGAATGCCACTGAAGACACACTGAAGGTACCCTGGAAAATGAAGCCATGACTTTGGCATTACAGATGTTTATCATTTGAAGAAAAATTCATTTTATTTGCTCTAAAGGGTCATGATCTCATTTGGTCTAGTTTGACACACTTTTGAGCCCAGCTCTCTGGCTCGTCTCCAGAGAGGTGTAGCCTTGACAATCTCACAGTCTCAAAACAGATTGCACATGCTCTGCAAAATGTCTTATTTGAGGATAAACATGAATTCTCTAAACAGTCGCGCAACTTTTGCCAGTATTTCAGCACAGTTGCTGTTTAACCTGGTGAAATTTTAAACATAGTCTTCCTTGCTAATAATATTTTCACAAACCTCTGAAAACCTGCTGAAAGCAGGTTATAAGATGCTTGTGTTCATTTTCTATTGATCATGGCAGAAGGTATTCATCAAATGACTGTGAAGAGCATATATCTAGAACATTCTGCATTTTAAAAAGCTGATTCATGCTGTTCAGTCCTTGCAAAATAAGCACTGTGTCCAGCACATATTTTGTGAGCACATTTGAGCATGATTTGATTTGCATAATTCCTTTAGTGAACCAGGCACTAAGACAGTGCATGCAAATAAATGATGCTACCCATTCTTAGTGAATTCTTCCCCCAATATTCATATGTGATGTTCGTAGAGCACTCATCCCAGCTCATCCATTGTTTAAAGCCTAGGCATTGGAGCAGAGTGATTTTTCAGTTTGATCTTTACCAGCCCTATGTCTGTTTCTCACTCATCCTCACTGTTCTCAGGGGGATGCGTGTGTGTATACAATGATCAGTTGAAAGATCGCTCGGAGGAACAACTCTTTTATCATTACCGAAATGATCACAAGGGTTGCTTGAAAGGGCCGTTCTTAGTGCTAGGACATCTCTCTTTCACCTTGAGTGCTCACGTACAGGGTTAAAGGATGAATTGAAGGCTTCATAAAGAGATCACATGGGCGCCCACAGGTCTATCATTGTTCATTCTCTCTCTGGGTGAGTGAAAGTCACTGAGAGAGGTCAGATTTCAAAATCTATGCGGTACCATCGAAACAACATTACTCTAAAGAAAGGGAGGAGTTCTGTGCGAACGCTCGCAGCCTGAGGCCTTGTCCATTTTCAAGGTTTCTGTTCAAGGACTGCGTTTTACCATCCATTATACTCCAAGCATCTAGACTTGCAGTCTGGCCATCAGACCTCATTGTTTTAGAGATCCTCATGTGGATCTGTGTGTGTGTGTGTGTGTGTGTGTGTGTGTGTGTGTTTGTATTATCAGTGTCTCTTGCTGTTGCTGTAAACCTGAAGTGTATTTCCTGTACTGTTGAATAATGCAAAGCCCGTCGTCTCCAGGCTATTGTAATGCTCATCTTATGCTGGTATACTCTGAGCGGGCTGCTCCCGGCTGCTTTTAAACTACAGTGATGCCACCTCATCATTCGCGAGCGCATTTTGCTGTTTGCCTTCAATGAGCAGAGGGGCTGCTTCAAAAACCTCCAAATGCTCAGTTTTTGCACCAAGAATAATTGGGGTCACTGGTGGAGAAATGAAGACGCTGAGTGAAAAGAAAGTGAAAAGTGAAAGAAGTGTTGTATTGCATGGATTTCCAAAAAAAGTGCTTCCAAAAAGTATTTGGACTACGTTAAAATAGCAACAATGGCATTGTGTGACATGTAAAGTGGCATTTATTAGAACTTAGCACAAGAATACTTTTCAAGCAAAACATTTTGCAACAACTAGTCTGGTTTTAGCAATAGATAAACTGTTTTAAATCATTTAAAATAGATGGTTTTCAACAGTTTCTAGTTGTTAAAATAGTTGCAAAACAGCTGAGAAAAGCTGTAGCACCATTTGTTTGCCTTTGGTTTGATATATTATGTAATGAAATGAAATTCATACATTTTTAGTATGTTTTTAAGTATGCCACAGTGTAAATGTAGAGTGACAGTGGTTTAGATGTTATTTTTTTAGTAACAAGCTACTTTTCCTAACAAGCCCTTGTAGTGCAACCAAAACATTGCTTTTTTAATGCCACAATATATTGCACACTCAGCCTGAACAAGCTGAGGCAATCATCCCCTTTCCTTTATGCTCTCGTTCTCTCATATACATAGTTGGAATGTCTGATTCCTTACATTGCATTTTAGGTCTTCATTGGGATATTAAATTAGTTGAATGTTGCTCTTCTAAACTGCTATACTAACGGCTGTGTACTCAGTTACAGTTAAAAGTCAAAAGTTTACATACACCTTGCAGAATCTGCAAAATGATAATTATTTTAGCAAAGTAAAATCCATGTTTTTTTTTTCTATTTAGTACCTAAATAAGATATTTCACATAATAGTATTAATACTGTGTTGTTACCTGAATGATCCACAGCTGATTTTTTTTTTTTTTTTTTTTTTTTGTGATAGTTGTTCATGAGTCCCTTGTTTGTCCTGAACATTTAAACTGCCTGCTGTTCCTCAGAAAAATCATTCAGGTCTAACAAATTCTTAGATTTTTCAGCATTTTTATGTATTTGAACCCTTTCCAACATGTACTTCTCACACTGAAGACCACTGAGGGACTCATATGCAACTATTACAGAAGGTTCTTTTTTTGTCTTCTGGGAAAATTTTATGTTCTATAGCTTCTGAAGGACAGTACTAAATAAAAAAAATATATGATATTTAGGCAAAATAAAAAATTCTGTTGCATATGAGTCCCTCAGTTGTCCTCAGTGTGAAAAGATGGATCTCAAAATCATGCAGTCATTGTTGAAAAGAGTCCAAACACACAAAAATGCTGAAAAACCAAAGAATTTGTGGGACCTGGTCCAGGTTTTTTCTGAAACACAGCTCTGGATCATTCAGGTAAGAACACAATATTAAGAATCAAGCATATGTAAACTTTTGAACAGGGTTTTTTGAACTTTTTTTTATAAATTCAATTATTATTTTTTCTTATGGACTAGTATGAATAAACATATTTTATGTGCAATAGCTTAATTAGGTCAGTACTAAATAAAAATCTTTTTTTATGATCCCTTTTATTTTGCTAAAATAATATTTTGCAGATTCTACAGGGTGTATGTAAACCTTAGACTTCGACTGTATATATTAAGGCTGTGTTTTAGGTTTATAAGTTATATTTTCTGCCCATTTATTTATTTATAAAGAATGTGGCTCTAATTAAATAACAAGTTATATAAGTGCATAGTTATACATTTAAAAGTATTTTGCTCCCTTAAGTAACTTTAATCTACTTACTAGTAAATGCTGCTGGCTAGTTTTTCAAAATAATGAAAAATTTATTTTTAACCTCACTTTTGATTAAAAAATGTTTTTCCTTTCTCTCTGTTGTGGTTTCAATGAATTTAATTAACTTTAATTAAAATAAAAATGTGCTTTGGTTATGAGAAAAAGCACTTTTATTTAACTATTTGTTTATTTAAAAGAAGTGGCTGACTGTAGTTCAACCACTTTAAACTCATTTAAAATGAGTAGCTTGTATCTCAGTGAGGTATAGTTTCAAAGCAGTACTTTTAAAGGGCCACTATATATCTATGTGTGTGAAAGCGATAAAAGAGAGAGAGAAAAGGATGACAGAAGAGCACAGCCTTTCAAATTGTGATATTTTATGGTGTGCTTATTAAGTTCCCAACCCTCCTTGCTTTAAGAACACACTGAGAACACCTAGGGGACTGCTGTTACACACACCTGCATTCAGATGCCAGTCCCACTCCGTATTGCTACTGGGAACATACACTCTACTGCAGGGCTCACACGCATACACTTAGTCACACTGCTTTTTAAAAGCTCTCTGTGGACGTGCTTAGTTTCTGGCCCAGGGGCCCGACAGACACAGATACATGTATAGTATCTTCTTTCTTCATGCTCAAGAAGAATGCAGAGGGAGAAGAGGGAGTCATGTAATTTTCAATTACTCTTCTTTGATGTTCCTGCAAGCAGCAGATTTCTGATGTTCTGCCTCTAATGTTCCACATCTATGGAATCTGCTCTCGTTATCTTCAGCTCATCTCAGCCGTCCTCCGTGCTTACCTTCCGCGTGTGTGCCTTTAAGTCTTCCCACTGCAGCTTGTCTGGCCTTTGATTACACATGCTAAAAACCCACTGATCTGATACGGTGTGACCGATCCTCATGTGGAACAGCAAGCTCTGTCTACACAGAACTGCATCATCAAACACATAATCATATGCACAGGCATCTTCAAATGATTAATGATGAAAGCTGAGCGACTCCCCTGTCTCGAAACATCCCGGAAAGGTATGAACAAAACTCTGTCTTGATTTGATTTGAGAGGCAATCATTTTAGAGAGGAGCAATCGCCTGATGCGAATATGGGTGCGAGGTTATTAAAGCTATGTCATGATGAGCTTTACAGCCAACTTAAAACAGGTCAAATCAATGCTAACAGTGTTGGAGCAATATTCTAGTGCACTAACGGATGTCAGAGACGTAGGGCTCTTCTTAAGCCTGTGATTTATTATCCAGTCAGATTTATTCAATCAATTAAAGACCCATTAGACAGCTCAGAGAGAGGCAGAAACGAGTACCGACAGGTGTTCGCGCGCACGAGAGCGCTTGCGCGTGTAAACGTTAATGTATCAGGATATATCAGACATCTCTAAGAGCCTACTAGTCGTATTCCGATTGATTTTCAGTGGGGTCGATCTGGTTAGTGAAGATCAAGGAGACTTGGATTAAAGTTTGCAACATTTTGATTTCCTCTACTCATTTTCCGGTCTCTCTGGAGGCTGCGTGAATCCTGAGCACCGAAGCATCTTCTAGTAATGATGTTCCACGGTAGCCTTAAATATGGCAGCAGATGTTGCCAATAGATAGAACACAAATACATTACGTTAATGCACTTACTCTGCTTGATGTTCTGTTCAGAACTTACAAACTTTAAATCAGAAAATGTACACAAACCCAAACACAGTGATCCAACCAGAGTGGATGGGTGAATGAAAAATGCTCTCAATATCATCTTTTGTGCTTCGTAGAAATTAAGTCATACAGTTTTGGAACAACACAAATGTGTGTTACTTAAAGGTCCCATATTGTCAAAATTGAAATTTCCTGGCTTTTTTCATGATAACTGAGGTCTAGGGGCTATGTAACTACCATATAAGTTTCAAAACAGTCAATCCACAGCAAACTGCACACAGCCTGAATAAAGTAGCCGTTCCTTTTCACGAGTCCCTGTAACTTCCGTAAAAATATGACGTCCGATCTACTCAGTCACCGCCTTCAGTCACCACCCAGAGCAGCAACCACCGTCCCACCCTCCTTTTGTGAAACCTCAACAACTTCGCGTCCATGCCATTGCTAAGCAACAACAACACGGAAACTAATCTAGAAAACTCTGTTCAGTCGATAGATGTCAAGCTACATCATTACACAGGCTTCCGAACAACGTTAATATAAGAGACCAGTGGCACGTCAACTTCAGCCTCTTTCACACAGCCATTCCGGAAAATACACGGATAATGTGTCCCATGATTTGTTCCGGAATTGTTTAATTTGGTTAATTCACAGTTGCTTTCCAGAATCTGTGCGTGCTTTACACACAACCCGTCGTGAAGAGTGGCATGATAATGTGCATCATCACTACAACAATGCCTTTATGGCATTTGGTTCTGGCTTTTGTTCACACAGCGCTCGTTCCCGTAATTTTCCGGAATCAGCGTGCAATGTGAAAGGGGCTTTACTGAAGCAACAGTTATGTAGCTTACTGCATTCAGTGTTTGAAAAAGAAAAAAACATTAATGATCATTCTGAAATATCCTGTTGAGTATCACCAAGCCACAGCAGGCTAGGCTCTGGGCTAGGCTACAGCATACATGACCATAGTTACTTGTAGTTGGCTTGGATGTGCGTCACTCAGAAAACAACAGGCCAATCAGAAGAGAGGCTCATAATTATTAATTAGATGGGCCAAAATCGACCTGTTCTTGACAGAGCTCCTAAAAAAGGAGCTGTAAAAATATATTGAGATGGATTTTGGCACTTATACCGCAGATATATATTCTTAAGGACATCAACAACTAAAATAAACCTCCAGAAATGTGTACAATATGGGACCTTTAAAGGGGTCATCGGATGCCCATTTTCCACAAGTTCATATGATTCTTTAGGGTCGTGGTAAAAGGACTATAATATACTTTGGTTAAAAAATCTCAATATTCGTGTAAAAACACCCTTTTACCTTGTCAAACTCAGCTCTGCAAAAAAGCAATTAATTTTATTGCATTGTCCTTTAAATGCAAATGAGCTCTGCTTGCCCCGCCTCTCTCTGCCTTGGATGATGAGCTGTAATGTTTACTTTAGCGGCGAAAATTGCCAACAAGCACATTATTAAGAAAGGCCATTTGCAAAGATCCATAAAAACCCCTTACACTCACTTCTGCTGTGGGTGAAGCTGCATCACGAATGATTTGCACGAACATAGACGCATACGTAGATTGGGATCGGTGCCTTCCTTTTAAAAACGAAAGTAACGTTAATCCTCTGCATCTTCAGTGCCTCAGATGTCAAGAGTAAATGACAACTGCTATGTTCATTAATACATCCAACAACAGAACACCTCAATCGCTCAATCAGAGACATTCTTGTCTTCCCCTGCACCTGAGGCGACACAATGGCGATCAGAGTCGGACTGTTTCTGCTCGGTGAGGGCGGGTCTAAGGTAAGACGCTCATGTCAATCAACTATCGTGGGAGCAGCCTCTGTCGGTTTGTCGTCACACCAACAAGAAGCTGAGAGGTACCTGATTTTAAAAAGTGGATATTACTTTTAAAGATTATAAAAATTCCACTGGGTGGATTTTTATCATTGTAGGGTGGTTGTGTACACAAACTGCCAACACACATTAATGTTCAAACAACATCAGTGTTTCCCCTACCAATTATTATTAAAACATTTTAACTGAATATAAATTTCTTCCATGTATTGATTTTAACAGTAAATTTCTGTTTGCCAAAAATTAAAAGGGTTTATTTTTAATCAGAAAAATTAAAACACAAGAATTTCTAAAAAAAAAAAAAAAAAAAGAGATTGTAGAGCCCTATTGTTCAAAATGTTAAAATAGAGAGTTTTGGACTTATTTTTTCACTCAAATAAATTTTTTTGTTATTACACAAAGTAAAAAAAAAAGTTCATTTATTTATAAACTGGATAACATCCAAATAATGCTTTGGTGAGACAAAAGAAACTAGAAAGAATTAATGCAAATGGATAAAGATCAAAATAAAGAAATCTCCAAATCACAACAAGCAGCTCACATGCCACTTATATGCACACTGCTCTCACTCTCAGCATGCACCAGAGAGAGAGAGAGCGAGAGAGATGTGAGGATAATTAGCTGTCGGTTTGTGAGTGGTGATCTTCCTCTCCGCTGAAGTCTCAGTCACAACCACATAAACAATGCCACATGAATAAAACATGGCCGACAATCACTCAAAGTGCAGTGAAAACACTGCACTGGCTTCAGTAAATATTTCATCTTCGTGTCTCTGTGTGCCTTTGAGGTCTGCTCTATCCTCATTACTGCATTTTGTTAAACATTAATGGGGCCAAGTATTTGGAAGCTCCTTTAACCTGCCCTCTCTTTCCTCCTCTCTCTCTCTCGTTTCCTCTTCCCACACTTTCCCTGACTGATAGCACCATACCTCTACCTACTCCATCACTCCTCAGATCTGGCTTACTTATTAGATTTCAGACTCGTTGGTTTTGCCGCCTTTTCGAGTTGAAGCACATTTGTCATCTGCTCCGTGCTTCCTCCAGAGGGTCAGAGACGAGTAGCGCTGCATTAGCTGAGGGAGAAGGCCAAAGCTTGTGGGATGCTATTCAGTTTTTATTAGATTTTGCTCAAGCTCATGCATCCAGCCCTACAGGGATTTGTCAGGCAAATGTACAAAGGTTCAATAATTCATCATGTATGTAATCAATGTATTCACAGCCTCTTCAGATTTAGTCCTGGCATTGAATAAGGCAACATAATAACTGTCTGGTCAATGAGTATTCCATAAAGGCTTGTTTCTGACCTTGGCTCTGGCCTTGTTGCTGTGAAGTTGACCGCATGGGCGGCTGAGCTTTGTGTGTGGTGCCATTGGTGTTTTTCCCATTTCCCAAACTCATGCTGTGACTAAAGTTGGGATTTTCTTCAAATATCTCTAAAGCTCATTTGTTCCCCTTTGCTTTAGCAGATCTGCAGGACTTTTTTTCCACTTTTGTGATTTTTTTCTTGCATATTTATTCTTGACAAATTAGCATTACAAACATGTAGTATTCCCCATTGTGAGTGCAAAGAAGAAGGAAGTAGGGAACGGGAGAGATTACGGGTAAACTACAACAAGCTTCAATGTGAATTTCAAGGATTAAGCAAATGTCGTGCAGCTCCGAACATGCTCGGCTCTGAATGAATCTGACCCACTACATACAGACCAGCAAAGGCACTGTTGAAAAACTGTTATTTTTCAGTTGAAAAGGAACAAAAGAAAAGGAAAATGTAAATGTAAAGGGGGTAGGAAAATGTGAAACAAAATCTGATCATACAAGAGAAAACAGAAGAAGAAATGAAAAGGAAATAGAAAATGGTAATAAGAAAAGGAAATGGAAAAACAAAATAGGAAAGAAGACAAAACAGAAGTGAAAATGTCAAAAGGAAAAAAGAGGAAATAGGGGAAAGGAATGGGGGAAAAGGAAATTAACAAAGGAAATGGAAAAAAATAGAAAAGAAGACTAAACAGAAGTGGAAATGTCAAAAGGAAATAGAAAAGGAAAAGAAAGGAAATGGGAAAGAAAGGGGGAAATGGACAATAAAACAGAAAGACAGAAAAGTGAAAATGTCAAAATGAAAAGAACATAGAATAACAAAAAGGAAGTTGAAATAAGAAAAGGAAATTGTAAGGAGGAGAGGAAAATGTGAAACAAAAAGACAGAAAAGAAAAGACAAAACGGAAGTGGAAATGTCAAAAGGAAATTGAAAAGGAAGAGGAAATTGGAAAAGGGAAGGAAAGGGGGAAAAAGAAATTAAAAGCAAAAAAGCTGGGAAAGTGAAAAAAGAAGTGAAAAGTCAAAATGAAAAGAACAGAACAACAAAAAGGAAAATGAAAAGGTAAATGGAAACAAAAAGGCGGAAAAGAAAAAGGAAGAAGAAATAAAATTAAAATGGAAATAAGAAAAGAAATGGAAAAATAGAAAAAAAGACAAAATGGAAGTGGAAATGTCAAAAGGAAATAGAAAAGGAAAAGAAAGAGGAAATGGACATTAAAAACAGAAAAAGACAGGAAAGTGAAAATGTCAAAATGAAAAGAACAGAATAACAAAAAGGAAGTTGAAATGGGAAAATTAAATTGTAAAGGTAAAGGGGGAGGAATACATGAAACAAAAAGACTGAAAAGAAAAAGGAAGAAGAAATAAAAAAGGAAATAAAAACAGAAATAAGAAACAAGAAAAGGAAATATAAAAACAGAATAGGAAAGAAGACAAAACGGAAGTGGAAATGTCAAAAAGGAAGTTGAAGGAAAGGGGGAAAAGGAAATTAAAAACTAAAAAAGCTGAGAAAGTGAAAAAAGAAGTGAAATGTCAAAATGAAAAGAACATAGAACAACAAAAAGGAAGTGGAAATGGGAAAATGGAAAGGTAAATGGGAAACAAAAATACGGAAAAGAAAAAGGAAGAAGAAATAAAAATAAAATAAAAATGGAAATAAGAAAAGAAATGGAAAAATAGGAAAAAAAGACTAAATGAAAGTGGAAATGCCAAAAGGAAATAGAAAAGGAAAAGAAAGAGGAAATGGTTAAAAAAGGGAGAAATGGACATAAAAACAAAATGTCAAAATGAAAAGAACAAGGAAGTTGAAATGGGAAAGGAAATTGTAAAGGTAAAGGGGAGGAAAACATGAAATAAAAAGACTGAAAAGAAAAAGAAAGGAGAAATAAAAAAACATAAAAAATGGAAATATAAAAAAGAAATGGAAAAACAGAATAGGAAATAAAACCAAACAGAAGTGGAAAGGTCAAAAGGAAAGAAAAAGAAAAGAAAGAGGAAATGGGAAAAGGGAAAGAAATGGGGAAAAAGAAATTAAAAACAGAAAAAGACAGGAAAGTGGAAAAAAGGAAGTGAAAGTCAAAATGAAAAGAACAGAATAACAAAAAGGAAGAGGAAATGGGAAAATGAAAACGTAAAACAAAACAGAAAAAAGGGGGAAGAAATTAAAATGGAAATCAGAAAAGGAAATGGAAAAACAGAATAGGAAAGAAGACAAAACAGATGTGGAAACGTCAAAAGGAAATAGAAATAAATGTTAAAAGGACAGAAAAGAAAGAAAGGGGTGGGATAATAGAAAAGGAAAAATAGGAAATGTGAAACAAAAAAGAAAAAAGATCTAAAAATTAAAAGGAACTAGAAAGGGATATAAAGAAGGAAATGGAAAAACAGTATATGAAAGAAGACAAAAGGGAAGTGGAAATGTCAAAGGGAAATAGAAATGGGAAAAGTGAAAGAAAGGGGAAAAGGAAATAAACAGAAAAACATGGGAAAGTAAAAAAAAGGAAGTGGAAATGTCAAAATGAAAAGGGCTTAGAAAAACAAAAGTGGAAGTGGAAATGGGAAAAGGAAAGTGAAAAGGACAGATTAGGAAGAAGGAGAGGAAAGGGGAACGGGAAGAAGACAATGAAATTAACAACAGGAAAGGAAAGAAGTTTAAAAGGAAGTGCAAATGAGAAAGTGGATTCATAGAATTTCTATGAAAAAAGAAGAGGAAATAGGAAAATAAAAAGAAAATGGGAAAAGGAAATTAAAAACAGAAACATTTCCACTTTCTCCAAAAGTGATAAGGAAATGGAAAGGTAAACGGGAATAAATAAAGCAAGTGGAAGGGAAAAAAAATCAAATACAGCGCTTTTTCCCTATCCTGTCATTGACAGACCTGTCCACCTGTCTCTTGTTATGCTATGAACTGACAATTTCCCTTTCATGAGAGAGGCTCTGATTTCATGCACCAATTAATGAGAGGGTCTCAGGCTTTAGGCTCTCTGTCACTCTTTATTTACTCTATTTTGCTTTTAAACGGAGAGATGCACCTTCAGTCACTCCGGACCAGTGTGAGGTGGCTTTACGTTTCTTCTGCAACTGTCACTTTATATTCCAATTAAAATACATACTCCCATGCACACCTTCCCTCGCCTTCTTGCATGGGCCATTACCCTCTAATGTAAGGCCTTCTGAGTCTTGCATACTTCAGTGATTTTGCTGAAAGATATAATTGCGCATTTGAGACATTAGTGGGGGATGCTAACCACAAAGTGCTGCCAGTGGAGTATTTTCCTGCTGTCACTTTTGCTTGAAGCTTGTCAGTTTGAACTCTACAAGAACCCTTCCTGAGATTTCCTTCTTACAAGAACCAGTTGCATCGCAGATATTTTAATTACTTATTTTAAAATAATTTGGCCTTCAGAGCTAAAAAAAAATATTTTTACACAGATTTTGTATGCAAATTATATTAAGTATAATATCCAAGGTACACATGTAATTGTGCAGTTAATTCTCATATTGTTTTTTCAGAATATTTGTCCTCTTCAAATTTGCCACTACTAAAACAGTGATATATAGTTAAATAAGAAGGGTTATATTAACCTATTAAGTTTTAGCTTACAGCTTCCTTGTAAATATTTTTTTTTCTATTGCATAAAAAAGTAAATCAATAATTCCAAGTGTAATTTATGAAATGTGTTGTATTTTGAATCCAATTTTTCTTTAAAAAATGCAAAAAGTTGGTCATACTAATTTCAAACTTAAGGATTCAGTAGTTTCAATATACAACCATATACTGTATGAACCAAAACCTATCAAAATATCTAAGCTATTGTCACACCCCTTTGGAATGTGTTGGTTTTCCCTTATGTGCCCATTGTCACACCCTTTTGGACTTTTCATGTTGGTTTCTCCATCTGTTGCCCATATTTGGTTTGTTCCTGTTTCCTGTCCTAGTTAAGTCATTTATTAGTTCATCACCATTACCTGTCCCTTGTATCATGATCTTGTCTTTATAAGTTGGTTTCAGTTCTGTGTTTATTGTCTGATCTCGAAGTTACTTTGGTGTGTTTTCCTGCTATTCTTGTGTAAATTTACCTGTTGTGGATATTATTAAAAGAAATGTCATTGCATTTCATCTTTTTGTGCCTCCTACAACACACACCTGTGACAGTTGATAATTCAGTATACTTTATTTTTGACAAAACACCCCATGACAGCACATTTTTGGTAGTGACAATGTTTTGGTAGCGACCACATACTAAAACACTTCTAAAACATACTAAAATGCATACAAAATAATGCATAACTGTATTAAAATTTTGTTTATTTCCCCCAAATAAAGAATTGTGTGTTCCCTTTTGTCACTACCGTAACAGTCATGACCGAAACATGTCATTATTGCATTATTGTATTCTACATTTTCTACAATGTCAATAATAAAAGTATGCATGGATGACTCTCAGCATAAAAGACACTGGATAGGTGTCGATTTCTGCAACAGCAATAAGATGAATGAACACACTTTTGCTTTGGTGTAGATGAAGGGGTACCCGAGCATTACAGATGGAGATTGGGATTACTTAAGAAGAAAAATGTTGGGAAACACTAATATAGAAAATGACAAGCTAGCTTTTCGAATTAGGTCTAGGTCTTAGATCAAAATCAAAGTCTGGGCTTCAACGCTTGAAAAAGTGGGTCTATAGGGAAACTGAGTTTTCAGGTTAGGATTCTGAGATGAGAAGTGTGTTGTGAAGGAAGGAAAAGAGTATTTACAGAGCCTGAAGGACATTTTAAAGGTCAGAGAAAGTGTGAGACAGGCAACTGTGCTGTTGCGTCCCATGAGGGTAAGAAGTGTTTAAGGCGATAAAGGGAGGGATATTTTCCATGCATTAACGCCGATGTAGGAAAAAATGGCCACGCACTGTGTGCGGATATGCTTGGGCATGTGTGCAGTCTTTAATGATTATGAACTTGCTCTAACCCTCTGATCTGGCATAAGTCGACTGTTCCAAAATAGAAAAAAGCCATTGAACGGCGATGAAAAGCATTTCCACTCTCTCTGATCACAGGAATCCAGGGGCACGTCAAGAAAAAAGCCCCCACAAGACAGCGGAGTGAACAATTAACCCATCGCTGCTCAGAAGTATTGCCAAATCCTCACAACCTCCGGGGCTTTAAAGCGAGAAGGGGGGGCTTCGTTCGCTCCTTCTATTAAAGCCGGAGATGCGGGCTTCTGCAAAGCCAGACGGCAATCCGAGCGGCCCCCCTGCCACCCTCCATCATCCGAGCCAGGCCAGCGCGCTGCCAGATGTGAACACTTCTCCTCTCCCAGACAAAGGCTGCCTTTCAGCCCGGCCCCTCAGAGAGCCAGCCCCAGTTCTGCTTGTGTGAAAGTCACTGCAAACAGTGGATCTGACCCTGAACTCATGAAGCTGAGAGAAATAGGAAGACCGACAGTGAGAGAGAGAGGGGAAGGATTTCAAGTACAACCAGCCAGTCACAGGGACTGACACACAACAGGGAGAAACAAAATGAAAGAGAAGCAGAGACAGCACAGAGATTAATTCATAACTGACGGAAAGATCTGAGCAGGTAATGCATGGTGCCGAGGTGAAGTTCTCCAGGATTTCCTCGACTAGATTTCTCTGGAGTTTCTGTGTCACTCCACCGGATGGTGGAACTGTTATTACTGTGGTGGAAAGTTTATAATTTATTATTCATACTGTCACACTCAGCCATGACCGCTGCAGCACTGAAAAGCACTCGACCGCTGGTCGCTCAACTCGGAGAGTGTTAGGACACAACTGAGC
This sequence comes from Garra rufa, assembly GCF_049309525.1. Lineage (NCBI taxonomy): Eukaryota > Metazoa > Chordata > Actinopteri > Cypriniformes > Cyprinidae > Garra > Garra rufa. Next base: position 25,656,338 of record NC_133376.1, read on the forward strand.
TCTAGACGCAGAAGAATGGGAGAAATGTAAATATGCTGTCTCCCAATGTTTAAATGAAGCCATAAATAGAGGGGCTTTAGTTGAACGTGACTGCTAAAACAAGATATTAATCAGCAGCAGCTGAGGTTTTAGTTTGGACTGGGGTTTAAAGCTTCAACTTTTGAAACCAAATGAGCTTTTTCTTTTCTGTTTCCTTCTTTCTTGTTTTACTTAATTAAGCAAAATACACACTACTGTTGTAAGAAAAATATACACCACTATTTGTGAATATGCATGCTTTTACTGAAAATGCAGAATGTTTGGATCAGTGTTGGAACAGTCAGAATCCAATATGGTTTCTTGATATTGCATTTTTGGCAAATAATTTTTTTTTTTTTTTTTAGTTGTTTTTCTCTTTAAGGGATATACACTCATAAAATAAAAGTTCTCACCCTTATGCCATGCCAATAACTAAAACTAATAATTTTGGGCGAAAAAATAAATAAATAAATAAAATATATATATATACATATAGACACACACTGCCATTCATAAGTTTGGGATCAGTAAGATTTAAAAATGTTTCGTTTCTTATCAAGACTGCATTCATTTGATTAAAAATCCAGAAAAAAAACAGTATAGTGAAATATTCTTTAAAATGTAAAATAACTGTTTTCTATGTGACTATATTTTAAAATGTAATTTATTCCTGTGATGCAAAGCTGAATTTTCAGCATCATTACTCCACTCTTCAGCGTCATAAGATCCTTTAAAAAACATTTTAATATGCTGATTTATAATCAAGTTTGGAAACAATTGTGCTGCTTAATATTTTGTTGGAACCTGTGATTCGTTTTTCAGGATTCTTTGATGAATAAAAAGTTAAAATATTTTTTTAATCAATTTAACACATTCTTGGTAAAACAAAAAACAATTTTTTTTTTTACTTTTTAAAAAAACTGACCACACACATTTTTCAGGATTCTTTAATAAATAAAAACTTAAAAAGAACAGCATTTATTTAAAATAGAAATCTTTTGCAACAATATAAACTATTTAAAAGTGTGTGGTGAGTTTTTTTAAAAAAGTAAAAAAAAGGATCTTTTCAGGATTCTTTTATTCATCAAAGAATCCTGAAAAAAGAATAACAGGTTCCAAGAAATTATTAAGCAGCACAACTGTTTCCAACATTGATAATAAATGCATATTAGAATGATTTCTGAAGGATCATGTGACACTGAAGACTAATGGCTGATGAAAATTCAGCTTTGCATCACAGGAATAAATTATATTTTAAAATATATTAAAATGGAAACACATTATTTTAAACTGTAATAATATTTCACAATATTACTGTTTTTTCTGTATTTTTGATCAAGCAAATGCAGCTCTGATGAGCATAAGAGAATGCTTTAAAAAATATGAAACTAAAAGATATGAAACATCGTACTGATCCCAAATATATAAGTAAGTAAATAAATGACACTAAATAGAGAAAATAACAAAACTAAATACAGGTATGTAAAACAAAAGTAATAAAAATAGTAGTAAAACTAAACTTAAAAAGTATATATTAAATAACTTACATGTTTGAAACCGAATATGGGTGTGTACCTTTCATTTTGTGAACTATTACTTTAAATGTGTGATGAGTCTCCTGTTGTTGATCTGTTTTACAAGAAGGAGGAATCTAGAGAAACCAAATAAAAACTATCAAGCATAGAAACTGTGTTAAATCCGTAACAGAGTTTGTATGAATGCATGTAGCAATCAAGAGAATAATATTTGGGTCACAGCTGTTGTCCTCCCCCCCGACTGGAGATTTCATCCTCTCGTCTCAAGTGTTTGTTTTCCAGACTGGAAAAATGACCCATCGTGCGTTCCACGGAGGACCCCCATCGCACACACACTCACAATCCCCGCAGCACACTTAACCTCCCGCCCAGTAACCTTTTCACCCGAAAGTGTGGCATGACAGATGAAGAAGTTGCTCTCTTTTTTCAAGCTCACGCTCCTACCAGGAATATGAAAGTAATAAGGATCAGGAAGATCCGAAGGCAGGGAGAGAGGATTGAAGAAGAGAGATGAAAGGAGTAGAACAGAGGAAGGGAAAGACCATTTTAGGGCTTGTGCTCTCTGAGGGATAAAGCTCCAGATGACCAGAGCGATGGACCAATTCTCTCCCCCACCTTTGGGGCTCTCTTCTCAGGCTGAGCACACAACCATATGGCTCCTCACCACCCACTCTGACCATAAAACCCAACTCATATCTACAAAGCACACTCACACACAGTTTTGTCCACTCTAACACACATTCTTGACCTGGCCTACTTTCTTGCACTACATTGCTGTTTTTTTTTTTTTTTTTCATTCATTTCTCCTTGTATGTTGAGCACTTTGTGTGAGTGGGAGTATTCAATACAAGTTGAGTTAAATGAATGGCATGTTGATTAACACAAAGAAATAAGATCAGCTTTACCCCTCATTATATGTTTCTTAATACTGTATTGTATTATTTTATTTATTTATTTTTTGGTCTTATTTTGTTTGTTTTTGTTAAGTTATAGTTGTTTATGAGTTCCTTGTTTATCCTGAACAGTTAAACTGCCCACTGTTCTTCAGAAAAATCCTTTGAGTTCCACAACTTTTTTGTTTTGTTTTTTTCAACATTTTTGTGTATTTGAACCCTTTCTAGCAATGACAGTATGATCCATCGTTTCACACTAAGGACAACTGAGGGACTCTGTACAACCAGCTTATTATATATATATTCTGTTATTATATATATATATTCTGTAATAGTTGCGTATGAGTCCCTCAGCTGTCCTCAGTGTGAAAAGATGGATCTCAAAATCATACAGTCATTGTTGGAAAGGGTTCAGATACACAAAAATGATGAAAAACCAAAAGAATTGTGGGACCTGAAGAATTTTTCTGAAAAACAGTGGGCAGTTGAACTGTTCAGGACAAACAAAGAACTCAGGAACAACTATCACAACTATCAAAAAAAAAAAAAAAAAAAAACAGCTATAAATCATTTAGTTAGCAACACAGTATTAAGAATCAAACATATGGAAACTTTTGAACTGGGTCATTTTTATAAATTAAACTATTATTTTATATGTAAACGTCTTTCATGTCAGTAATAAATAAAAAATAACATGCATTTTGTATGACCCCTCTTATTTTGGTAAAATTATTTACATTTTGCAGATTCTGTCATTCAAAAGTTTGGAATCAGTACGATTTTTAATGTTTTTAAAGAGGTTTCTTATGCTCATCAAGGCTGCATTTATTTGATCAGAAATGCAGAAATATTATTGCAATTTAAAATAATAGGTTCTATTTTAATATACTTTAAAATATAATTTATTCCTATGAAGGAAAGCTGAATTTTCAGCATCATTACTTTAGTCTTCAGTGTCACATGATCATTTAGAAATCATTCTAATATGCTGATTTATAATCCAAAAATATTTGGAACAAATCAACACTGATAAAAAAAAATCAGCATATTAGAATGATTTCTGAAGGATCATGTGACACTGAAATCTGGAGTAATGGCTGCCAAAAATTCGTTTTTATTGCATTTTGATCAAATAAATGCAGCTTTAGTGAGTATGAAAAACATATAGACCTCTTATTTTGAATTGCAGTGTGCAAGTGCTTTTATAAAATTAGAAACTTAACATTTCCACTTTAAAATTCTTCAGAAACTGCCCCTATTCACTTCAAAAATAAGTGCTTCACTGTATCCTTGATCTTTGCAGCTGCCTCTTTTTTATTTATTTATTTTTTAAGAAATAAGTTGAGATTACTTTTTGCGATAATTAACATCATGCTTTTCATGCGAACCTAAAACATTTAATAAACACATGGCATTTCCACAGACTCGTGTAAACACTTTCAAGTTCCTTCCTGAAGTTCGCTTCTCCCCCTCACATTCCTCTTCCCCCCTGGGTTAGTGTGGGGTTAATTCAAGCCTTATTTTAATAGCAAGAGGAGAGAGGAGGAGAAAGGGAGATCAGGTTTCTTCCAGAGCCATACGCAGCAGCTGGCAAGCCTGAGTCCTGTGCAGTGAACAAAAGCGCTCGCCTTCCCTCTGTCCTTTATCATCCCTTGTTCTCAATCCCTCACCTCTCCTTTAATTCTGCCTTTATGATATCCTCCACCTCTCCTTCCCTCACCTCTTTCCATTCTTCTTTTTAAACCTCTGCCTATATTTCTCTCCACTCCAATTTCAAGTTCTCTATAACCCTTTATCTCTCTCTTTCTCTCTCTCTCTCTCTCTCTCTCTCTCTCTCTCTCTCTCTCTCTCTCTCTCTCTCTCTCTCTTTCCCTCCCTCTCTCTTTCTAAAGGTCTACTGTCATGTTTCTCAAAGGAAAGCTGGAAAAAATAGCCCACCTTAAAGGCCACAGCCGCACACAGACATATAAGATATATACATGCAAATTTTGTTGGGAGAGTAAAACAAAACAGGATATTTGCAGGGTTTTTCAGCTTGGAAATTCTTTGGTTCAATTAACTGCTGTGCTCGCCTGCCTTATTAGAGAAAGACCGTGTTGGCAGAGCGTTTGAGAAAGCTGTGGGCAATATGCATAAAACTCTGAAATCCCGCGCTAAATACTCCAGTAAAAAAACAAATGAAGCAACTTTTGAAATCACACAATGACTCCAGCTTAAGGGAGATGCTTCTGTAACATCTCTAATGCATTTTAGATCTTCTAAAATCTTCCTCTAATTCAACATCTTTATCCTCCTCCACCACCTCTTCCTTTCTCTGGCTCTCTCTCTGGTCTTTTGCGCACACAGACTCACAAAGTTGGCTTACAGATGTCCTTCTCAGACAGAACACAGCTTTGAGCTTTAATGCAGGGATTGGGTGGATGGCATGAACAATGCTCATTGCTTTTGATGTGTACTTTCACAGGGGATATACTGTAAATTCGCTTTCCAGATACAAACAAAAAGGTCTAACTTGTGCTGTAAATGCATGTTTCAAAGCATATGCCTTTTTGTGTGAGAAAGAGAGTTGGTTTGCCCATGAGCATTTTTTTTTTTCTTTTTTTACGGCTTGGTTTCATTTTGCTATATATTTTTGTTTTACTTTTTGTGTTTTGCTGTTGTTGTTTTGTTTTGTTTTGTTTTGTTTTGTTTTGTTTTGGTTGCTTTGTTTTATTTTCTTCTATGCGTTATGTTTTGGTTTTGTTTTTTTGTATTTTTGCTTTGTGGTTTGTTTTGCTTTGTTTTATGTATTATTTAACTTTTTTGTAAAAATAATTTTTTATTTGTTTTTTTAATTATTTTATTTTAATTATTATATATATAATTAATACTTATTTTTTGTTTTATTTTCTTCTATATGTTGTTTTTGTGTTGCTTTTTTTTTTTTTTTTTATATATATATATATTATATATATATATATATTGCTCTGTTGCATTGTTTTTTACGATTTTGCTTTGTGGTTTGTTTTGCTTTGTTTAAGTTTAGTTTTTTGTTTTATTTTTAATGTTATTATATATATATATTATATTTTTTTTTTTTTTTTATATACTGTATATATATATATATGTTATGTTTTTGTTTAGCTTTTTTTGTATTTCTGCTTTATAATTTTGCTTTTTTTGTACTTTTGCTTGGTGGTTTGTTTTGCTTTGTATTATGTTTTGTTTTTTGTTTTATTTTGTATTTTATAATATAATATTATATTTTTATTATATATATATAATTTAGATTATTTTGCTTTGTTTGATTAGTTTTATTTTCTTCTATGTTACGTTTTTTGTTTTGCTTTTGGTTTTGACAAGCATTATTTGCTTGTTATGTTTTGCATGTTAAGTTTTGTTATATATATATATATATATATATATATATATATATATATATACACACACATATATTATACTTACGATTACATTTTATATATATATATATATATATATATATATATATTATATATATACACATTTATATATATATATATATATATATATTATATATATACACATTTATATATATATATATATATATATATATATATATATATATATATATATATATATATATACACATATACATATATATATATATATATAGCTTATGTTTTGCATGTTGTTATATTTTATATATTTTTATTGTATTTTGTATTTTTAAAATGCAAAATATGCATTTCTGTATTTTTAAAATGCTATGTCACTTCAACAACCCATATTGTTATTAAAATAAATGTATAACTTACATTACATACATTTAATTTTAATAACAATATGGGTTGTTGACGTGACATAGCATTTTCACTGCCCCACAAGATAAAAATAAATATAATTACTGTTGCCGTTATTTAAATAATGTTTAAAGATTTGTTTGTCCTACATGGACCTGTTGTTTAAAAAAGCTGCAGTGTTATTCTTTTTTGTTTGTTTTTTTAGCAAGATCTCAAAATTGTCCTATGGTGCGACAGTCTCAAGCATAGTTCAATAAATTACAAATTAAATGACGATAAATTACTTAAATATGTTAATTATAATTTCATATTAATTTCAATAAAGATAAATCTCTCTCATGCTATTTATATATTAATAAGATATTAATAATAATCCTTTTTTAATTTTTACTATGTCACACTATAGGACAAATTTATGGTACAGTAAAAATGTAAAAATGTAAAAAAAAAAAAATAAATAAATAATAATAATAATAATAATAAAAACGATGAAAGAATTAACAAAGTTAGTGACCCTTTATATTTTGTCAAAGTTCAGAGATTACATAAATATATGCATTTCTTCTTTACAAAAAAAGCATTTTTACTGCCTATTTGTCAACTACAATTTATTTTTAACTTATTTATTTATATATTTAATTATTTCGCTTTTTGTTGCGATTTTGCTTTGTTTTGTTACATTTTATCATTTCTTGTCTTATTAATAGGACATTGTCTGCTTCTATTGTTTGGTGCACCACGTTTGTTTAATCTTTCTCTTCTCTTTCTCTCTATCTTGACAGACATTCATCAAACGGCTGAGGATAGCAAATCTGGCAGTCCTTAAATTGATACTTAAAACGTAGGACCTCATTCTTTAAAGAATCTTAAAAGTCTCTGGTCAGATGAATATTTCATAACCACCACCCAGGGTCAAAAACCATCCAAAATCTTCTCTCTCTCTCTCTCTT